>NC_047091.1:47752969-48054636 GCF_902459505.1 Geotrypetes seraphini | reverse complement strand
CATGGGTGTGGGTCGGTGGGTTGGCGGGGTGGGGGTGGGGGGGTCTGCAACAGTAGCTGGGCTTAATAGTCGGTGCTTAATAGTAACATACATACAAGAGTAGATGACGGCAGGTAAAAAGACCCGAATGGTCCATCCAGTCTGCCCAACCTGATTCCATTTAAATTATATTTTTTTTATTTTGTTATTTTGTTTCTTCTTAGCTATCTATTCCTGGGCGAGCATCCCAAGCTTTCCCCGGTACTGTGCTTGGGTTCCAACGGCCAAAATCTCTGTTAAGACTTAACAGTCCCCCTTCCTCACCCTAGTGTGCAGTGGCTTACTATCAGAGGCCAGGGCCGATACCCTCCAGCAAGGCAGCATGGGTGTGGGTCGGCGGGTTGTTGGGGGGTGGTGTGCAACAGTAGCCCGGGCTTAATAGTCGGTGCTTAATAGTAACATACATACAAGAGTAGATGACGGCAGGTAAAACCCCGAATGGTCCATCCGGTCTGCCCAACCTGATTCAATGTAAAATATATATTTTTTATTTTGTTATTTTGTTTCTTCTTAGCTATCTATTTCTGGGCGAGAATCCAAAGCTTTCCCCGGTACTGTGCTTGGGTTCCAAAGGCCAAAATCTCGGTTAAGACCGAATAGTCCCCCTTCCTCACCCTAGTGTGCAGTGGCTTACTATCAGAGGCCAGGGCCGATACCCTCCAGCAAGGCAGCATGGGTGTGGGTCGGCGGGTTGTTGGGGGGTGGTGTGCAACAGTAGCCCTGGCTTAATAGTCGGTGCTTAATAGTAACATACATACAAGAGTAGATGACGGCAGGTAAAACCCCAAATGGTCCATCCGGTCTGCCCAACCTGATTCCATTTAAATTATATTTTTTTTATTTTGTTATTTTGTTTCTTCTTAGCTATCTATTCCTGGGCGAGCATCCCAAGCTTTCACCGGTACTGAGCTTGGGTTCCAACGGCCAAAATCTCTGTTAAGACTTAACAGTCCCCCTTCCTCACCCTAGTGTGCAGGGGCTTAATATCTGAGGCCAGAGCCGATACCCTCCAGCCAGGAAGCATGGGTGTGGGTCGGTGGGTTTGGGGGGGGGGGGGGTCTGCAACAGTAGCCCGGGCTTAATAGTCGGTGCTTAATAGTAACATGCATACAAGAGTAGATGACGGCAGAAAAAGACCCGAATGGTGCATCCGGTCTGCCCAACCTGATTCAATATAAATTATATATTTTTTATTTTGTTATTTTTGTTTCTTCTTAGCTATCTATTTCTGGGCGAGAATCCAAAGCTTTCCCCGGTACTGTGCTTGGGTTCCAACGGCCAAAATCTTGGTTAAGACCGAATAGTCCCCCTTCCTCACCCTAGTGTGCAGTGGCTTACTATCAGAGGCCAGGGACGATACCCTCCAGCAAGGCAGCATGGGTGTGGGTCGGCGGGTTGTTGGGGGGTGGTGTGCAACAGTAGCCCGGGCTTAATAGTCGGTGCTTAATAGTAACATGCATACAAGAGTAGATGACGGCAGAAAAAGACCCGAATGGTCCATCCGGTCTGCCCAACCTGATTCAATGTAAATTATATATTTTTTATTTTGTTATTTTGTTTCTTCTTAGCTATCTATTTCTGGGCGAGAATCCAAAGCTTTCCCCGGTACCTCTGCTGTTAAAGCTATTCCGAGAGAGCGAGGACCGTAAATTAATGCTGAGTCGGAAAACGCTGCACAGGTCCAGAATTGAAAAGTTTGACCATGTCCTAATAGCCTGGCTGCGCCAACGAAGGTTTGACGGAGTACCCATGTCCGGTATGATGTTACGAAAACAGGCCAAAAAGTTCCAACGAATACTGAAAATTGGCAACACTAAATGTGTGTTCTCAGAAGGATGGCTAGATAAATTCAAAAAGAGATACGCACTTAAATGCCTTAAAATATGTGGGGAGAAGCTTTCTGCAGATAACGAGGCGGCTGTAAGTTACATTGATGAATTTGCTTCCATAGTAGCAGGAGCTGGGAATTGTTTGAGTCCCGAGCAAATTTATAACGCAGACGAGACCGCTTTGTACTGGAGATATGTCCCACGAAAAACACTGGCCACAGCAGACGAACGAGCACCTTCTGGTTTCAAGGACATGAAAGACCGTGTAACCATCTTAGCCTGTTCGAATGCGGCTGGAAAACATAAGTTAAATCTGGCCTTGATCGGTAAAAGCCGAAATCCAAGGTGCCTTAAAGGAATAAGACATGAACTTCCAGTGATCTATATGTCACAGAGAAACGCTTGGGTGACACAGGATAGCTTTATCGACTGGTTCCACCAACATTTTGTCCCCGAGGTGACAGAACATTGCAGGGCGGCTGGACTTGGAGAGAACCCAAAAGCCTTGCTGGTCCTGGACAATTGCCCTGCACATCCACCTGCTGATCTTCTTCGGAGCAATAACATTTCTGCTGTGTATCTCCCACCAAATGTTACATCCCTTCTCCAACCCTGTGACCAGGGCATTTTGCGTGCGTTGAAAATAAAGTACAAACACTTTTTCCTTCATAAAATGCTGGGTGCACTCAACAGTGGAACACAAATCCTGGACTTCTTGAAGTCATTTACTCTGAAAGATGCAATTTATGGACTGGCAGATGCATGGAACCAGATAACGCTGGCAACCTTAAAAAACGCTTGGCACAAGCTTTGGACAGCGACATTATTCGACAGTGATGAGGAGGAAGATGAGGACTTCAAAGGTTTCACAGTCCATGATGAAGATTGGGAACTAGAAAACATTGGCTCCTATGCCTCCATAGGCACAGCAGAGATGGAAGAACTGATGAACATAGACAACCACTTAGATGTTGCACAATCCCTCAGTGATAGGGATATTGCGGCCAAAGTACTCAATGAAGGCATTGCAAATGTCCAATGATTTCCTTGTTGGTTTTTTTGTCAAAATAATAATAAACACACACACACACACAAAGTGCAAATGTCCAATGATTTCCTTGTAGGTTTTCTTGTCAAAATAATTAAAAAAAAAACCCCACACACAAAGTCTCAGACTGCATCATTTCTGCCCATTCTCCTGCCAAGGTGTAGGTGCCTAGTTACAGGAGGGTAGGCCAGAAAAATAAACGGTTTATGTTAACACAAGCCTGCACATAGCCACAAGCTAAGCTGTCAATCACAAAGTCTCAGACTGCATCATTTCTGCCCATTCTCCTGGCAAGGTGTAGGTGCCTAGTTTCAGGAGGGTAGGCCAGAAAAATAAACGGTTTATGTTAACACAAGCCTGCACATAGCCACAAGCTAAGCTGTCAATCACAAAGTCTCAGACTGCATCATTTCTGCCCATTCTCCTGGCAAGGTGTAGGTGCCTAGTTTCAGGAGGGTAGGCCAGAAAAATAAACGGTTTATGTTAACACAAGCCTGCACATAGCCACAAGCTAAGCTGTCAATCACAAAGTCTCAGACTGCATCATTTCTGCCCATTCTCCTGGCAAGGTGTAGGTGCCTAGTTTCAGGAGGGTAGGCCAGAAAAATAAACGGTTTATGTTAACACAAGCCTGCACATAGCCACAAGCTAAGCTGTCAATCACAAAGTCTCAGACTGCATCAGTTCTGCCCATTCTCCTGGCAAGGTGTAGGTGCCTATGCCACACAGTTACCTAAGTGCCACACAGTCAAAGCACTTCTCTTCACCAGAGTCTATTAATTAGGCAGACAACTGCCCTCACAGTCCAAGGTTCTTTCAACCTAAGCAGTCCTGATGAACTATTTTCCCTAAGTTTGTACTGCAGGAGATAAAGCAGGTCAAACAGAAAGTGTAGTTACTTACCTGTAACGTAGGTTCTCCGTGGACAGCAGGATAGTCAGCCACACAACCCACCCGCCTCCCCATACAGCCGACCCTGCCACAGCTAGGAAAATCCTTGGGATTATGGGGAAGCAGGGGGAAATGGGTAGGGCTCGGGCATGCCCAGTGGGGCCCGGGCACTGCACGTGCTCAGAGAGAAAAAAAAAATCTCTCTGAGCTATTGGAGAGCTTATCTGCAAATTGGGAGGTGTTGGGACAACACCCATATGTGCTGATTCATCCTGCTTGTCCTAGGAGAACAGTCTTTCTAGTTGGAGCTTTATCCAGTTCAGAAGTAAAACGGGAGTCAAATAACCTCCCTCAGTTTGCTAATGTAATCTCACACCAGCTATGAGCTGCTTCCCTGCTTTGGTAAGCTAGACATATCAGTTCTTGTGCGTTACTCATTCATGAATTCAGGAACAAACATGGCCGTTTGCAACAATTATAACGTTTTGATAGCATTCTCCAGCTAGCAGTAAGACAGCAAGTTGAAATAAAGTTTCTTTCTGCCTTTACAGTTCTTATGCAATTGCATTGCTTAAACTGTGGGAAAGTCTAAAGCTGTAGGTGGAAAACTTTCCTTCCCTCTGCCCTGCTTAAGGCCATCATTAGGGAAGTTGCAGCTTTTCTGTGCCACTCTGTGACAGACCTCGGGGATGCAGGATTGTCACAAGGCCATTAAAAAAAACAACAACAAACAAACAAAGAAAAACCACACACACAAAACTGCATCATGTTTGCCCATTGATGTGTTAAGGTAAATGAGTCCAGACAGGCAATTCAATGCATGGAATTTAAAGACATGGTTCCCCCACCCCCGCCTTGACACTCGCTTATTCTGCTTTTGAGACCCTCCCCCCATCCCTAGCTGTCTTGTTTACAAAGTGGTGATGATCGGTTTTTAGCGCATATGTGTGCTAACATTCTGATAACCGAAATGTCCCAAGCATTTCGGATAAGGGATAGTGTACCAGTAGTAGATTGTACTTGTTCAGGCATGGAGTGTAAAAGTGTGTATGTGTAGTTAAGAGTTTTATTTATCTATAAAATGTCCTTATAAACAATATTCCTTGTGAAGATTCTGTTTGAGTTAGGTAATAGTTTTCCTTGGTTAGGGCCATCTACAATTGTCATCATAATGTCTGAAAAACTTCTAACTCTAGAAAAAGCTACATATAAATGGCCATGGCTGAATACCGATTCTTGTAAGAAAATGCCCACTTTTTCTAAAGTTTGGCCCTGAGATTTATTGATTGTCATGGCGAAGCCTAATGTGACTGGAAATTGTCGCCTTCGTAATGTAAAGGGCAAATCAGTGGATGTTGGAGCCAAATCAATACATGGAATAAAAACTAATTCTCCTTCTGCTGAACCGGTTATTATTTGAGCAATGATGAGGTTGGTTTTTAAGTCATTAATGATGAGGCGGGTACCATTGCACAATCCTCTTTTAGTATTTAGATTTCTCAGCAACATGATGATTGCTCCTTTTTTAAGGTTGAGTTTATGTTTTGGCATACCTGTTGGTGTAGTTCATTGAGGAACTCTATGGGATAATTTTGTGTGTCTTCCTGAGTGGAGTCATCAATTGAGGTGGAGCTGAGATATGTTACAGTCTGTCCTTCCAAAATGTTGAGTACCTCTTCATTTATGGAGTTTACATCAGAGTTTTTTGCACAAAGTATAGATTTTTTAGTGAATTTCGGAATATCTGTAATATAAATTTTTTCTCCAAAAAAATCTTTGATGATATTTTTTGTGATTAAAATTTGGGAAGGTATTTCAATAATGTCATCAGGCAAGCCGTCAATATGTGGTGTGTCACCATTACCAACTTTGATAAGCCAAATGCTGAAATCAGTGTCTATTGATCAAATATTGTTTTTAAGGCTTAGGACTTTGAATTTGGGCCAGAGGTTGTTATTCTTTATACATGCCTCTAAAATTTTTGTCCGGTCAGCATGAGGCACCACAGGAAGTGTTTGACGGGAAATCTCCACCAAGTAAGAGAACTTTTCCTCCAAAGGGTTTTTATTATCCATTATTTCTTGTAGTAGTTTGTCCACCACTGTAAGAGCTATAGAGGGGGTCATAGTACATTCGTCCCAAATGATTAGTTTAGCAGATCGTAAATTGTCAGTATCATTTGAATTTATATGCATATTTGATATTGAGTTTTCAAATATAGGTACAGGGAATTTGAATTGGGAGTGGTATGTTCTCCCACCCTTAAGAAGATTTGCTGCTATACCTGTGGAAGCAACAGGAAGTGCAATGTTACCTTGTGCACGAAATGTGGAGAGAAGTGTTGTGTAAAGGTAGGTTTTACCACTACCTCCTGGGCCATCTAAGAAGAAACAACATTGGGAGAGGTAGTTATTTTGGGTTGCTGACAATATTTTTTGTAAAGCTGTTTTTTGATCTACGTTTAAGGTTGTCATCATTTGTTCAGCTGTTTCTTTTTCAAAGTTTTGGTCTTAGGTATTTGTTAGTATGTTAGTATTTGGAAGTGTGTATGGTAATCCAAAATCTTCACATTTTTTCCCATGGAGTAGTAAAACGTTGGATATGTCTTTGAGTGCTATGTTACGACATAGAGCGCATTCATTATTGTGAGTGATATGTGTGTGTACTAAATCTTCAATAAGGTATTGTTCGTATGTTAGAAAATGTTCATTCATATTTTGTAGGGAAGCAAATATGCATATGTATGCGAATAATTCCTTTAGTTGTTTAGGCATGCTGTATTGCACTGCATCTTCCAGAGTGCTATCCCATACTTTATCATCGTTAATGAGGCCTCTTAGTTTTGCAGCCTCTAGGAAAGTGGGGTATATATTTCCATTTACAAGGGTCCCACTAGTTTAGACTGGTGGGACAATAACATTAGATAAGCTAGTCATTGAAAGAGGTGGGTAGGTGTAGATGGGGGGGGGGGAGGGATAGGATGGAGTAGGACATTGAGGTAGAAGAAAAAGAAAAAGGGGATTGGGTGTTTGTCAGGGCTGTGAGGGTGTTTGTAAGGTAGAAGCAGGATTGGTTAAAAAGGGGAGAAAGTTGATTGGAGGAGAGTTTGTGAGGAGTTTGGGCGGGAGACTCATTTTCGGAATTGGAGGGAGGTGGGAGGTTGGTTTGGTGGTTGGTGGGAAGGAAGTTTAGGAAGTTTTGGTTTTTGGCTGGGCTTGGAGTGTGGAGGTATTTTGGTGAATTGTTCCGGTTACCTGGTAAATGCAGGATTCATACGCTGAGTCGATGTGGCCGGGTCTGGGAGGAGACGGCGGTGTGTAAGTAGCATTTCTGCAATTCGGCACGTCGTGCACCGGAGCAGCGGCTGACTGAGAGGAGCGGGGGTTGGTTGCTGGGCATTTTTCTTTCAGGCCGGCATTGCGTCGGGGGTTTGTGAGCTGCAGTGAAGCCCGGCGCTTCGGCTGTGCTGGCGGTTGCGGTGGCGCATCGGAGCGTAGTGTCACTGTGTGCTGCTTCCCCAGCATTTTGCTTTTTTAGTTCTGGGTGCGACGAGGAGCTGGGAGTGTGGAGGCTGAATGTGCCGGCTTTCTTGGGCCTGGTGGAGGCGTAGTTTGAAGGTGAGCAGGGCTAATACCGGGTTTCCAGCACCCGGCTTATGATTGAGGTTAGGTTTGGTTAGTGTGTGTGTGATTTTCGTGTGACTGCTTTTCTTCTGCAAAGGGGGGGGGGGGGGTTAGGTTGGAACTGCTTCTCACACTGAGGGGGAATTGTTCCTGATACTGGTACACGGGTGGGTTTGTGTTTGGGGTGTGGTAATTGGGTGGGTATTTTGTTTGGTCAAGGGATGGCTCCTAGGAAGCAGCAGGCACAGCATGTTGTGCGAGGAGGAAGTAGGGGAAGGGCTTCAGTGAGGGGGGTTGACAGAGGTTGGGGTATTGAAAGGCCGATATATTGACTTTTTTGCATTATTGGCTCGGGATGTGGATGGTGGGGATCGTCAAAAAGAGAGAGGGTCTGAGGGAGGAAAGAAGAAAGTGAATAGAGTTCCTAAGACAATTTTTAATTGATTGTTGGGATTTAATATCTTTGCCAGTGTGCTGGGAGAAGAGAATCCGTCTTTATATCTGGGGCTTTTGCGGTATTGTGATTTAATTTTGCGGGCTTATAGGACCTATGGAGGATGGTCTTGGCTCAATTATGATAAGCAATTTCGCAAGAGTGTAGCCCGGGATAAGTCTGCGGTTTGGGGTGTGCGAGACGTTGATTTATGGTTGGCGGAAATGACTCTAGTACGGGGTTGGTCCTTTCGTTATGGAGCTTCCTCTTCAGAAGTTTCAACAGCTGGGGGAACGTATAATGCTTGGCAGGGAGCAGGAAGTGGTCGGCCGGGAATTTTTCCAGGGAATAGAGTGCCTTCAGGAGTGGGGAGAGGTGCCCCAGTTAGCAGCTTCGGCTTTCAATTCAATACCGGGCATTGTTCCAGACCAGCATGTCATTTCCCGCATGCCTGTAGCCAGTGTGCAGGAGGTCACCCAGCCTTCCGTTGTACAGGCTTGGGGGTAGAGGCATGCTTTTTCGAGGGTCAGGATGTACCGGTGGGGGTTTGGTTCGATAAGGCTCCTTCCCCTATTAGGTTGGAGGCTCTGCAAATGTGGTTGCCTAAATATCCTAATCAAGGCGATGCTTATTTATTGTGGGTAGGGTTCTCTGAAGGTTTCCTGATTCCGTATGAAGGTCCTCATTTGATGCACAAAGGGGTAAATGCGTCTTCGGTTTCTCGGTATCCTGAGGTGGTACGTGAGAAGCTGAGCAAGGAATTGAGTCTTGGCCGTATTGCTGGCCCATTTCCAGCGCCCCCTTTGTCAAATTTAGTTCTTTCACCTTTGGGAGTTATACTGAAAAAAGCGCCAGGATCTTTCCGCTTAATTCATAATTTATCTTTTCCAGAGGGCAACAGTGTTAATTCTTTTATAGATCCAGTATTCTGTACTGTGCAGTATGTGTCTATTGATGATGCTATGGCGTTGCTGCAACATTTAGGGGTAGGGGCCTTAATGGGAAAAACGGATATTGAGGCAGCTTTTCGTTTGCTCCCTGTACAACCCTCATCTTTTCATTTACTAGGTTTTCAGTTTGCGGGACAATTTTATTTTGATAAATGCATGCCTATGGGTTGTGCAATTTCTTGTGCCTATTTTGAAGCTTTTACAACTTTCATTTATTGGGTGGTTCAGATGGTTAGTGGGGTTGATTGTATAGTGCATTATCTAGATGATTCCTTTTTTGCTGGGCAGAGTAATTCTGAACAATGTCAAATTTTAATTCATGCCTTTTAGGATGTTGCTGCTGAATTTGGGATTCCATTGGCTGAGGACAAAACTGAAGGTCCGACAACATCTTTAGTATTTTTGGGTATTGAATTGGACTCTACTTGTATGCAATCTCGCTTACCAGTTGAAAAAGTGGCTGCTTTGTGTGAGGTTATTAGAGCTGTTTGTACACGGAATAAATTATCATTGAAAGAGATTCAGTCCCTGGTCGGCCATTTCAATTTTGCGGCTCGTGTGATTCCAATGGGTAGAGTTTTCTCTAGGCGGCTTGCTTTGTTGTCTGCAGGTTTGAGACGTTCACATTTTAAAGTACGTTTGTCAAGAGCTGTAAAGGATGACTTAGCTATATGGTTATCTTTCTTGGAGTCCTTTAATGGGGTTGCTCTTTGGCAGCAACCAGTTGTTGCTGCGGTAGATTTGAAATTGTATACGGATGCCTCTGGAGGTCATGGATTTGGGGCTTATTTTGGGGGGCAATGGTGTGCTCAGCCATGGCCGGATTGGTGGCGGGACAGGGTTGGTGCCAGAATATTGCTTTGCTTGAGCTATTTCTATTGTACTCCATTGTATATTCTGTCAACTTCATTGACCTGTACACTCTAAAAATTGTTAATTCTTGTCAACTTCAATGACATGTATATTCCAAAAATTGTTAATTCCAATGTTATCTTCATTTGTAATCTTATTAATTGTTGTGAATCGCCTAGAACTCTCTGGGTATGGCGGTATACAAAATAAAGTTATTATTATTATTATTATTTCCAGTGTGGGTAGCTTTATGGATATGGGGCTCTCGCTTGAGTAACAGGAGGGTATTATTATTTTCTGACAATACAGTAGTAGTGCAGGCAATTAATAGTCAGTCAGCTAAATGTTTGCTATTACTCTCACTGTTGCGGTTAATTGTGCTGCGTTGTCTTCATTTAAATGTCTTTTTGTCTGCTCGTCATGTGCCTGGCAGTGTTAATGAAGTAGCTGACGCTCTTTCTCGATTCCAGTGGGCTCGCTTTCGGGCATTGGATCCAGAAGCGGAGCGACTTCCCATGGAAATGCCAGTGATCTTATGGAGCATCTTCCGCGAAGCGGTGGAGCGCTGTTGCAGCAGGCATTAGTTAACAGTACTTGGAGAGCTTATAATTCTGGTTGGCGCAGATTTTCTATGTTTCTGCATAGCTCTGGACTACAGTGTGCTTGGGGGTTTAGTGATGAGGAATGACTTGCTGACTGCTGATTGTGTGGGTTTATATCGCCCTGATGGGATACATTTGTCAGATATAGGTTTAGACATTTTTCTGAGTGGCCTTCAGGATTTGTTGGATGATTGTTGGAAGAGTGGCTTGGCTGCAGCTAGAGAGGAGTTTGGTGGGGGGGGGGGGGAAGCAGTGACAAGCAGATAGCTGTCTCCGCTTGTGGCCGAATGGGGTAACAATATTATGAAATGTGGCTGGGGGATTGAATTAATATATGTTGAAGGGGGAATTGAAATGGATAACTCATGGGCAACACCGCCATGAGGTGGGGAATCAGTGGGGAGCACTCATGGGCGGCACCGCCATGAGATGGGGGGGATGACCTGACGATACCGTAGGTCATCTTATGGCTGAAGTGGGAAGAGGTTGATAAGAGGAAGGAGCTACGTTCGTTACCGAATAGCTCATGGGGAAATGGGGCTTGGGGGATTGCCGCATTGGGAATTGGGAATGTTAATAAAATTAAGTATTGAGTTGTCAGCATTGTTTGAGTTATTAAATAAAGCTGCGGCCAGTTATTATGCCACATGAAGAGTTTGTATGTGTTTTATTGGAATGTCATAGGCAATGTTTAAGATGACTGATTGCGAATTCTAATGTTAAAGGGTCCCACTAGTTTAGACTGGTGGGACAATAACATTAGATAAGCTAGTCATCGAAAGAGGTTAGGGGTAGGTGTAGATGGGGGGGAGGGATAGGATGGAGTAGGACATTGAGGTAGAAAAAAAGAAAAAGGGGATTGGGTATTTGTCAGGGTTGTGAGGGTGTTTGTAAGGTAGAAGCAGGATTGGTTAAAAAGGGGAGAACGTTGATTGGAGGAGAGTTTGTGAGGAGTTTGGGCGGGAGACTCATTTTGGGAATTGGAGGGAGGTGGGAGGTTGGTTTGGTGGTTGGTGGGAAGTTTCCCGCCCGCCCACCCGTATTGGAGGATACTGGGGGGAATGTTGGGTAAGGGATTGGGAAGGGGACAATTGATAGTTCTGGGTATATGGGTTAGGGAGGGGAGGGGAGGGACTGTGGGGAAGTTGTGCCGAATGGGGTAACAATATTATGAAATGCGGCTGGGGGATTGAATGGGGAGCACTCATGGGCGGCACCGCCATAAGATGGGGGGGATGACCTGACGATACCATAGGTCATCTTATGGCTGAAGTGGGAAGGGGTTGATAAGAGGAAGGAGCTACGTTCGTTACTGAATAGCTCATGGGGAAATGGGGCTTGGGGGATTGCCGCATTGGGAATTACATTACATGACATTACATTACGGATTTCTATTCCGCCTATACCTTGCAGTTCAAGGCGGATTACAAAAGATTTGACTGGACATTTTCCAGTGAAGATACACTTTTTTTTTTTTTTTTAACAACAGAGGAGATATAGCTGGAAAGATTCTGAGGGGATTTACAAGTTTGATAGCAAATTGACAGTGCAGAACTGTGTGATATAAACAAATAGATTACATTTGGAGTAGGTAAGATTACAATACATTTCAGGGATCTGTTTACTTGGTAGGTGATTTGGGGAGGATTTTATAGGGGAGAATTATCTGGAGGTAGGTGAGGAGGGGTTAAGATATTTGGATGAATTTTTTGAAAAGCAGGGTTTTGATTTCTTTTCGGAATGTTTTGAGGTCGCCCGTTGTCATCAGCAGGTTAGAGATGGAATGGTTGAGTTTTGCTGCTTGTGTTGCCAGAAGGTTGTCAAACATTTTCTTGCGCTGTGTGCCTTTGAGTGGGGGGAAGGCAAAAGGGTTCGGGGTTCTTCTGTGTCTTGAGGTGAAGATCTGGTTTAAGCGGTTGTTTAGGTAGGAGGGGGTAGAGCCATTTAACGCTTTGAATAATAGGCAGAATTTGAATTGAATTCGTGCTTGTATGGGTAGCCAGTGAGAGTCTAAGAAGGCAGTTGTAATGTGATCATATTTTCTCAGGGAGTAGATCAGTCTAAGGGCGGTTTTTTGTATGGTTTGAAGTTGTTTTATCATCATGGCAGGACAAGGTAGATAGAGGGAGTTGCAATAGTCCAGTAAACCTAAGACTAGGGATTGGGTAATTAGTCTGAATTGTGCTGGATTGAAAAATTTTCTGACTTTACGTAGATTTCTCATAGTTAGAAAAGCTTTCTGGGCTGTCTTGTTGATTTGGGATTGCATTGTGCAGCATCTGTCTATCGTTACTCCTAGGAGTTTGAGTTTGGGTTGTTTTGGGTATTTGGTATTTTTGATTTTCAGTTCTGTGATGGTAGGAGTTTTGGCCTTTTCGAGCAAAAGGAATTTTGTTTTTTCTGAGTTTAGTTTCAGTTTGTGGTCCATCATCCATTTTTCCACTGTATCTAGGGTTGTTTCTAGCTTTGCTGTGGTGGTGGTCTCTGATGGATCGAAGGGGAGGAGTATGGTGATATCGTCTGCGTAGCTGAAGGATGTGACATTTAGGTTGTCTAAAGTGGCTCCTAGGGAGGAAATAAAGAGGTTGAAGAACGTAGGTGAGAGAGGTGATCCTTGTGGAACTCTGCAGGGATTGGACTATGGTTCTGATTTGATATCATTGGACTTTACCCTATAGGTTCTTGATTTGAGGAATCCTTGAAACCAATTGTGGACCTTGCCTGAGATCCCTATGGCGTCAAGTATCTGTAGTAATAAGGAGTGGTCAACTAGGTCAAATGCTGCGGAGAGGTCAAGTTGAATTAACATCATCTTTTTTCCTTTACTGATGTGTTGCCGGGCTGTATCTAGTAGTGAGACAAGTAATGTTTCTGTGCTGTGGTTGGTTCGAAATCCTGATTGTGAGGGGTGAAGAAGGTTGTGTTTTTCCAGGTAGTTGGTGAGGTATTGTGCAACTAGGCCTTCTATTATTTTAACGTATATCGGTATTGAAGCGATAGGTCTGTAGTTGGAGAGGCTATCTATTGGGCCTTTGTGATCTTTCATGATTGGGGTGATTAAGATCTCTCCTAGGTCCTGAGGGAATTGGCCTTCTGTCAATGTGGTTTGAATCCATAGCATAAAGTTGGCTTTGAAAGTGGTGGAAGCGTTTGATAACAGGTAGGTGGGGCAATTATTTAGGTCGCTGGAAGCATGGCTGTATTTATTGTAGAGTCGGTTCATATCCGACCAAAGTAGAATTGGGAAGTTGGACCAGCTTCTGTCTGCTACGATGGCTTCACCTGTTGAGGGGTTTGTTGTTATCTTTTCGAGATGGGTGTGTGTGTTGATGAATGCGGTTCTGATATTGGTGATCTTGTTTTTGAAATGGTCTGCTGGTTGGATGGCTGTCGGTGGGTAGGTTCCTTGAGTAGCTAGGTAAGACTGGGATAGACTGGAAACTAGCAACCTTCAACTGCGGCAAGGAGACCAAGTTCCTGGAGGTGCTAGGGGATTGCTTCCTGGAACAAATGGTAAAAGAGCCGACAAGAGGCTCTTGGTCCTAAATGGCCTCACGGGACCGATAACAGAAGTGGAAGTCATGGTTCCACTGGGAACGAGTGATCACAATGTAATCAACTTTAAACTTGACATCGGGAAAGGGAAACATGCCAAAACCTTAACCACCACCTTGAACTTTAAAAAGGGTAAATACGATCGCATGAGAGCCATGGTAGAAAAACGACTCGAGAAGATGGTGGACAAACTTGAAACGGTAGATCAGGCATGGTCCCTACTGAAAAATACTATCACAGAAGCACAAGATCTCTACATTCCAAGGATTTCCAAAGATCGGAGAACAAAGAGCAAAAGAGAACCGGCATGGCTTACCATACAGGTGAAGGAAGCCATAAAAGAAAAGAAGGACTCTTTCAAAAAATGGAAATGCATAAAGACAACCGAAGCCTGGAACAAACATAAAGATGATCAGAAGAAATGTTACAAGGCGGTGAGGGATGCAAAACAGGAATATGAGGAAAAAATAGCCCAGGAGGCCAAAAACTTCAAGCCCTTCTTTAGATACGTGAAAGGGAAAAAACCTGCAAAAGAGGCAGTGGGACCCCTGGACGACCAGGGAAGAAAAGGGTACATCAAGGAAGATAAACAAATCGCAGACAAACTAAATTCCTTCTTTGCGTCCGTCTTTACGAAGGAGGACACCTCAACAATACCTGAAGCGGAGAAAGTGTTTGCAGGAGAAATAGAAGGCAGCCTCACCACAGTTGAAGTGGACTTAGACCAGATATACTATCAGATCGACAAACTTAAAAGTGACAAATCCCCTGGACCGGATGGAATTCACCCGAGAGTCTTAAAGGAATTGAAGGTTGAAATCGGAGAGTTATTGCAAAAACTTGCAAACCTGACAATCAGAACTGGACAGATACCGGACGACTGGAGGATAGCGAACGTCACCCCAATTTTCAAAAAAGGATCGAGAGGGGAACCGGGCAACTATAGACCTGTGAGTCTTACGTCTGTCCCCGGCAAGATGGTTGAAGCACTGATCAAGGATAGCATAGTCCGGCACTTGGACGCACACGACTTGATGAAACCCAGTCAACATGGATTCAGGAAAGGGAAATCATGTTTGACGAATTTACTCCAATTTTTTGAGACCGTGAACGAGCAAATTGATAGTGGGAAGCCGGTGGACATAATATACTTGGACTTCCAGAAAGCTTTCGATAAAGTTCCACACGAAAGACTTCTCAGGAAACTACAAAGCCATGGCATAGAGGGGGATATACAAAGATGGATAGGCAAATGGCTGGAAAACCGAAAGCAGAGATTGGGCATAAATGGGAAGTTCTCCGACTGGGAGAAAGTGACTAGTGGTGTACCCCAGGGCTCGGTACTTGGGCCGATCCTTTTTAATATTTATATCAATGACCTGGAGGAAGGAACATCCAGTGAGATCATCAAGTTTGCAGACGATACAAAACTATGCCGGGCAATCAGATCGCAGGAGGATAGAGAGAAACTCCAGAGCGACTTGTGTCGGTTAGAAACATGGGCGGAGAAATGGCAGATGAAGTTCAATGTGGAGAAATGCAAGGTAATGCATTTAGGCAATAAGAATAAGGAATACGAGTATACAATGTCAGGTGCAACTCTGGGGAAGAGTGAACAAGAAAAGGACCTGGGTGTACTGATAGATAGGAGCCTGAAGCCGTCGGCACAATGCGCGGCAGCGGCAAAGAAGGCAAATAGAATGTTGGGCATGATAAAGAAAGGAATCTCGAGTAGATCGGAGAAAGTTATAATGCCGCTTTATAGGGCAATGGTCAGACCACACTTGGAATACTGCATCCAACATTGGTCTCCCTACCTAAAGAAGGATATAAAACTGCTGGAGAGGGTGCAGAGACGAGCAACAAAACTGGTGAAGGGTATGGAGAAACTGGAATACGAGGACAGACTTATAACACTAGGATTGTTCTCCCTTGAGAAAAGGAGACTGCGTGGGGATATGATCGAGACCTTCAAAATACTGAAAGGAATCGACAAAATAGAGCAGAGAAGATTATTTACATTGTCCAATTTGACACGGACTAGAGGACATGTAATGAAGCTAAGGGGAGACAGGTTCAGGACTAATGTCAGGAAGTTCTGTTTCACTCAGAGAGTGGTTGACACCTGGAATGCCCTCCCAGAGGAGATTATTGCGGAATCGACCGTCCTAGGCTTCAAGAGCAAACTAGATGCATATCTCCTTAAGAGAGGCATATAAGGATATGGTGGACTATAAATTAAGCCAGGTGTACACCTGGCAGGGCCTCCACGTGTGCGGATCGCCGGACTTGATGGACCGAAGGTCTGATCCGGAGATGGCAGTTCTTATGTTCTTAAGGTTTGGTGTCAGTGAGGTTCTTTACTAGATTGAATAGCTTTTTTGTGTCTGGGGTTTTTGTGCCTATCAATTTGGAGTAGTAGGCTTTCCGTTTTTCCTTGAGTTTGGTCTTGTATTGGTTAATTTGATTTCTCCATGCTGTTTTGGTGTGTTCTAAGCTCTTATTTCTTTTCCATTCTCTTTCTAGTTGTCTGCAGAGCTTTTTTGATTGGTGAAGTTCGGAGTCGAACCATTTATCTGATGGTCTGCAGATTTTTAATTTTGATTTTTCTGGGGCTAGCTCATTCAGGAAAGTTTCGCTTATGGCTCGCCATTGGGGTATGAATTCGTTGGGGGCTATATTGGTGATAACGGGGTCTGCTTTGTCCCAGAATGTGGAGGGTTCGATTTTTTGGCGTGCTTTGAAGGAAGTTTTGGGTGGAGGTAGCTTGTTATTGTGTTGAGGCCAGTTGATGTTAAAGGTGTATTTATAGTGATCTGACCAGAGGGAGGGGTGCCAGGCCCCATTTGAGATATGGATTTCGGGTTTGTGAGGGTGTTGGGTCATGTAAGCAGCGACATCTAGTTGGTGGCTTTTTTCGTGTGTGGGTTGGTGGTTGAGGATCTGGTAGTTCAGTGCTTTGAGGTATGAGAGTAAATTTATTACTTGTTTAGAGGTGTGATCTTCTAGATGGAGGTTTATGTCTCCTAGGAGTAGGTTATGAGGTGATGTTAGGGAGTTCTGGTAAATAAATCTTCGAGAGCTTGTTTGTTATCATTCCATTTTCCTGGTGTTGAGTAACAAAGGATGCATGTTAGTGTTCCTATGAGAGAGTCGTCGGATAGTTGACAGGCTAGGAGGTCTAGGTGGGGGGTGGAATGTTTGTCTAGGGTCTTTATATTGATGTTGTTTTTGAGTATGATGGCTAGACCTCCACCATGTTTTTTTTCTCTGCAGACCAGTTCTATTTTGTAACCCATTGGGCAGAATTCTGTGATGGTGGGATCGGAGTCTGAGGTTAGCCAGGTTTCGGATAGGAATAAGCAGCTTAGTTGTTTTTTAACTATCCAGTCCTTAATAAGGTCTGCTTTTGTGCTTATTGATCTGATGTTCATATATGCACAGGATAATGTGGTGTTGAATGTTTGAGGAGAGGGTGTGCAGTTTGGCTGGAGGAGATTTTTTTTGGTTTGTGGATGATAGTTGTGGTCTGATGTTCTTGGTTTTGGGGGTGGTCTTTTTCCCCAGCTGGTAGGTATGCTGATATGGTTGAATGAGGAGCAATCTATCAAGTTTCTGGGAGAGTATAGTTTTCTGGTAGGTAGAGGGAACCTGTAGGATTCTGATAAGGTTGGGATAGAGGATGTATGATACCCTTCTGTTTTTCTGTTGGTTAGGAGTAGGAAAAGCAGAAGGTGGACGAGTAAGCTTGTAGAAAAACCTGGAGACATAGTGATTTTTGTGTGGAGAGTGGGAGATTCTGTAGTTTGGTACTTGGTGTGAGGAGCGAGAGTCTGGGAGGTGTAGGGAGGTTGCTATATAGGAATAAGTAGAACTAACAATGGAATATAAGAGTTTCAGCTATAGCAGTTTGTCTATGCTTGTCCGGTTATTTTGGAGTCCAACAGTAGTATTATCAACCTTATCAAGCAATTTTGGACTCAGACAGTGTTATCAATGCTACACAAGAATCAGCAGAACTATCAATGGAATATTACAGTCTCAGCTATATCAGTTTGTCTATGCTTGTCAGGTTATTTTGGAGATAAACAGTACTATCAACTTAGGCTATTTGGAAGACAGAAATGCTATACAGGAATATGCAGAAACTATCAAAGTTATATCAGGCTATTTTGGAAGACAGACAATGCTATATAGGAAAATGCAGAAACTAAGAAATTAAGTATTGAGTTGTAAGCATTGTTTGAGTTATTAAATAAAGCTGCGGCCAGTTATTATGCCACATGAAGAGTTTGTATGTGTTTTATTGGAATGTCATAGGCAATGTTTAAGATGACTGATTGCGAATTCTAATGTTATTTTCTCAGATGTTCAAAGGATTGTGCACCTGGAACATTGAGCAATAGTAGGTGCAGAGAGTAGCGTTCTGGATCAGATAATAAATTAACAGAATACATGCGTCCAATTACTTTTTCTGCACCACTTTGACGTAATTTCCAAGTACAATGGTCAGAAACAAAGACATAGTGTAAAGGAATGTCTGTGTATAATATTTTTCTTGCTTCTTCGTGGTTTTGATTTAATTTGAACCAAGCTGTCAAATGAGTATTGCATTGTGAAGCTCTCTCTGCTGCTGTAGAAATGTTATTTGGGTTGAAAAATATAGATTGTTCGTCTGGCAGATGTACTGTTAATCTATGTATGGTATGTGACTGATAATGCATTTCGAATCCATTTAAACGCCATGCTGCTTCTGGAGTGCTTACATATCTTGAATTAATGAAATTTTTAATTTCATCATGATTTAAACTACCCTGTTTACATTTGCACAATCATGACCTTTGTACACATATTTAAAAAGGTATTTTATACTTTTCACTGAAGCACAGACTTTAACATTAATGTGGCAATTGTACTTTAGTGCTAAATAT
This sequence comes from Geotrypetes seraphini, assembly GCF_902459505.1. NCBI lineage: Eukaryota > Metazoa > Chordata > Amphibia > Gymnophiona > Dermophiidae > Geotrypetes > Geotrypetes seraphini. The sequence goes on along the minus strand of NC_047091.1, from coordinate 48,035,883 downwards.
GGATTATATGGTACAACCCAAGTATTATCAATTGTCTTTCCATTAATATTTGAAATTTGGCCTGTGTCTCGTCTTCTATATTTGGGATAGCCATTAATATTTGCAATAGTTTGTGGTTGAAATTGCTTTGGGTAATCTTTACTGCATTTGCCATTTGTCATACATGGAGAATTAAGATTGTGTATGCCACATGGTCCATGAATCATATGTTTTGTTACAATTGCATATAAGTGAGAAACACTGTTTATATTTGGAATTTCTGCAGATACAATTTTGTCTATCAGTTCTTCTGTTTTGGGTTTACTATCTTCTTTAAGAATGATTAGTATATGAGCATGTGGTAAACCTCTCTTTTGAAATATGGCTTTTGCTAGTCCAAAAATAGAAACATAGAAACATAGAAAATGACGGCAGAAAAGGGCTATAGCCCACCAAGTCTGCCCATTCCAATTATCCGCCCCCCCAGAGTTCATTCCCATAGAGATCCCACGTGAATATCCCATTTCCTCTTAAAATCCGTCACGCTGCTGGCCTCAATCACCTGCAGTGGGAGTCTATTCCAATGATCCATCACTCTTTAGGTGAAGAAGTACTTCCTGGAGTCGCTCTGAAATTTCCCTCCCCTGATTTTCAGCGGATGCCCCCTGGTGGTTGAGGGTCCCATGAGACAGAAGAGATCATCTTCCGACTCGATACGTCCCGTGATGTACTTATACGTTTCAATCATGTCTCCCCGTTCCCTTCTTTCCTCAAGTGAATACAGCAGCAATTTTTTTAGTCTTTCTTCATACGTGAGATCCTTGAGCCCCCAGACCATCCTTGTCGCCATTCGTTGAACCGACTCGATCCTCAGTATGTCCTTACGGTAGTGTGGTCTCCAGAACTGAATACAGTACTCCAAGTGAGGCCTCACCATGGATCTGTATAACGGCATCATTACTTCAGGTCTCCTGCTGACAAAACCTCTGCGGATACAACCCATCATCTGTCTTGCCCTGGAGGAAGCCTTCTCCACTCGATTGGCAGCTTTCATGTCCTCACTGATAATCACCCCTAGATCGTGTTCTGCCGTGGTCTTAACCAATGTTTCACCATTCAGTACATAAGTTCTACGCGGATTTCTCTTGCCCAGGTGCATTATCTTGCATTTTTTAGCATTGAAGCCTAGCTGCCAAGTAGTTGACCATCTTTCCAGCAGCAGTAGATCATGTGTCATATTGTCTGGTAATACGCTTTTGCCTACTATGTTGCAAAGTTTGGCGTCGTCAGCGAACAGTGCTACCCTTCCTTTAAGTCCTTGCGTCATATCTCTTATGAATAAATTGAATAAAATTGGGCCCAGGACTGAGCCCTGCGGCACCCCACTGATCACGTCCGATGCCTTGGATGGGGTACCGTTCACCACCACCCTCTGAAGTCTACCGCTCAGCCAGTCCCCAACCCATGTAGTTAGAGTGTCTCCCAATCCCATCGTTTTCAATTTGTTCAATAGCCTTCGGTGTGGGACGCTATCAAATGCCTTACTGAAATCCAAATATACCACATCCAGTGATTCTCCGGCATCCAGTTGTCTAGTAACCCAGTCAAAAAAGCCAATCAGATTAGATTGGCATGATCTACCCTGGGTGAACCCGTGTTGGTGGGGGTCACGTAGGTTTTCCTCGTCTAGGATTGTGTCAAGATTCCGTTTGATCAGAGTTTCCATGAGTTTACACACTACAGATGTGAGACTCACTGGTCTGTAGTTTGCCGTCTCTGCCCTGCAGCCCTTTTTGTGGAGTGGGATTACATTAGCTGTTTTCCAGTCCAAGGGGACTCTTCCTGTGCGTAGAGAAAGATTGAAAAGCACAGACAATGGTTCTGCCAGGACTTCACTTAATTCCCTGAGCACCCTGGGGTGTAGGTTGTCCGTCCCATGGCCTTGTTTACTTTGAGTCTTGATAGTTCGTTGTAGACGCTACTGGGCGTAAACTCGAAATCCTGAAATGGGTCTTTCTGGTTATCTCCCATCTGAAGCTGTGGACCAGCTCCTGGCGCTTCACAGGTGAAGACTGAACAGAAGTATTCGTTTAGTAGTTCTGCCTTGACAGAATCTGATTCCGCAAAGTTACCGTCCGGTTGCTTCAGCCGTTCTATCCCATCTTTGTTTCTTTTTCTGTCACTAATATAGCTAAAGAAAGATTTATCCCCTTTTTTAATATTCCGTGCTAGCTCTTCTTCCATTCGGAGTTTGGCCTCTCTGACTTCTTTTTTTACAGATTTAGCTCTGTCTAGATAGTCCTTTTTCGCCCCCTGGTTTCCTAAATGTTTGTAGGTGATGAATGCTAGTTTTTTCTTTTTAACTAGGTCTGAAATTTCTCTAGTGAACCATTGGGGTCTTTTGGTTCTCCTGCTTTTACTTACTGTTCTTATGTATCGGTTTGTTGCTGCATGTAGGATGGACTTCAGAGACGACCACATATCCTCTAAATCGTCAGATTTTGTCTGTTTATACAGCTCCTGATGGACAAAATCTCCCATGCGGTTGAAGTCTGTGCCTCTAAAGTTGAGAACCCTTGTTGCTGTGTTTGACTTAGAGAAACCTTTCTTGAGGTTGAGCCATACCATATTATGGTCGCTGGAGGCCAGTATATCACCTACTGAGACGTCAGAGACGCTATCCCCGTTGGTGAGTACCAGGTCCAGTATCGCCTGGTCCCGGGTGGGTTCCAATACCATTTGCTTGAGATGTGCGCTCTTTATGGAGGTTAATATTCTTTTACTGCTACATGTAGTCACGGAAAGTGTGTTCCAATCTGCATCGGGCATGTTGAAGTCTCCTAGCAATACTGTGTCCCCGCGTAGTGTGATGTTCTTTATGTCCTCGATTAATTCCATGTCTTTGTTTTCCTGTTGCCTGGGAGGTCTGTATATCACACCAAGGTATAGGCATTTTTCATTCCCTCTGGCCAAGTTCACCCAGAGCGATTCCCCGGTGTATCTTACATCTGTGATTCTGGTAGTTCTGATGCTTTCCCTGGTGTATAGCGCTACACCTCCTCCCGATTTACCTTCCCTGTCGCAACGAAGTAGGTTGTAGCCCAGTATGACCATATCCCACCCATGCGAGTCCGTGAACCATGTTTCGGATATGGCTATCACATCAAGATCGGCATTTGTTATTTCGGTCTCCAATTCTAGAATTTTATTGCCCAAGCTGTGTGCATTTACATACATAGCCCTCCATGTCTGTGGATAGGTTCCCTTACGAGTTAGTGTGGCTCTTAAATTATTATTCAGAACTCTCGCTGAATTATCGTGGATATCATTGGTACCTACCTTAGGCTCATTAGTGCGACTTGCCTCCTCAGGATGGTTTCTTACTGCTCTGGGATGTAAGTATGTACCCACCCCCCACTTACCTAGTTTAAAGCCCTATGGAGTAGGCGGGCCAGTCGATGTCCAAATACGCTCCTACCTCTTCTGGTCAGGTGAAGTCCGTCTGGTCCTTGTAGTCCCTGGAGTGTCTCGCCGTGGTCTAGGAATCCAAAGTTCATTTCTACACACCATTCGCGTAGCCATTCGTTGGTCCGATGTATGTGCTCCTCTCTAGCTCTGCCCTTGTTTCTTACTGGAAGAATTGATGAAAAGACCTGTGCTCCTATTTGCTTCAACTTCTTCCCCAGTGCTCCAAAGTCTCTGGGAATGTTCTCTGTGGTACTCCTAGCAGTGTCGTTTGTGCCTACATGGAGGAGAAACATGGGAAAATAATCATTAGGTTTTAGAAGTTTGTCAAGGCTGGTAGTAATATCCTGGATCTTTGCTCCAGGGAGACAGCAGACCTCTCTTGACTGCAAATCAGGCCTGCAAATTGGTCCCTCGGTGCCTCTTAGCATGGAGTCTCCAATGACTACCACTCTACGTTCCTTTCGGTGGGGCTGGTCCGTGAGCCCTGGATTCGAAGCTGAGAGCTGGGCATCCTCCTGAGCCCCCTCTGCTACTTCCTCGGTGGTTCCTTCTTGTAGGATCTGAGCCCCCTCTGCTACTTCCTCGGTGGTTCCTTCTTGTAGGATCTGGAATCTGTTTCTGAGAGTGAGTTGTGGTATTGATGTAGAACTACCCTGTTGGAGAGAAAAAGAAGAAGAAGAAAGTGAGAATGAGGTGGGTTTTCTTCGTTTGCCCATAGAGGAGGTTACCAGTTGCCAGGGGCCGGCATCTCCAATCATCTCCTGTATTCCAATCGTTGTATTTAGGGACGTTGGTTTGGGTGTGTCGAGGATGGACCTGTCATGGGTTCTCTCTGTGATGTGTGACAGTTCCAGGATGGCATCGTCGATGAAGGCCTCGTCATCTCTGATGCTCCTCAGGCGCTTTACCTCCTCCCTGAGGCTCAGCAGTTCTTGCAAGATATCCTCGTCTAAGATTCCTCTTCCCAGCTCCTCCGTCTGCGTAGAGACTGTAGTGTACCTTGGGAGGGGGGGATGGTCTCGGTCTGCACTGAGACCTCTACCCTCTGATCTGTGTCTCCCACTTCCTTCTTTGTACAGACCTCGGCCATTCCCTGGGTCCCTCCGGTTGCTGGAGTGCTGATCTTGATAGTAGCTTTGGTGCTCCGTGTCCTCCCTGCCATTTCCAAGTATGCGAGGTTAATTTCTGTCAAGAGAAAGGTTGAGATGTTAGATAGTGAGTAAAGATACAGATGATGATAGAGATATTAGAGAGTTTGAGAGTTTAGAGACTCAGATAGGTTCGAGGGAGAGTAACTAACCGATTGAGAGTGTAAGAACAGCGTATGGGTGTGAGAGGAAAAGAAAGGTAAGGGTGTGTTTGGTTGAGTATGAGAAAGAAGAGGTTAGATTAGGCCTTGTATAAGGCCCTTCTCGAGGCCCTTCGCAAAGGTGCTCTCGCTAAGGCGAGCGCCTTTGCCGCTCGCCTTCGCTGCGCGCCGAACGGCTGCGCGCCGTTGGCTTGCTTCCTTTAATGGAGGAGCCCGGTCGCGAGTCGCTGACGCGTAGGGGGTGGGCGGAGCTTCTCTCTCGCCGCTGCCCCGGTCGCCCCTCAGCCGCCCCAAGTGCTTGTGCGCTTCTCAGCGCTTCCTCTGCCTCCCCACGTGCTTCTCAGCGCTTTCTCCTGTGTCAGCTCCTTCTCCTTTCTTACATATATCATTAATCAGAGCTTTAAGTTTTATGTGAAATACTCTTGCAACTAAATCTGGGCGTGCATCAGCAGTTTGACCATGTTGTAAATTATTAACAATCTCTTCCCATTTGGGGTTGCAGGTCATTGTAATGAAAAGATCAGGCTTGCCATATTTTCTTACAATTGCCATTGCATCTTGATAATTTTGAAGCATATTTCTGGGGCTACCTGTAAATGAGGAAGGTAAAATGTAAGTTTTTCCAGGAATTAGGCCTGCATCATTAGCTTCATTAATTAAATAGTCCATTAATCCTGAGTATTTTTCTACTCTTAATTTTGTTGATTTTGGCGTGCATAATTTAGTCTGTTGGCTTCAGTTTTTACATAAGCATCTACGATATATTGTTCTGTAAGTCAACCAGCATTTAAGAAGGGATTAAATTCATCTCTGATGGAAAGATGGTACCCATAATATTGCATTTGTGTTACCCTAATTCTAGTATTTCGAAACTGGTTTGTTAATCCTACTAAGGCTTGTGGTCTTTGTTGCAAAGGTATGTCAATTCCCCAGCTTTGATCCCCATATGGGAAGAGCAATGGGTATACCATGGGTTCCAGATTTGGATCAAGGACACTAATTTTTTGAGTTATCCTTTGTGTTGGGTTGTCTGCATTTGGTTTGCAGTGTATAAGGAGATCTCGTTCAAGTGGTGGTTCTCCGTCATTATTTTGAAAAATAAATGCAACTTCATTATTTATTGGTGCATTATAGCGTCTTTGATCATTTTTACAATCTTGTACTATTGTCATCGTGACCTCCTTAGGTGCCTGTCATCGTGCCTGTTCTGATGTTATCATCTTCATATTCTTTTTCAACTTGTTGCAACATTTTGCAGGCCTCTGCAAATGGATTGTATTGTTCCATAAGTGTGCTTAATGTGGGCATAAGTTCTGGATTTATTCCAGAGTTAGGTGAAATGTGCATTCTCTGTTCTGCAGCTTCTGAGGGATCTAAAATATATAATTGTGCATACTGTCTGTTTTGTCCCTGTTGTGGGTGCAGTGTGCCTACTCTGTGACAAATAGAACCATGGATGCGGAAACAGTATGGGCCATGTCCAGGAGGTGGAGCAATGTTTGCTCCCATGGAGGCAAATGCTAGTACACTGTTTATGGATCGTATGTTGTTGAAGAAATTTTTGCTATAATGATGTTGATTGGTCATGAGTTGCTGGATGAAAGGATGTGTATTAATTGGTGGAAGAGGTACTTTTCCTTTTGAGCAACATTGTGAAAATTTACAATCTGAAGGTCTTTCTGCTTCAAAATGTTTAGCATTACAAAAGTTGCAGATGTGATCTAAATATCCACATGTGTGTGTTTGAATGTTCTCCTCATTAATATTTTGCTAATCATTTACTAATGCAATTGACTGAATTGCAATCCTTGACTGTTTAGTATGGGGTTTTTTTTTGTCTGACAGATGTGTTATAATGGGTTTGTATAGATAGGTTTTTTGCTGACTTTGTAATTTTGTTCTTCTGAATTTTTTTTTTAAGTGTTTGGTTTTTTTTTCAATAATTTTATTTTTTCATCTTTGTTTTTAAATTTTAGCAAGTTTATGACGCAGTGATTTATGTTCTTCCAGAGTTATAGTTGCTATTTTTTTCCTTTTTCTTTCTTTGTCTTTTTTACGTTTAATTTTTTTTTCTTCTATAGATATACTTGTTTATGTTTTTCTCTTTTGGCATGTTTGAGACGCAGAGATTTCTGTTCATCAAGACTTAGATTTGCAATTTTTCTTCTTTTTCTTTGTTTTTTTGACGTTGGTTTATTTTTTCTTCTAATGATAGGCTTGCTCGTCTTTTTGCAAGTTTATGAAGCATTGATTGATTTTCTTCTGGAGTTAGAATTGTTGTTGTTTTTTTGTTCTGCATTTTTTTTACGTTGATATTTTTGTTCAACAATTTTATTTTTTGTTATTTGTTTTTCTTTTTCTGCCTTTCTCCTCTTAAACTCTACCTGTTGATGTGACTGTTCTTCCTGTACATGTTCTAATTTTTTCTTCTTAACTCTACTTGTTGATGTGACTGTTCTTCCTGTAGATGTCTTTTTGTAAGCATTGTGTTGTTATTTTAAGTGTGTTTGTTTAATCTGATGGTTGTAGTAGCAGACTGGTAATATAGTTTTTTTTAGGCAGTGACTACTGTCACTGGTTTTTTTTTGGGCACACTGATTGATTGAACTGGTTGTTTTTTGCACACTGAGTGTTGACAATGGTTGTATAAGCTCACTGAGTGTTAGCACTGGTTGGTTTTTGCACATTGACTGATGGTTGTATAGGCTCACTGACTGTTTGCACTGGTTTTTTTTTAAGTGTGTTTATTTAATCTGATGGTTGGAGTAGCAGACTGGTGCAACAGGTTAGGCAGAGTGACTACTGTCACTGTGTTTTTTTGGCACACTGGTTGATTGAACTGGTTGTTTTTTGCACACTGAGTGTTGAAAATGTTTGTATAGGCTCACTGACTGCTCGCACTGGTTGGTATTCACACATTGACTAATGGAATTGTTTTTTCCAGTACACTGAGTGTTGGCAATGTTTGTATAGCCTGAGTGACTTTTTTTTTTTAACGCCCCCTTCCAAAAAAACTTCTCCCCTCAAATCAAAGCAAGATCAGTACCTGATCCAAACAAAGCACACCACCTTCTGTCAAAGAAATGAATAAATCACTGTTTGACCCCCCTCCCCAACACACCTCTCCCTGCAAAACAATGCAAGAATGTTCCTTTTCCTTTCTAACCACAACCACCCCTCCCCTAAAATTGTTTATTGTCCTCTAGCAAGCACACCCCTCCCCCAAAAACAAAGCAAGATCGCTCTGTGTCTCCTTTCCCAGCACTCCCTCTTCACCCAAACCAATGTAAGATTACTAACTGATCCCCTAGTACAACTGCTTTACCCAAATCAAAACAAAATTGCTCCCTGCCCCAAGTACACAGGTTTTGTCTTATCTGAGAAGTGTTCAGTTTTCTGGAGCAGCTCTGGCAGGGTCCTACGCAGGCTCCTTGTAGCGATAGGGAAAGCGCCACACGTACACTGCTGCAGACTCCTTAGTGAGCTTGAAGAAACAGCCATACACAAATACTGGCAGGTGCTAGAATAGATGTGTAGATTTATACATTTATATAATTTTTAAATTTATGTATTTGTGCAAGTATACTTTTTTTTATCTGTCCTATGTTTAAGTGGGGTTTTTTTTTGTTTTGCTGTGTGTCTCTCTCTCTCTGTGTGTGTATGTCCTAGTGTGTATATGTCCTTCTGTGTTTTTTTTTTCTGTTTGTCTCTCTCTCCTTGTCCAAAGTTTTAATTTTTTTCTTTAAATCTGTCTCTTTAGACCCCTGTTCTTCTGTGTGGTTTTTTGATTGTCACCTTCTATCTATGTGTTTGGCTGCTGCCTGTATTTGTTACTTTTGGTCTCTCTATCTGTCTTTGTTTTGGTGTCTGTCTCTTTGAATCTGTATCTGTAGCCCCCTTGTCCTTCTGTGTGTGTATTTTCAGTGTGTGGAGATGTCTATCACCTACCTTTTTTTTTGTAATAACGGAAGTTGCACAGAGTAAGTTGCTTGTAGTAAATCGGCAGAGTATAAATGGTACAAAGTATGAAATAGGCACAGAGTGATTTGTGTAGGTCAAACCGCCACTTGACACTCATTTAAATGCGAAAGTTCACACGTGGAACGCGACTATTATTAACCGGATGCAACATTGTTATGGCGACCGTCTAACGCGCTTGCTATTTAAAAAAATACATGGCACAGTTGCTTAAACTCCTTCAGTACAGATCTGCAAATTTACTTTAACTTTGGCAACGTTTTTTTAGACTTACCTTAAATTAAGAGGGAGCTGCTTAAAGGCTAACGGCTTCCTTAGTTATTTTTATAATTATTTTTTTGAGTTCAAACCCGTCGTCGCGGCTCCTTGCCTCCATGTATGAACAGCCTTTATTTGGCAGCGGGAGTAGCTGACAGGGAGCATTAGAGGTGGATCGCCAGCCGCCAGCGTTCAGCCGCACCGTGGGAGAGGCAGGAAAGGAAGGCCGCTACAGCCTTTTTGCTGGTTTATCTGGGTAGAGCTGCACCCCTGGCGATTTTTAGGGTGGGGAGTCGTTACGGGGATCGCTGGCCGCCATCGCTCAGCCGATGTTAAGGAAATTAGCATTTATCTTAACTTTGTTCCTTTAGGCAGCCTCGGTCAGCATTAGGATTTGCCGGTCGCCAGCGCTCAGGCGCACCATGAGAGCCGGGTGAGGAAGGCCGACGCAGACTCGCGGCTTCTCCTCAGCTGTGTAACTTCATTTTTTAGTTCAAAGCCGCCGCCGCAGCTCTTCTCTCGATCCCCGCCTGGTGCGGTTCGAGAGAGGAGCCGTGGCGGCGGTTTGAGCATAAGCCCGATGCGCCCAGAACCCTGCACAGTATTTCATAGACCTCGGCTTGGATTCAATGTCAGCATTAGGGTTTCGCCAGCGCTCAGCCGCACCGTGAGAGCCTGGTGAGGAAGGCCGCTGCAGCCTCGCGGCATCCCCCCAGATGTGTAGCTAAGCGTGAGAGCCGGGTGAGGAAGGCCGCTGCAGCCTTGCGGCTTCCCCCCAGCCTCGCGGCTTCCCCTTCTAAGAACTTCATTTTTTAGTTCAAAGCCGTCGCCACAGCTCCTCTCTTGATCCCCGCCTGGTGTGGTTCGAGAGAGGAGCCGTGGCGGCGGTTTGAGCATAAGCCCGATGCGCAGACCTCGGCTGGCTGCAGCGGTGGTAAGCGCGCATGCGCACTATCATGGCCGAGATGGATCAGGGAACACGGCTTTAGAGTGTGCATGCGCGGCTAGCATTTTATTATTATAGATAAACAGCAAGAACAGCCAAAGAATATGAAGCTCCATTTGTAAGAGATGGTCAAGGGTATGTGATTAGCTGCGCTCACATGGAACCTCCAAACAAGCTGAAGCTTCATATCTAAAAATTGTTGTAGCTTCTATCAGTATCTATCTCTAGAAAAGCATTCTGAAAAATATTTCAAGGTCCATTTATAGGATAAGGTAGCTTATATTTGCTCCAAGACTTCACACACATCCAAATGAGACACTTCTTAAAGTAAACTTATATTAATTGAACTCTGCCTCAAAAGTAGATACAATTCTAATAATGCAATGCTTTTAAATTTCAGAAATGTAATACCTTTTAGTTGTGGCTAGGTTAATATTGACTTATCTTAATACTGTGAAAAATAACGTTCACATCTGAAACTGTCTTCAGATCAATCGTCCAACATTCATGAAGATATCTTTAAAATTTAAACGAAGAAAATTGGTTATTGACTCACAGAATTTAAAGGCAAATAAAATAAAATTTTAAGCTATGATAAAATTTACTATTATATATGATAGACAGCCAGAACAACCAAAGAATATAAAGTTCCATTTGCAAGAGATGGTCAAGGGTATGTGATTAGCTGTGCTCCCATGATGGAACCTACAAACAAGCTGAAGCTTCATATCTAAAAATTGTTGTAGCTTCTATCAGTTTCTATCTCTAGTTCATCATTCTGAAAAACATTTCAAGGTCCATTTGTAGGATAAGGTAGCTTATATTTGCTCCAAGACTTCACACACATCCAAATGAGACACTTCTTAAAGTAAACTTATATTAATTGAACTCTGTCTCAAAAGGAGATACAGTTCTAATAATGCAATGCTTTTTAATTTCACAAATATAATACCTTTTAGTTGAGGCTAGGTTAATATTGACTTATCTTCTTTTTTTTTAATTTTTAAGAATCTTTATTCATTTTCAAAAATTACAAGTGTACAACATTCATTCAGAAATACCTTAATTTATAACTTGACATTCTTATTTGTATTATTCCAAATAAATAATTATATAAGAAACCCACCCCTTACACCCATATACCAATAAATAACAACTATCAATATATTATCTGTCATAATCCCACCCCCCCCTTATCTTATCCAATATTCTTGTGTTTAAGATGTCTGATCATTAGCATAAATCGTGAATGGCCCCCCAAATCTTTTTTTTTTTTATATATATAATATTTCTTTATTGAGCAAACCAGTACATACAGAACATAACAGAGTAAATGGACATCCATCAATACAGAAAAAACCGCCCTACCGGGCATACAGAGAGCAAAGGTCATAAACACAACCAAGATCAGATGTCTCAGGATCAAGAGGTGCTCAATACAATTTTTCATGTAAAACCCTCTGAAAACCCCCCCAGGACAGATCGTAACATCCCAATACTATAACATACATTAGAATACACCGTAGAAAACCGGATCCAAACCACCCCCCAACCCCCCACCCACCCCTACTCCCGACCTGTGAAATATATAGATATACGAAATACACAAAATAGACAAAATGGGGAGATAAACTAGGTCAAAAAGGGAAGAAGTAGAGGAAAAAAAATAAAGAGAAAGAGAAATGAGCCCCATAAGAGAATCCAAGTAAGAATGAGCCTGAAGAGGGATAGTACAGAAGAGGACAGAAGACCCCAGTAGATGCTAACAGTTCAATAGTAGACTCCTCTCGCGATGGGGAAGGGACAACCAGTACTCCTCCCATATATCCTGAAATCGAGACCACCTTTGTTCATCCCGAGTGCCCGTAGCCTGTCTTTCCAAAAGATCTAAGTCATAAAGAGACCCCTGCCATCGAGAGAAAGAGGGAGCATGCGGCTCTCGCCAAAAAAGTCAAAATGGCTTTCTTAGCCAGCAAAAGGGCCTTAAAAATCATCTGCCACTGCCCAACAGTGTAACCATGAAGCTCCGCCTCCTGGTAAAAAAAAGCTACACAGGGGTTACAGCTCGGGAGCCCATGAACCAAGGAGGACAAGAAGACCCAAACACGCCGCCAAAAGGCTTACACAGAGGGACATTCCCAAAACATATGTCCCAGGGAAGCAGGATTTACGGGACATTTGGGGCACCCCGCATGAGCTGCAATACCGGCCCGGTGTGCTCTGTGAGGGGAGATAAAAGCCCTGTGAAGGAATTTATATTCTTGTTCCCTATGTAACATGTTACATGATATGGTGCGCAAATGTACAAAGCAGTGAGAGATCAATGCAGACGGAGCCATGCAACCCAAGTCAGCACTCAATGCCCCTGCCAACCAATCAGCTCGTTCGGTCTGTAAGGGGGGGGGGGGCCCAGAGCATCAACATAATAACAAAGACGTGGAGCCATGTCCTCCCCAACGCCAAACACCTCCTAAGATCCCGTGCCACAGATCCGCTCAACCGATCCCCAGAGAAGCTGCGGACATAATGTCGGAGCTGGAAGTAGCCGAAAGCATCCACTCTATCCAGCCCATACAGCGACCCCAATGCGGCAGAAGAAAGGAGATCGCCCCCATCGGAGAGAGCATTCCCTATTCTACGAACTCCATGTGCATGCCAAATCCTAAACACCTTGCTGTCACAGCCCGGTTTAAAATGCAAATTACCCACCAGTGGTAGAAGAGGAGTTATGTTAGAGTTAATGCCCAGATGCTTACAAAGTAATTTCCAAATGTGTCTCATATAAGTCTAGACGACATGTCCCCAGTAGACGGAGTCCAGCTGAGCAGCTGGAACATGTAACAAAAACAAACCTGAGATAGGGTGTAAAAAATTCCTGTCCACGGAAAACATTAAAAAAGAGGAGCTCTCCATACACCAGTCCTGAATCAATCTAGTCCCACAAGCCAGATTATAGGCGCTAATATCTAGCAGTCCAAATCCCCCTTGCGACTCAGGCAACATCAAAATACGAAGATATAGCCGAGGCCGGTGCCCACGCCACAAGAAAGTCCTCAATGCACTATACAACCGAGCTAAGTCCCCAGTCCGCAACCACAGCGGAAGAGTTTGAAACAGATAGAGCCACCGAGGGACAATCATCATATTGTACAAAAATATATGCCCCGCAAGGGATACCGGCAAATCACCCCACAAGCAAAGGAGCTCAACCGTGCTCCGGAGCATGGGCTTCACATTGATCTCATAGAGTCGCGTGAGTGATGACGGTATCAGCACCCCCAGATATTTTACCTGCTGTGGTGCTTCCCGAAGTGGGAAATCAGCCCACGTATGCGAGATACTAATATGTAGAGGAAGCGCCTCCGATTTAGACACATTGAGTTTTAGGCCCGAGATTTCCCCAAAACGGTGAAACATCTCCAATAATCTAGGAAGGCCTGAAACCGGGTCAGTCAACATTACCATAATATCATCGGCAAAAGCCATGCAACGCAAAGAGGAATTCCCCAGCTCTACTCCAGCTATCTGAGGATGGCACCGAAGGGAAATCAATAAAGGCTCCAAAAACAATATATAAAGCAGAAGGGACAAGGGACAGCCCTGGCGAGTGCCCCGCTGGAGCACAAATTCTGGAGAAGCTACCCCATTGACCAATACGGCCGCCACTGGGTGGGAATAAAGGGCCCCAAGAGCTCTCATAAAGAACCCCTCCAACCCATAATATCGCAACAAGGGGAATAAAAAAGCCCACTCTACTCTATCAAAGGCTTTTTTGGAGTCAAAACTAATAGCTAGCGCTGGTTGCTGCCGAGAAACGCAATGGTCCAAAGCAAGGATGAGCTTCCTAACATTATGACCTGCTAATCGCCCCCGCACAAATCCTACCTGATCTGCACCCACCAACGAGGGAACAAAATGGGCCCAACGGTTAGCCAGAACCCGAGCTAAAATTTTAAGATCAACATTGATAAGCGAAATAGGTCTATAGGATCCCACAAGCAAGGGGTCTTTTCCCGGTTTAGGCAATATAGTAATCAGCGCTCGATTCGCTCCAGGAGGAAACTGCCCTACCTCCGCCGCTCTTTCAAAGTAGCCCCGTAATGGATCAGCCACATACCCCTGAAGAAGAAGATAGAATTCCCCCCCAAAGCCGTCCGGGCCTTGAGATTTACAAAGAGGTAGATGCCTGAGAACACCCAGCACCTCCTCTCGGGTTATAGGGGAAGCTAAGACCTCCGAGTCCGTCGCTGATAGTTTTGGTAAGGGCAAAGATTCCAAAAATGCCCGAATCTGAGATTCCCGACCTACTACTTCCGCAGTATATAGAGAGCTATAAAAGGTGACAAATAGCTGTTCCATCTTAGACTGATCCGTGACCACCCTTCCCCCATCATCTTTAAGCGAGGTAATCAAATTGGCCCCTCGCCTTGCCTTAGTCATCTGGGCCAACATTCTACCTGGCCTTTTACCAAAACGGTGTAGTCGGTATTTATAATAGAAAAGGGATTTGTGGGCTGTCTCATGAAGAAGTGCATGGAGTGCTGACTGGGCCGTCTGAAAAGCATGTTTATGAGACAGGGTGGGATTCTGAAGAACCAAAAGTCTACTATCCTGCACCTTGCGTTCAAGAACCAAGATTTTTTCCGCTAGCATTTTCTTACGTCGCGCGCAGTAAGCTATCACAGCCCCACGGAGCACTGCCTTGGCAGCCTCCCAAAACAAAGTTCCATTATCCATATGGTCCCCATTAAATTCCACATAGTCCCGCCACTGCTGCTCCAAGTAAGATTTAAAGTCCGGGTCCAAATAAAGCACTATCGGGAATCGCCAGTGCTTCCCTCCCTCTAGGGCGCCAGCCGAGAAGCTGATGTCCATCCACACCATGGTATGATCCGAGAGAGCCAGTACTCCAATCTCGGCCGCATGAACCGCATAAAAGGAGGAGCGCGAGAGGAAAATATAATCTATTCTAGAGGAGGAATTATGCACTTTAGACGTATGAGTGAAATCCTGCTCCCCTGGGTGTAGGGTCCGCCAGACATCCACTAGATCCAAGGCCTCCAACCAAGCGGCAAGCCTATTATCGGACCTACCGGAGGTGTGAGTTGATCTCTTAGAGGAATCTAGAAGCGGATCTAGTATAGCGTTAAAATCCCCCAAAAAGATTTTCTGAGACTCATGGATTTGTGATACAGACAGCAGTACCCCCAATAGTGTCCTATAAAAGGACCACTGTGCACTATTGGGTGCGTATACGGATATCAAAATTACAGGGCGCTGATTAAGAGAACCCTGGACAATAACATAGTGTCCCTCCGGTTCTGAAAGGACCCTAGTTGCCGTAAAAGACACCGATTTTCGGATCAACAGTGCCACCCCAGCCCTAGTTTTGGAGGAAGAGGCCGAGTAGCACTGCCCCACCCAGGATTGACATAATTTACCATGTTCCCTTTCAGTGAGCTTAGTCTCCTGCAGTCCAGCTACATCAGCCTGATGTCTGGCTAGGCACTGCAAGATCTTAGTTCTCTTGATAGGAGAATTGATACCAGACACATTCCATGACACACACCTCACACCCTTCTTAACAGGCATAAGAAAGAAAAAAGAACCAGATATACCAAAGGAGAAAAAGAGCATGAAACAGCTGCCGAGAGTCCCAGCCCATCCCCCAGCAGCCCAGTCTCCACATCACTTCCTCCCATGAATCAACAACATATACACAGGTCAGGAGCCTCCCCCCTCCCCCCTCCTGAACTCCCCACTCCTTCCTCCCACTCAACCCCCCCCCCCAACAGACCAAAAACCACCACACCAAGAAGGACTCCATGTGGCCAGAAGCCCCCCCTCACAGCCCCTTAAAAACAGCCCAAGCTTCCAAGAAGGAAAGAAATTAAAGACAATGTTTGAAATATAACAGTATATATCAAAAAACAGTTCCCCACCCCCACTGAGTCCGTATCAGTGTAGAGGATACATAGCCAATTCAAGCAGGGGAGCAGAAATAAAGAAATAAAAATGTCAATAAGATGGCAAACCGCTGCAGCAGCAGCAAGACAAAAATGTCACATCAAACCTGCATAAACTGGAACAAGTAAACATAGTCCAGGTCCCAAACCGGAGTCTCCAAGTAGAAGTCTCCCTCACTCCCAGGGTCTCCGAGTCAAATGTGCATACCCTCCTCAGAGTCAAAAAAGGCTGATCAAGCTCCCGGCATCAGATCAGGGAACCACGTGGTCAGCTGGGTTTTGGCCGCTGCACATGTTTCAAAAACCACCGGTGTGCCATTGTGGATAACCCGGAGCTTAGCAGGGAATTGCAATGTGAATCGAATCTTCTTCTCCGTGAGGGCAGTGCAGATTGGCGAAAAGCCTCGTCGAAGAGCAGCCACCTGTGCTGAGTAATCTTGGAAAAGCAGGATACGATGGTTTTGAAACTGAAGATCTCGTCGCTGGCAGAAATTTTTAAGGAGCAGATCTTTTATGGCAAAATTCAATATACGAACTATCACCACTCATGGTTTTGACATCCCCTCCTGCTTCCTGCCCAGTCTATAGGCCCTCTCAATGCGAAGCGGGCCAAAAGCAGGGGAAACCAGTAATTCCTCAGCCAGCCATTTCTCCAGGGCAAGCAGGAGATCCGCATCCGAAATAGTTTCTGGGATACCCACCAGACGCAAATTATTGCGCCTTGAGCGGTTCTCCAAATCGTCCAGTTTGTCGGTGGCACTCACCACCGTGCTTTTAAGCTGGCGTAGCTCCTCCTGCACCCAGGTAATCGCGTCCTCCGCGGTGCCCACATGGTGTTCCACCTCAGTCACTCGTGTGTTAAAATCAGCCACAGAAGCAGAAAGCGTCTCCAACGATTCCTGAACTTTATCAAGCCTGGAACCCAGAGCTAGGACCACGGCATCCGTGAGCCGTGATACTATATCCTCCCCCTCGAGGTCTGGTGCTTCTGCCTGGCCGGCCATCTTGCCATCAGGCCCTGGGCCCGATTTCAGCCGTTCCCGCTCCTTCCTGCCACTTTTTGTTGCCATATCAGTGCTGTTTTTGAGCACAAATTTGTCCATAGACCCGAGGGCAGCAGTTGTCTAGCGATTGGGTAAATCCGCTCACAGAATTTAGTTCAAAAGGGCTGATTTGGAGGGAGAACTTCGGAGCTCAGAGAGAACACGTCTTCCCTGTGCTCTGCACGGCCACGCCCCCCCCCCCAAAAAAAAATCTTTTTAAACTTATTATAATTACCTTGTTGCAAAGCAAATACCCTTTCCATTTTATAAATATGGCACACTGAATTCCACCAAAAAGTATAATTTAGTTTAGTATAATCTTTCCAATTCCCTGTAATCTGCTGAATGGCAACCCTTGTTAATATTAATAAAAGTTTATTATTATTAGCTGAAATTTGGCTTTTAAATCTTATTGAAGTACCAAATAATATAGTATCATATGAAAGGGTAACATGATTTTCTAACAATGAATTAATTTGGGGCCAAATTAACTTCCAAAAGGCATTTATATAGGGACAGAAAAATATCAAATGGTCCAATGTCCCAACTTCTAAACTACAATGTCAACATCTATTGGATCTTGAACTATCTAACTTCTGTAAACAAACTGGGGTCCATAAAGCTCTATGCAACAAAAAAAACGAAGTCTGTCTCATAGATGCTGGCCTTGTAGTTTTTATTCTCCAAGACCAAAAACGTGGCCATTGAAAGGCAGAAATTTGATGCCCAAGCTCAATGCTCCAAATGTCCCTAAGACCAGTTCTTTGTTTTTTATTCAAATATCCATATAACAATTTATACCACTGTGCGGCTTGGCTTGGTGACCCAAGAAATCCGCCTGAAAGCACAGAAATTCCAAACTATACTGAGATTTAAGAACTTTCCATCAGGGAACCCTTCCTAGATGGCCTGCTTTAACTGCAACCATTTAAAACTTTGTGAATTAGTTAAACCAAATTTATGTTGCACTTGTGAAAAACTAAGGAATGATCCATTTATAATCACATCATTTAAAGTCCGTATACCTGCAATAATCCAATGCTTCCAAACGATTTTAAACCCGCCAATTTTGATCTTGGAGTTTACCCAGATTGATTGATTTAATGTCTTTGAAATTGGGTCCGGTGATAAATTACTAACATAACGTAGAGTTTTCCAAGTATCCAACAAGATTCTATTATTTTTATATTTCCTGGGCAAATTTATACTAATAAGATGAGATAAATGTAAGGGAAACAGGAGCCGCCATTCCGAATACAACCAGTCTGATACATGAGATCTGGGAGGATCCAATACATACCCTGTCTTAGTATAAATCATGTTTTATTGGCACATCAGCAGTAAATACACAATACAACACGACCATACAACAAGGTCGCGAACACCAAACGTACCATCAAACACATTTTCACCCCAACCAAAGAATCCCCCCAATCCCCACCCACTCCAAAGCCCAAACCCCCCCCAACCCAAACCCACACCGTGAGACCCAATCCATACCCAAAAACCCCCCAGCAAGAAAGGATTATGCTGAGCAAGCTGTTTGCTTATGCCGCTCAGCACAGATCAAACAAAACAAGAGAACCAAATCCCATCCTCCCACCCACAATGTGTAATCCCACCCTACCCACTGAACTCCACATACTTCCAACCACTCATACCCACCATTCACACTCTCCCAAACATCCACCCACCAACCCGGGGAAAACAGCTGAGAGCATAAGGTATCAGCAACAGAGTGAATTCAAGACCAGACTTCTGGCCATAGGGGAAAGCGAGGAAATGTAGGGGTCCCAGGTCTGCAGGAAAATCTTCGACCGCCTGACAGATAATCGAGCATGGCGCTGCTCCAAGAGCATCAAATTATGAAAACGATTCCTCCAAGCCCAGTAAGCAGGCGCTATGTCTTGCGTCCAAACGCTAAGAATTACCTTCTTCCCTATAACAGCACCCTTCCGGATCAGCAACCGATGTCTCCGAGCAGGCACTCGCAAAGATTCATATCTATCCAAAAGCAAGCCTACCGGAGACATCGGAATAGCGTGACCAACCAGCCGCTCCAAAAAGCGGAGTATGGCTCTCCAAAAGACTTTCACTCGAGGGCATCCCCAAAATGCATGAAAAAAGGAGTTGCAACCCAGTGTACACTTAGGGCAGATTGGAGAAGAAATGCCCCCAACCTTGTGGACCCGCTCTTGGGAAAAATACGCTCTATACACCACTCGAAATTGGCATTCCCTCAGTTCTGCACTAATAGAAATAGAAGAGATACGACCAATAAGGGAAGGAAAGTTCAAGGACTCACCAGGTATGCCCAGATCTCTACCCCAGCGGTTCTCCAAAGCCGTATAAGACTTCTGAGGAGTAAGCCGCCGCAAAGCCCCATGCAACGCAGACACCGTCAAGCCACAAGCATAAAATTGGGCAAAAAATAGATGAAATTGGTTACCCAATCGAAACCGTAAGCCCGGGCGCGCCAAGGACCTCACATAATGATGAATTTGCCGGTACGCAAACAGACCTCCCACACCCAAAGAATGAAGCATGGGAAAATCTCCCCAAGGTCTCATCGCCCCTTCCTCATCCAATAAATGCTCAAGAAGAAGAAAACCCTCTCCAGTCCATCGCACAAAGACCGAGTTATCACAGCCAGGCAGAAACTGCGGATTCCCCCGTATAGACAACTGATCCGAAACTTGATGGTCCCCCCCCAGTAACCCTACCAATGCCTTCCAAGAAAAACGCCACGACCTAAGGATGAAACTAGATCGGAACGCGGGGGGCAAGAGGCGAACAGGTAACTGAGACAGCGAAAACAAGTGCCAAGGAGAGAAAAGAGCATGTTCAAAGTCCCGAAAAAGATAGTCATCACTCCGTAAGCACCAGTCTCCCAAAAATCGCAGCAAGCAAGCCAGATTATAGAGGCCGATATCCGGGAGTCCCACACCACCGATCCTTCCTGAGCCGAACAGATAAGAGATCGATATCTGAGACTTCTTGCCTTGCCAGAGGAATCGGGTCAGCTGCCTATGAAGCCGTTGAAGATCGCTACGACGCAGACAAAGAGGCAGCAACTGGAGTACATACAACCAGCGGGGAAAAATAACCATCTTATACAACTGAACCCTACCATAAAAAGAGAGAGGCAGAGACATCCACTTTGCAAAACAACCCTCCGTAGCGGCCAACAAAACATCTACATTAGCACGATATAACCGTCCCACACTGCTCGTGAGTTGCACTCCCAAATATTTGAATACACCAGCCGCCCACCGTAAAGGAAACTGCCCCGGCCACTCCAAGCGCACCGCCTCGGCAGTAGCTAATGCCAAAGATTTATCATAATTCAATTGGAAGCCCGAAAAATCGCCATACTCCGTAAAAACATACCCTGTCTTAAAATATAGGCTTGATGATACCTATAAAATTTGAAAAATTTACCCCTCCCTCTATAATTGTTTTTTGCAGAGATACTAAAGCAATTCTAGGTCTTTTACCCAACCAAACAAATTTAGTAAGAATACCATTTAACCTTTTGTAAAATGACCCCTGGAAAAAAATAGGTATCATACTCATTTGATAACAAACCACAGGCAATATCATCATTTTGATCGTTTGAACTCTTCCCCACCAAGAAAGATGTAAAGGATTCCATTGTTCACACATCTCTGTTATCTTCTTTAATAAAAGTTTTTCATTCTCCTTCACTGTTTCTTCTATTATGTTTTTAATGGTAATACCTAAGTATTTTAAACCCTCTTCTTTCCATATAAATGAGAAATGATCAAATAAACCTTTGGTACAGTGAACATTAAGTGGGAGAACTTCAGACTTACTCCAATTGATCTTATAACCAGAAAATTTTCCAAACATCTCTATTAATTCAAGTAAACATGGAATGGTAGTTTCTGGTTCTCTCAAATAAAGCAGAATATCATCTGCATATGCAGAGAGCTTAAATTCCCAATTCGAATAAGGAATACCTCGTATCCCCTTTGCCTGATTGATGGCTATTAACAAAGGTTCCAGGACAACATCAAAAAGCAAAGGAGATAAAGGACAACCTTGTCTAAAATCTATCTGACATGCTATTATTAATATATAATCTTGCCCCAGGAGAGCTATACAATGTCTGAATCATTTGAATAAAACCAGAACCTATACCAAACCATTCTAAAGCCTGATACATAAAAGACCATTCAAATCTATCAAAAGCCTTTTCTGCATCTAAAGTTTCAAGTTTCAAGTTTAATATTCATTTGATGAATCGCTTATAACAATATCTAAGCGATGTACATTTTAAAAACCACAAGGATGTGGTAATACAATTAGAGTAACAATAAATTAACAAAAAATTTTAAACAAAAGACAAATAACTTTGGACAAACAAGAAAGGTTGGGGAGGAGGGGAAAAGTTACAATTTTTATATTTAGAATTTAACATAAATGGGAAAATACATTGGGTAGTAGCGGGTTTTAATAGAAATAAAGAATATGGAAACCTGAAGTATTACTTTTCATGCATCAAAAGCATCTTGAAATAAGTATGTCTTTAAAATTTTCTTAAAAGAGACAAGGTCTGTTTCATTTTTAATAAAATTTGGAAGAGAGTTCCATAATGTAGGGGCTTTCACGGAGAACATATCATTGCGTCGTGTTCCTATTATTCTAAGCGATGGAATAGAGAGCAGTTGTGATGAAGAGGATCTTAGGGAGCGAGATGGTCTGTATGGGATAATCATTTTTGCTATAAATTGGGGTTCGTTGAAGCTCAGTGTTTTGTATACCAAAAATAAAACTTTAAAAGTTATTCTATGAGTTATGGGGAGCCAATGTGATTTGATAAGTAAAGGAGTGACATGGTCGAATTTTTTTGCATTGTGAATTAACTTGACTGATGTATTTTGGATGATTTGGAGACGTCTGTTTTCTTTTTGTGTTATGTTAATTAGAAGAGAATTACAGTAGTTCAATTTAGAAATGATAAGAGAATGAACTAAGATATTGAGTGATTTAGAGTCTAAAAAAGTAGAAATGGATCGTAAAAGTCGTAATCTGTAAAAACATGTTTTAACTATTTCGCTAATATGGTTATGAAAAGAAAGATCAGTATCAATTGTCACACCAAGAATTTTAAGTTTAGTGACCGTTTCTATAGGAGTGTTGTCAAGAGTAAATGGTATTTTTAGAAGTATGTCTCCTTTCCAAGTGAAAAGCATTGTTTTTGTTTTTTGGGTGTTTAAAACCAATTTGTTATTGTTTAACCAGTCTTTTATTATTTCTAGTTTATCATTAATTGTTTTTATTTCTTCTGTATTTTCTGGGTTGAGAGGATGCATGAGTTGGATGTCATCTGCGTATGAAAATGTTGTAAAGCCTAATGACTGTGAAATCGTGATAAGCGGGGATAGGAAGATGTTAAATAGAAGAGGAGACAATATAGAACCTTGTGGAACACCGAATGCTGTTGAGAAGTTTTCAGAAAAGGTTTCGTTGAATTTTACTCTAGAGGTTCGATCCGATAAATAAGATGTTAACCATTTTAGGACTTGGCCTTCTATTCCTAATGAATGCAGTCGATTAAGAAGAAGTTCGTGATCTACAGTATCGAAAGCTGCAGATAGGTCTAGAGAAAAGAGTGCAACAGATTTATGATGGTCGAGAAAATAATGTATGTTAGTAACGAGACCTATCATAGAGTATTCAGTGCTGTGATATTTTCGAAAACCGGTTTGGTTGGGGTGTAGCGCATTGGATGATTCGATGAATTCCGAAAGCTGTTCAAAGACAAGTTTTTCGGTCAATTTCATTAAAAAAGGTATATTTGAAATTGGGCGATAATTGGATGGATCATCTTGATTGGATTTGATGTTTTTTATTATTGGTGTGACTATTGAAGTTTTCCACGCGATAGGGACGGTGGTTGAGGAGAAACTATGATGTATAATTGAAAGAATGAAAGGGCCATCAGAAAAGATATCAGAAAAGATATCAGAAAAGCTGGATCTTTCATACTTTTTGTTGAATTTAGAGTGTGAAAAGCTAATCTGGTATTATTTGAAGAATGTCTCTTAACAACGAATCCTGTTTGGTGAGTATCAATAATAAAAGGAAGAGCTTTAGCCAATCTCAGAGCCAATACTTTTGCAATAAGTTTTCCATCTACATTTATTAACGAGATAGGCCTGTAGTTTGAAACCAAAGTTGAATCTCTGTTTTGGTTTTGGCAAAACAATAATTAAAGAATCAGCCATAGTACCTTTAATACAACCTTTATTCAGTTGATATTGATATAAATTTAATAGATAAGGCAAAAGAGTACTTTGAAATGATTTCTAAAATTCAACAGTATATCCATCCCCACCTGGAGCGGATCCAACTCTAAGAGATTTCAATACTAATTCTAATTCCTTCAAAGATATAGGATCTTCTAAACTTATTTTTATATGATCAGGAACCTTCGGTCCATTAATAAGACTTAAAAACTCTAAAGTATTCTTTTCTTTATTTTCATAAGACTCAGAAGAATACAAATCTTTATAAAAAGAAAGAAACTGTTTCAAGATATGATCATTTGTAGTGTGTGAACCTCCCTGCATATCCTTAATTGCAATAATTTTGGTTTTCTTTTTTTTGCTTTAAGAAAATTTGCTAATAATCTTCCCGCTTTATTTAAATTACCATAAAATTGAGCTTGCTGAGAAAACAAGTCTTTTCTTACAAATTGGGAAGCTATCTCATTATATTTGGCTTTTGCTTTTAATAATTTTTGTAAAGTATATTGTTCCCACCTATTAATTAGGTTATTTTCCAATACCTTAATTTCTTTTTCCAAATCAAGAAATTGTTTTTTAAGTTGTTTTTTGATGTATGCCGAATATGAAATAATATTTCCTCTTATAGTTGCTTTAAAAACGCATCCCATAACGTTTCAATAATGATATCCTCAGCAGTGTTAATCTGAAAAAATTCACTCATTTTTTGACTTGAAATCTTCAATAAATTTTACATCAGCAAGTAAACCATTATCAAATCTCCATATTGGTTTAGGACATTCTTGTTCATCAACTTGCAATTCAATCCACACACCACCATGATCAGATAAAATTATAGGATCTATAACTGCTTTCTTTACCCTTTGAACTATACTATTGGAAACAAAAATATAATCAATTCTCAAAAATGAATTATGGACCTGTGAACAAAATGAAAAATCTCAATCATTAAAATGAAGAATACACCATATATCAACTAAATCACATGACTGTATTAAATTATCTAACCCTAATGACTTAATAATTCTACTTGGTCTTTTATCAATAATTGGATCCATTACAGCATTGAAATCTCCAGCCACCACTAAATTAGTAGTAGCCAGTGGTAGTAACAATTGTTGAATATTTTTTAAAAAACTCCATTTGATTCGCATTCGGAGCGTACACATTGAATAAGTCCAGGGCAGTATTTCCCATTATCATTTTAATATGTACCCACCTTCTTAAAGGATCCGCAGCTACTAACTGAAAATTGGCTTAACATTTCCTATTTACTAGAATAGCAACCCCAGCCTTCTTCCCTACTGCTGAGGCAAAAAAACATTTTGAAACCCAAGCACCCATTAGTTTCTTAGATTCTGCTCACGACAGATCTGTCTCTTGGATAAAATATATATCCGCATTTTGTTTCTGTAAAAAATTTAAAATTTTCTTCTTTTTTACTGGATGACTCAGGCCATTGACGTTAAGAGAAAAAAAAACTTAATATCCATTCAACATATCCTTTAAAAACACTCAATTTAATACAATTAAAATGATCAGACACCATCACACCCAATAAATATATCTTCATTCCTACTACAAAAAATTCATCCTCCCACATTCCATCAAATCCCCTTTCCCCTAACCCAAATCCCTCCCATCCCAACCCACCCAATTAATTAATAATAGTATAAACTTGATGACACGCATATTAGATTAGATAGTAACAAACTTCCCAAAGACCATCCTAAAAACATTTTAGATAAAGTCATGTATTAAAAATAAATTCAATTCATCTAAGACAAATTATCAATTAAGTTATTTTATAAAATAATCAATAAAAAAAAATATATAGTAAGCATTCATCAAAATGACCAAAAATAAAAATAAATTACATTACTTTACCATCTTTAACTCATACCAATCTATTCAATATATTAATACATCCCTCTCTAAATCATCCTAATTTTATTTTATATAATTCCATTCATTTAAAAATATTAATTCAAATGAGAGGTTCATATATTTAAAACATTACTCCTTAATTCACCATCTATCTATCTATCAACTTATTAAATAAAATTTCATTAAGTTAGTTCCTTTCCTATACCAATACCCACAACCTAAAATGATAATCTCATTAATTCATATCCTAATAAAATTTGCCAACATTCCTTAATTCTATATTGCATCTTTAAAGAATTAATTTAAACTTCAGCTAAAGTAATGAATATTCCATGAATACCCCTTCAAAAGAACTGCCCAAAATGATATGATGTTTACTAAATATATTAGCACCCATTGTAAAATTCGATTAATATTCATTACTAATCAGTATTTCAATCTATGTTCTACTATATAAGATTACCCCATGAATAAACCAAATATTACCTATAAAATAAAATTTTACATAGCAAATTACATTCAATACAAGATATTAATCTACCCCCAATGCTCCATGCAAGTTTACCAATTCGACTAAGAATTCTTATGTTGCTTTATCCATACATTCTGAATTCATCTTCTTTATCTTATCAATCAATTCTACAAAAACACCAACATAAATTGATTCTTTAGTTATTATTGTATAAAGACCCTCACAACTGCGCTTCTTTTCATTCTGATAACTTCCTCTCTACTGGAACATTTATTTGTTAACAACATCTGCATCCTAACTTTCCATCATGCCATATAACAATAACCATGCAGGACATCCAAATTACCCAAAGAGATATTTGAAATATCTTTAAAGAACTGTACATCTTTAAAACTTTAAATATTATTCTCATTCTTTTCCTTCTTTGTTATACGGCAATATTCCCACAAAGTCTGACGTTGATTGAAGTAAATCATTCTTCACTATATGCCTAGACTTCGCTACGTCTTTATTCATATTAATCACCAACATCCAACTAATATTATTCAGGATATCAGCATTAATAAACATTCCATCCACTTGAATTTGAATTGTGAAGATTCTAACTGAATTCCATATCTTTAAAAAGCATAAAGTAAAATGTTCAGAAGAAACATCCCACTCAGTATATCCATCTATAGTTCACAAGTTCAGATCACAACTTAATTATGGAAAAATTTGACTTCACTTCTCTTTACGTCTTACATTCACCTCTCCTTTTACAATGTCATTGGCTGTTCATGCCTGTTAATGAACTCACTCAACTGTTCCGGGCTATCAATAGTCGTAGTTTTATTTTCCATAGTGACTCTCATTAACGCCGGATAGAGCAAGCCATAGCCCCCATAGCTCTTAATTGGGGTCTGAACTCCAAGGAAGCCTTCCTTCTGATAGCAGTATTCCTGGCAAAATCTGGAACTATATGGATCCTGGCATCTTGGCACTTTAAGTTCCTGTTCTGTTTTGCCAATTGAATAATTTCTAAAACCTGCTGATATCTGAGGAGCTTGAAGATTAACGGACGAGGACCTTTTTGTTTCTCATCCCTCTTAGCAGGTATTCTATGTGCTCTCTCAATCTCGATCGGGAACTTTGATTTAACAGGCAGTATTTTGGTCAGCAAATTTTCTAAAAAGGAAATAGGGCTCCCTTTCTCCACCCCTTCCGGAAGACCTACGATACGCAAATTACACCGTCTTTCATGGTTAGAAAGATCTTCCAGCTCTTGGGTAAGAAAGTCAATTTGCTTTTGTTCCACAGTTTTCCTTGCTGCCAATGCTTCCACTGCTTCTAACCTTAGATCTATATTCGCCGATTTAATTTCCATTTGCTCCAGCCTTTTAGTGATTGCAGACACTTCCTCTTTGATAACATTAAACTTTTTTGCCGTATCTGTCACAATTTCTTTAATAGCTTTTATTTCCTTCCCAATATCCACATCACCAGATTTAACCATTGTTTTTAACGGTGTTTCAGGCTCCGGCTTTGCCCTTTTCACACTGCTTGTTGACGCGAATGCCGAGTCACCCTTATTTTACATAGTAACATAGTAACATAGTAGATGACGGCAGATAAAGACCCGAATGGTCCATCCAGTCTGCCCAACCTGATTCAATTTAAAAAATTTTTTTTTTTTTTCTTCTTAGCTATTTCTGGGCGAGAATCCAAAGCTTTACCCGGTACTGTGCTTGGGTTCCAACTGCCGAAATCTCTGTTAAGACTTACTCCAGCCCATCTACACCCTCCCAGCCATTGAAGCCCTCCCCTGCCCATCCTCCTCCAAACGGCCATACACAGACACAGACCGTACAAGTCTGCCCAGTAACTGGCCTAGTTCAATCTTTAATATTATTTTCTGATTCTAAATCTTCTGTGTTCATCCCACGCTTCTTTGAATTCAGTCACAGTTTTACTCTCCACCACCTCTCTCGGGAGCGCATTCCAGGCATCCACCACCCTCTCCGTAAAGTAGAATTTCCTAACATTGCCCCTGAATCTACCACCCCTCAACCTCAAATTATGTCCTCTGGTTTTACCATTTTCCTTTCTCTGGAAAAGATTTTGTTCTACGTTAATACCCTTTAAGTATTTGAACGTCTGAATCATATCTCCCCTGTCTCTCCTTTCCTCTAGGGTATACATATTCAGGGCTTCCAGTCTCTCCTCATATGTCTTCTGGTGCAAGCCTCCTATCATTTTCGTCGCCCTCCTCTGGACCGCCTCAAGTCTTCTTACGTCTTTCGCCAGATACGGTCTCCAAAACTGAACACAATACTCCAAGTGGGGCCTCACCAATGACCTGTACAGGGGCATCAACACCTTCTTTCTTCTACTGACTACGCCTCTCTTTATACAGCCCAGAATCCTTCTGGCAGCAGCCACTGCCTTGTCACACTGTTTTTTCGCCTTTAGATCTTCGGACACTATCACCCTAAGGTCCCTCTCCCCGTCCGTGCATATCAGCTTCTCTCCTCCCAGCATATACGGTTCCTTCCTATTATTAATCCCCAAATGCATTACTCTGCATTTCTTTGCATTGAATTTTAGTTGCCAGGCATTAGACCATTCCTCTAACTTTTGCAGATCCTTTTTCATATTTTCCACTCCCTCTTCGGTGCCTACTCTGTTACAAATCTTGGTATCATCTGCAAAAAGGCACACTTTTCCTTCTAACCCTTCAGCAATGTCACTTACATACATATTGAACAGGATTGGCCCCAGCACCGAACCCTGAGGGACTCCACTAGTCACCTTTCCTTCCTTCGAGCGACTTCCATTAACCACCACCCTCTGGCGTCTGTCCGACAGCCAGTTTCTGACCCAGTTCACCACTTTGGGTCCTAACTTCAGCCCTTCAAGTTTGT
This sequence comes from Geotrypetes seraphini, assembly GCF_902459505.1. NCBI lineage: Eukaryota > Metazoa > Chordata > Amphibia > Gymnophiona > Dermophiidae > Geotrypetes > Geotrypetes seraphini. The sequence goes on along the minus strand of NC_047091.1, from coordinate 48,007,399 downwards.
TCAACAGCCTCCTATGAGGAACTGTATCAAAGGCTTTGCTGAAATCCAAATAAATTACATCTAGCATATGTCCTCGATCCAGCTCTCTGGTCACCCAATCAAAAAATTCAATCAGGTTCGTTTGGCACGATTTACCTTTTGTAAAGCCATGTTGCCTCGGATCCTGTAACCCATTAGATTCAAGGAAATACACTATCCTTTCTTTCAGCAACACTTCCATTATTTTTCCAACAACTGAAGTGAGGCTCACCGGCCTGTAGTTTCCTGCTTCATCCCTGTGACCACTTTTATGAATAGGGACCACATCCGCTCTCCTCCAATCCCCAGGAATCACTCCTGTCTCCAGAGATTTGTTGAACAAGTCTTTAATAGGACTTGCCAGAACCTCTCTGAGTTCCCTTAGTATCCTGGGATGGATCCCGTCTGGTCCCATCGCTTTGTCCACCTTCAGTTTTTCAAGTTGCTCATAAACACCCTCCTCCGTGAACGGCGCAGAATCTACTCCATTTTCTCGTGTAACTTTGCCGGACAATCTCGGTCCTTCTCCAGGATTTTCTTCTGTGAACACAGAACAGAAGTATTTGTTTAGCACATTTGCTTTCTCCTCATCACTCTCCACATATTTGTTCCCAGCATCTTTTAGCCTAGCAATTCCATTTTTTATCTTCCTCCTTTCACTAATATATCTGAAAAAATTTTTATCTCCCTTTTTTACATTTTTAGCCATTTGTTCTTCCGCCTGTGCCTTCGCCAAACGTATCTCTCTCTTGGCTTCTTTCAGTTTCACCCTGTAGTCCTTTCTGCTCTCCTCTTCTTGGGTTTTTTTATATTTCATGAACGCCAACTCTTTCGCCTTTATTTTCTCAGCCACTAGGTTGGAGAACCATATCGGCTTCCTTTTTCTTTTGTTTTTATTGATTTTCTTCACATAAAGGTCCGTAGCCATTTTTATCGCTCCTTTCAGCTTAGACCACTGTCTTTCCACTTCTCTTATGTCCTCCCATCCTAACAGCTCTTTCTTCAGGTACTTTCCCATTGCATTAAAGTCCGTACGTTTGAAATCTAGGACTTTAAGTATCGTGCGGCCGCTCTCCACTTTAGCCGTTATATCAAACCAAACCGTTTGATGATCGCTACTACCCAGGTGAGCACCCACTCGAACATTAGAGATACTCTCTCCATTTGTGAGGACCAGATCCAATATCGCTTTTTCCCTTGTGGGTTCCGTCACCATTTGTCTGAGCAGAGCCTCTTGAAAGGCATCCACAATCTCCCTACTTCTTTCCGATTCCGCAGACGGAACATTCCAGTCCGCATCCGGCAGGTTGAAATCTCCCAACAGCAGAACCTCCTCTTTCCTTCCAAACTTTTGGATATCCACAATCAGATCCTTATCAATTTGCTGCGATTGAGTCGGAGGTCTGTAGACTACACCCACATAGATAGAAGTTCCATCTTCTCTTTTCAGAGCAATCCATATCGCTTCTTCCTCTCCCCAGGTCCCTTGCATTTCGGTCGCTTGGATATTGATCTTTACATAGAGAGCTACTCCTCCACCTTTATGACCATCTCTGTCCTTCCTAAAAAGATTATATCCCGGTATGTTTGCATCCCATCCATGTGATTCACTGAACCATGTCTCTGTGATAGCAACAATATCTAGATCTGCCTCTAATATCAGGGCTTGCAGATCATGAACTTTGTTGCTTAGACTGCGAGCATTTGTGGTCATCGCTTTCCAGCTATTTTTCAGCGATAATCTCCTTTTTCATATGGATTTTTGTGTCGTTTCACTTTCCGTTGCAATACTAAGAAATGAGTTGCTGATATTGCTTATGTTGCAGCCTTTACTACTATCACATCTTTTCTTTTGCCGGGGGTGGTCTCTATAATTGTCCTTCGTACATACACCACCCCCACCTTCTAGTTTAAATGCCTGGAAAAATATTGTCTAAATTTCTCTGCAAGGTTTCTTTTTCCTGCTGTAGTAATATGTAGCCCATCAGTGCAATATAGCTTCTTGTCCTTCCATGTATTTCCCCATCCTCCTATGTACCTGAAGCCTTCTTGATGACACCAGGCTCTGAGCCATCTATTAAAGTCCTCTGTGTTTTTCATTCTTTGCTCTCCTTTTCCATATGCAGGCAGTATTTCAGAAAAAGCTAAAGTCTTTACAAAAGGTTTCACGCCCTCACCAAGCTCCCGAAAAGCTTTCTGTGCTGCAAGTGTGGAGTTGTTGGCCAGGTCATTTGTTCCCAGATGGATAACAACATCAGTGTTAAAATCCTTAGTTTCTTCCTTAATTATAGTCAGTATTTGCCTGGAACTCCTGGTAGCTGAGGATCCTGGAAGACATTTCACTATTTTGGACTCCTCGCCCTGTGTTCCAAGGTTAATGCCTCTGATGATGGAATCCCCCAACAGTAATAGTTTTCTGTTTTTGGCTTTTTTATTTGTACTTAGGGTGCTCTTGTTCTCTTGAGTTTCCTTCATTGGTTCCAGTCCCACCTCCCTTCTGTTTTCCTGAGTATCGCAGTGCACTAGTGGAGCGAAGGAATTCTGTAGAGGTAATATTAGTGAAGGTGGATGTTTCTGTGTTACATGTCGCAGTCTTCCTGAGCCTACTGTGACCCATTTATTCCTGGGCTGTTTTATTCTTTGAGGTAGAGGTGGTAAGTTGGTATGATTTTGTGGAGTGATGGAAGCTGCTTTAATTGTATTCAATTCCTGTTTAAGTTTGCAGAGCTCCTCCTTAATACTGGCAAGTTGAAGACAGATGGGGCAAGCCTTAAGCCTCCAAATAGTATGTCTTGGAATTAAAGCACCACAGTGATTGCATAGAATAAAGGTCATCTTGATTGTTTGTGAAGTCCTGATTATATGGGTCTCTATATATGAATAGTGGTCCCTGGGGTTGGTGGGACTATAAGTAAGACTACTAGTAAGGCAGAAATATAGGCTCTATACCACCTAAAACACAGTATTTTAAACAAAACTGCAGGAAGAGGAAATAAGATTTAACAGAGGAAAGAGAAGGATTTTTTTGTGCTTTTTTATATTTTTTTTTTAGTAAGAAACAGGGAGGAGAAGAGAAATTAAGCAGATATAATGCTGAAAACCAGTGAAAAGAGCAGAATATGAAATGGTGAGTAACTTAGCTTTTAGAAGTTCACAGGGCAGCCTTGTTTCAGCAATGTCCCAAAGATAATGCAATTAACCTTAGAAGTAAAACAGAACCCCTCCCTTCTCCACCTAATCAGCAGAAAACAATGGCTGAATACTGGTAAGACAGAAATATAGGCTCTATACCACCTAAAACACAGTATTTTAAACAAAAATGCAGGTTCTATCAGTGCTACCCTAAAACACAGGATTTATAACAGATTTTCCCTACTTTAGTCACCCTGAGCCACAGGCACCAGAAATATAGGCTTTATACCACCTAAAACACAGTATTTTAAACAAAACTGCAGGTTCTATCAGTGCTACCCTAAAACACAGGATTTATAACAGATTTTCCCTACTTTAGTCACCCTGAGCCACAGGCACCAGAAATATAGGCTCTATACCACCTAAAACACAGTATTTTAAACAAAACTGCAGGAAGAGGAAATAAGATTTAACAGAGGAAAGAGAAGGATTTTTTTGTGCTTTTTTATATTTTTTTTAGTAAGAAACAGGGAGGAGAAGAGAAATTAAGCAGATATAATGCTGAAAACCAGTGAAAAGAGCAGAATATGAAATGGTGAGTAACTTAGCTTTTAGAAGTTCACAGGGCAGCCTTGTTTCAGCAATGTCCCAAAGATAATGCAATTAACCTTAGAAGTAAAACAGAACCCCTCCCTTCTAATGTAATGTAATGTAATTCATTTCTTATATACCGCTACATCCGTTAGGTTCTAAGCGGTTTACAGAAAATATACATTAAGATTAGAAATAAGAAAGGTACTTGGAAAATTCCCTTACTGTCCCGAAGGCTCACAATCTAACTAAAGTACCTGGAGGGTAATAGAGAAGTGAAAAGTAGAGTTAGAGGAAAAATAAAAATAAAATAAACATTTTAAAAAGACAGCATTGATCTAAATACTTTGGAAGGTAGAGGAGAGGAGAGAAAGGAATAGAAGCAGAATGGGTCAGCATCAGTGATGAAGTGGAGCAAGTAAGTTTAGGAGGAGCGATTGACGTATCCAGAAAGGGCTTCTTCAGGGAAGAGACTTGGCCGACAGTCCCAGGATGCCTATGTCTCCTCCCCTGCGATGTTCTCCCATCCATGCATTCCCTCCCAGACACACTGCCCGTGCCCCAGCCGCTCCAAGGAGGCTGCCCCAGATGAGGTCCACGGTGAATGCAGGATTCTCTCCTCTGCGGGAAAGCCGCCCGGAGCCGACAGTCGATCTTCTTAGCGGATTGCAGGGGGGGAAGAGTTCACACTCTTGGTAGGATCGGGTCTGAGTGCTCTCGGTGGTTGTGGCTGGTCTCATTGCTGCTTAGGTGTAAAAGCAGTTGATCTCCACTGCTGCTGATATTTAAAAGCAGGCAGATTGATCTCTCCAATGGACTGCAGGGGGAGGAGTTCACGCTCCTGGCAGGATCGGGTCTGTGGGCTCTTGGTGGTCGCTGCTGCTTGTATGTAAAAGCAGTTGTTTTTCTACTGCTGCTGATATTTAAAGCAGGTAGATTGATCTCTTAAACGGGATATAGGGGGAGGAGCTCACATGCCTGGTTGGATCGGGGCAAGGGCTCCTATTATAGGCAGCTGGTCATGCTGCTACTTAGGTGTTAAAGCAGTTGATCTTCCTTCTCCACCTAATCAGCAGAAAACAATGGCTGAATACTGGTAAGACAGAAATATAGGCTCTATACCACCTAAAACACAGTATTTTAAACAAAAATGCAGGTTCTATCAGTGCTACCCTAAAACACAGGATTTATAACAGATTTTCCCTACTTTAGTCACCCTGAGCCACAGGCACCAGAAATATAGGCTTTATACCACCTAAAACACAGTATTTTAAACAAAAATGCAGGTTCTATCAGTGCTACCGTAAAACACAGGATTTATAACAGATTTTCCCTACTTTAGTCACCCTGAGCCACAGGCACCAGAAATATAGGCTTTATACCACCTAAAACACAGTATTTTAAACAAAACTGCAGGTTCTATCAGTGCTACCCTAAAACACAGGATTTATAACAGATTTTCCCTACTTTAGTCACCCTGAGCCACAGGCACCAGAAATATAGGCTCTATACCACCTAAAACACAGTATTTTAAACAAAACTGCAGGAAGAGGAAATAAGATTTCCCAGACGCCATAGCCTTCCTCTATCGACCACAGTCACTTTGAGCAGAACAAAATATTTTTTTTTTTTACTTTTAAATCGCTTTCACGGTCTTACTTTAAGGAGCTCACTATCCAAACTTCCTCATACGCGCTCAAGCCACGCCCCCATATTGACTTATCTTAATAGTGTGAAAAATAACTTTCACATCTGAAACTGTCTTCAGAATAATCGTCCAAAATTCATGAAGATATCTGTAAAATTTAAAAGAAGAAAATAGGTTAATGACTCTCAAAATTTAAAGGGCAAATAAAATAAAATTTTAAGCTATGATAAAATTCTACTATTATATATGATAAACAACCAGAACAACCAAAGAATATGAAGTTTCATTTGCAAGAGATGGTCAAGGGTATGTGATTAGCTGCGCTCCCATGAAGGAACCTCCAAACAAGCTGAAGCTCCATATCTAGAAATTGTTGAAGCTTCTATCAGTTTCTATCTCTAGAAAAGCATTCTGAAAAACAGTTCAAGGTACATTTGTAGGATAAGTTAAGGTAGTCGTGCATCCAAAAGAGACACTTCTGAAAGTAAACTGGAAATTCTGCCTATAAAGGAGATACAGTGCTAATAATGCAAAGCTTTAAAAATTTACATAAGTAATACCTGTTAGTTGTTTCTAGGTTATTATTCACTTATCTTATTATTTAGAAAATAACTTTCACAAGGGAAATCTTCACACTGATCATCTACACTTCATGAAGATGTCTGTAAAATTCAAAGGGAAAAAATTGATTATTCACTCACAAAATTGAAAAGGCAAAAAAACTAAATTTTTAAGTTATAATAAAATTCTACTATTATATATGATAAACAGCAAGAACAGCCAAAGAATATGAAGCTCCATTTGTAAGACATGGTCAAAGGTATGTGATTAGCTGCGCTCCCATGATGGAACCTCCAAACAAGCTGAAACATCATATCTAAAAATTGTTGAAGATTCTATTAATTGAACTCTGCCTAAAATGGAGATACCATTCTAAAAATGCAATGTTTTTAAATTTCACAAATGTAATAAAATTTAGTTGTGGCTAGGTTAATATTGACTTATCTTAATACAGTGAAAAATAATGTTCACATCAGAAACTGTCTTCAGAACAATCGTCCAATATTCATGAAGATATCTGTAAAATTTAAACGAATATAACAATTTCTGTACTGGGACAGACCAAAGGTCCATCAAGCCCAGTGTCCTGTTTCCAACAGTGGCCAACCCAGGTCACAAGTACCTGGCAGAAACACAAAGAATAGCAACATTCCAGAGCTGAGATTGTGATGTCATAATGCTTCATTCCACCAATGCCTAAAAGCCAACCTCAGCAGCGATGTCACAAAGGCTTGACTGTCCTATACTTGGCTCACATGAGAATATAACAATTGCTGTACTGGGACAGACCGAAGGTCCATCAAGCCCAGTATCCTGTTTCCAACAGTGGCCAACCCAGGTCACAAGTACCTGGCAGAAACCCAAAGAATAGCAACATTCCAGAGCTGAGACTGTGATGTCATAATGCTTCATTCCACCAATGCCTAAAAGCCAACCTCAGCAGCGATGTCACAAAGGCTTGATTGTCCTATTCTTGGCTCACATGAGAATATAACAATTGCCGTACTGGAACAGACCGAAGGTCCATCAAGCACAGTGGCCAACCCAGGTCACAAATATCAGACAGAAACCCAGAAGAAAATTGGTTATTGACTCATAGAATTTAAAGGACAAATAAAATAAAATTTTAAGCTATGATAAAATTCTACTATTATATATGATAGACAGCCAGAACAACCAAAGAATATAAAGTTCCATTTGCAAGAGATAGTCAAGGGTATGTGATTAGCTGCGCTCCCATGATGGAACCTCCAAACAAGCTGAAGCTTCATATCTAAAAATTGTTGAAGCTTCTATCAGTTTCTATCAATAGCTCATCATTCTTAAAAACATTTCAAGGTCCATTTGTAGGAGAAGGTAGCTTACATTTGCTCCAAGACCGCACACACATCCAAATGAAACACTGCTGAAATTAACTTATATTAATTGAACTCTGCCTAAAAAGGTGATACCATTCTAATAATGCAATGCTTTTAAATTTCACAAATGTAATAAAATTTAGTTGTGGCTAGGATTGACTTATCTTAATACTGTGAAAAATAACGTTCACATCAGAAACTGTTTTCAGAACAATCATCCAATATTCATGAAGATATCTGTAAAATTTAAACGAAGAAAATTGGTTATTGACTCATAGAATTTAAAGGACAAATAAAATAAAATTTTAAGCTATGATAAAATTCTACTATTATATATGATAGACAGCCAGAACAATCAAAGAATATAAAGTTCCATTTGCAAGATATATGCAAGGGTATGTGATTAGCTGCGCTCCCATGATGGAACATCCAAACAAGCTGAAGCTTCATATCTAAAAATTGTTGAAGCTTCTATCAATTTCTATCAATCGCTCATCATTCTGAAAAACATTTCAAAGTCCATTTGTTCGAACAAGTAGTTCCAAGACTGCACACACATCCAAATGAGACTGCACAAGACTACATTTGCTCCAAGACTGCACACCCATCCAAATGAGACACTGCTGAAATTAACTTATATTAATTGAACTCTGCCTAAAAAGGTGATACCATTCTAATAATGCAATGCTTTTAAATTTCTCAAATGTAATAAAATTTAGTTGTGGCTAGGTTAATATTGACTTATCTTAGTACTATGAAAAATAACGTTCACATCAGAAACTGTCTTCAGAACAATCATCCAATATTCATGAAGATATCTGTAAAATTTAAACGAAGAAAATTGGTTATTGACTCATAGAATTTAAAGGACAAATAAAATAAAATTTTAAGCTATGATAAAATTCTACTATTATATATGATAGACAGCCAGAACAATCAAAGAATATAAAGTTCCATTTGCAAGAGATATGCAAGGGTATGTGATTAGCTGCGCTCCCATGATGGAACCTCCAAACAAGCTGAAGCTTCATATCTAAAAATTGTTGAAGCTTCTATCAGTTTCTATCTCTAGCTCATCATTCTGAAAAACATTTCAAGGTCCATTTGTAGGAGAAGGTAGCTTACATTTGCTCCAAGACCGCACACACATCCAAATGAGACACTGCTGAAATTAACTTATAATAATTGAACTCTGCCTAAAAAGGAGATACCATTCTAATAATGTAATGTTTTTAAATTTCACAAATGTAATAAAATTTAGTTGTGGCTAGGTTAATATTGACTTATCTTAATACTGTGAAAAATAACGTTCATATCAGAAACTGTCTTCAGAACAATCCAATATTCATGAAGATATCTGTAAAAAAATTTTTTTTTTAAATTTTTTATTCGTTTTTAAATCTTTCATCAAGTGTACAACAATCATAATAAACAGAATTAATCAGAGCACTTGTATATCTTATCCTTATAATCTAAACATACAGATGTATCCCTCTCCCCACCCACCCTCAAAGCCCTTCATTCATAATAAGAAACCAATATTTGTATCCCTCCCCCTCCCATTATTATATGGTGTATGACAAATAGAAAAATGGCATTTAATCATGACAAAAAGACGTTAATGGCTCCCAAATTTTAATTAAGTTATTATAATTTCCATTTTGTATCGCTAATGATCTTTCCATTCTATATATGTGGCATAATGAATTCCACCAAAAATTAAAGTTCAGTCTAGTATGATCTTTCCAGTTATTAGTAATATGTTGGATGGCAACTCCAGTCATGATCATTAAAAGTTTATTATTACTTGATGATATCTGACTCTTTTTTTCTCATAGACATTCCAAATATCACAGTATCATAAGATAACGCTACATGGTTTTCCAATAAACAATTTATTTGATCCCAGATTGAGTTCCAAAAGGCTAAGATATGGGGACAGTAGAATAAAAGATGATCCAAAGTCCCTACCTCCAATTTACAATGCCAGCATCTATTGGACAAGGAACTATTTAACTTTTGTAATCTAACTGTGGTCCAAAAAGCTCTATATAACAAAAAAAAACCAAGTTTGTCTCATAGACGCTGACATTGTACATCTCATTCTCCAAGACCAAATTTGTGGCCATTGAGATGCTGAAATCTGATGCTTAATCTCAATGCTCCAAATATCCCTCAGACCATTTTTAGGTTTTTTTTTTACCAAATCACTAATAGATTTATACCACTGTGCGGCCTGGTGACCCATAAAGTCTGCCTGAAAACATAAGAATTCCAAACTGGACTGAGTATTAAGATTTTTCCATTCAGGGAACCCCGCCTGAATGGCCTGCTTCAATTGCAACCAGCGAAAACATTGTGATTTATGAAGCCCAAATTTATGTTGCAATTGTGTAAAATCCAGCAGTTTACCATTAGATATAACATCATTTAAATTTCTAATTCCTGCAATTATCCAATGTTTCCATACGATCTTGAAACCGCCAATTTGAATCTTGGAGTTTAGCCATATGGATTGATTAGTTGATTTATTGATAGGGATAGCTGTTAAGTTACTAACAAATCTTAAGGTTTTCCAAGTATCCATTAAAATTCTATTTTCTTTGTATAATCTGGGCATCTTGATACTGAGAACATGAGAAAGATGTAAAGGAAACATGAGTCGCCATTCCAAATATAACCAATCAGGAGTATATTCGATGAGCTCTGGGAGGACCCAATACATACCTTGACGTAAAATATAGGCCTGATGGTACCTATAAAAATTTGGAAAATTTACCCCACCCTCCTTAATTGGTTTTTGCAAAGATACTAAAGCAATTCTAGGAGTTTTACCAAACCAAATAAATTTGGTAATTATTGAGTTTAATTTTTTATAGAAAGACCCATGAAAGAATACTGGTATCATACCCATTTGATAACAAACCACAGGCAATATCATCATTTTAATGGTTTGGACTCTCCCCCACCAAGATAAATGTAATGGATTCCAATGTTCACATAATTCTGTAACCTTTTTTAATAAAAAAATTTTCATTTTCTTTTACCGTATCATCTACTGTATTTTTAATCCAAATTCCTAAATATTTTAATCCATCCTCCTTCCAAACAAAAGAAAATGAATCAAACATACTCTTTAAACAATGTACATTGAGTGGAAGAATTTCAGATTTATTCTAATTTATTTTGTATCCTGAAAATTTACCAAACATTTCAATCAACTCCAACAAACAAGGAATGGATGTACTTGGATTTCTCAAATATAATAAGATATCATCTGCATAAACAGAGAACTTGTATTCCCAGTCATTACGTGGAATACCCTGTATCTCCCTTGTCTGTTGAATAGCTAACAATAGGGGTTCTAAAACTATATCAAAAAGCAAAGGAGATAATGGACAACCTTGTCTAACTCCTCTATGTAATTGAAAACGATCCGATAAATTATTATTAATATATAATCTTGCCATAGGGGAGCTATACAAAGTTTGTATCATTTGAATAAATCCTGGACCTATACCAAACCACTCCAATGCCTGATACATAAACTTCCATTCCACTCTGTCAAAAGCTTTTTCCGCATCTAAAGATACAGCAAAAGCCGGTTCATTCATATTTTTAGTTAAATTTAATGTATGAAACGCCAATCTAGTGTTACTAGAAGAATGTCTATTTGCAATGATTCCAGTTTGGTATACATCAATTATGAAAGGGAGAGCCTTAGCCAGTCTCAAAGCCAATATTTTAGCTAATAATTTTCCATCCACATTAATTAAAGATATCGGCCTGTAGTTTGAAACCAAAGTGGGATCTTTATTTGGCTTTGGCAAAACAATAGTCAAAGATTCTGCCATAGTACCTGTAATACAACCCTTATTTAGTTGAAACTGATACAAATTTAATAGCACTGGCATTCGCATCACTCCTTATACTCACATCACTGAATAAAGACACATAACACTTAGTAATGGCAAAGCATGGGCCGCAGCTTTATTAAACTTATCCATCAATGAATTTGTAAAACATAACATTTTATACATAAATAATTCAGTGTAGCATAACAACCATAAACCTTGGAGCTATTCGGTGTCGAACTAGCTCAACTCACAAAACTCAAACCCCTTGATGCTAATCGGTGTCGAATTAGCACAGCTCAACAAATTCATCACATTCCATGAAACCCCACTTCCCCCAGCAAGACTTGCGGTATCGCAGAATCATGCCGGCCACCCATGGCGGTTCCGCACATGAGCAGAATAAGCACATAAATATATAACTTCATAAGCCACACTGTGCACAATTCACCCCATAACACATTTCCACAAAAGCTGCGACCAACCCAACACTACCCACCAAAACCAAACCACCCAAAAAACTGGGAGGGCGGGAAGGGAACAAACTTAACCCTGCCTACCCATCTCTTCCCACACTCCCACCCTTCCCAAACTGATTTTGCTCGCCAAATTCACCCTTAATCCCCACAAGTCCTCCACCAATCACCCCTCACCATTCCTCACAATCAATCCTCCTGTCCTAGCACCCCAACCACCAATCCCTACCAACCTCTAGCTCCCACTACCAACCCTCACATTCCAACCCCCCCTTCCATCCCCAGCCCACTGTAATTATGTTATAAGGATTCGCTCAGCCACTGTTATCAGCTTACAGCTAAACTGTAAGCTCCCTAACACTGGCATTCACATCATTCCTTATACTCACATCACTGAATAAAGACACATAACACTTAGTAATGGCAAAGCATGGGCCGCAGCTTTATTAAACTTATCCATCAATGAATTTGTAAAACATAACATTTTATACATAAATAATTCAGTGTAGCATAACAACCATAAACCTTGGAGCTATTCGGTGTCGAACTAGCTCAACTCACAAAACTCAAACCCCTTGATGCTAATCGGTGTCGAATTAGCACAGCTCAACAAATTCATCACATTCCATGAAACCCCACTTCCCCCAGCAAGACTCGCAGTATCGCAGAATCATGCCGGCCACCCATGGCGGTTCCGCATATGAGCAGAATAAGCACATAAATATATAACTTCATAAGCCACACTGTGCAAAATTCACCCCATAACACATTTCCGCCACAAGCGGTGACTGCCTCGCAAGTCACTGCTCCCCCCCCCCCAAGCTGTGACCATGCTGCCTATTATAACAAGCTTCCAACAGGTCTTGGATAGAACTCAAGAAAATATCAAGACCAATATCAGATAAATGCACACCGTCTGGTCTGTATAAACCAGGACAATCAACTGCAATCAAATCATGGCATAAAACAAACCCACCAAGAGAAACAATGAACCGAGAAATTTCAGAATTCACCCGTTTTCTCAAGCGCTCAATACCCTCAACCTTGAGCGCATCCCTCCAAACGATCCGAGGAATAATGCGAGACCAGATTAAGCGTGTGCCAGGAAAATAACTGGCCACCAACAATAAATCCCGCTTTATACATCGAATCAAATCCACCACTTTTACCTTGCAAAGATCATTCCCTCCAACATGAAAAACAATCAATTGAGGACAGGAAAATCTTCTGGCTTGCAGCAAGGTCGGAAGAACTTGGTCCCAGCACATGTCTCGGAGTCCCAGCCAATGAATTCGAACTCCATGATGCACAAGGCCCACATTCGAACCCCAGCGAGATTCCACTGCACGTTTCTGAGCCCAAAAGATGTAAGAATGGCCACATAACCACACACAGTTATCAGGCGGCAAAGGACCTGCAAGAAAAAACTGAAGCAGCAAGAAAATCATGAACAAACTGATATACAACCAGGCCTCACATAGCGTTTATAACAGGTAGAACGCCAACGCCCAATTTTACATAACATGGAAGGAGAAGCCCCCCATTCAGCCGCATAAGAAGCAGCCCCAATACGGAAGGAATGTGTCCCAAAAGACTGCGGGTCACATCCAATCGTCACCAGACACCTCTTCAAGATGGCAGAAAATTGAAAACGAGTCAGTGGTGTGCCATCAGCATGAATCAGCCAATATAGACCCCCCATCGGATGCACCGCAGCATAAGACAAGGCACACTGCACAGGACACAAGGGACCATCTGCCAAAGCCCGCAAATAAACAGAGGACCCTCTCCCAAAAGGATCAGTCTTTGAACGCCGTATATGCAAACGCAAACAGCGCCTGTCCAAAAACACATCAGATACCAGGAGGCCAGTGCTACCAACCGCAGACTTAGCTGGAGCTACCAGCTCACTGACTCGCAAAGCTGCAAAAAAGGCAACACTAAAAGCCACCTGGAACAACAACACTTCAAAGCCATCCGTACAAATGCCAGGCAAAACAGCACACAACTGCTGCAATAAAAGTGGTAAAATAGGCAAACGCTCAGGCCTAACAGGCCTAATAAGAATAGAGCGCTGAAAGCCAACCCACAATTTCTTCACTAAAAATGAGGCACAAGGATTCGGATAGCCGAGCAGCTGAGCCAAAAAAGCAACACTGGCCAAAGAGGCACGAACTACCCCAACAGACCAGCCCCGTTGCTGAGAAAAAAGCAAGAAGTGTACCAGGAGAGATACCGAAAAGGGCGGAACACCCAATGCAGATGTGGCTTCCAAAAACCTCAGGTAACGGCTCCAGCCAGACCGATAAGAATTCCACATATTCTCAGCCAAGGAATTCCTCAGTAACTCTCCCAACGATCCAGCAAACAGGTCCACAGTGTGACAGGCATGGCCACGGGTTCTTCGTCCACTGCAGGTACCAAAGCCCGGAAACGGGCCCACTGAAACCGAGATAAGGAATCAGCAATCTCATTCAAAAAACCAGGAACTTGCTTAGCAGAGAGCGTGGTATTAAGCTGTAAACAACGCAAAACAATGAGCCGCAAAAGCTCAACCAATAATGGACAATGAGTAGATTGAGCATTAAGCACCTGCCCAACAGCAATGTTATCAGAAAAAATCACCACTCTCCTGTTAGCCAACTTGGGCCCCCAAAGAACCGTAGCCACAAAGACCGGGAAAAGCTCTAACAAAGCAATATTATCCCCACAACCCCGATCTCGCCACCACCCAGGCCACCTTTCTGCCCCCCAAAGTAAATGCCAAAACCAAAGCCCGCCGCAGCATCAGTAAAAAGACGTAAATCCACTGATGTAACTTCCTCCTGCTGCCACACACAAACCCCATTAAAGCAAGCCAAAAAATGAGACCACAACCGAAGATCTTCCCGCACACCCCGTGTAATGCGCACACGGAAATGCGGTTTCTGCAAGCCCCGAGACAAAATTGCCAAACGACGGCAAAAACCCGACCCATCGGGATCACCCGAGAAGCAAAATTAAAGTGTCCTATCAGAGACTGAATTTCCCGCAATGTCAATTTTGATTTCTGCAACACTGCCTGAATAGCCTCTCTCAAGGCAGCAACCTTAACAGCAGGCAAACGAGACTCCATACGCACAGAGTTCAATTCAACCCCCAGAAAAACTAAGCAAGTAGCTGGCCCTTCAGATTTATCCAATGCTAAGGGAACCCCCAAATTCTGAGTGACTGCGTGAAAAGCCACCACCAAGTCGGCACACTGAGAAGAACCAGCTGGACCCCCAAACAAAAAATCATCCAGATAATGTACAATAGTCACACAGCCAGAAACACATTGAGTAACCCAATGAATAAAAGTAGAAAATGCCTCAAAATAAGAACAAGAAACAGAGTAACCCATGGGTATACATTTGTCAAAATAAAAGCGATGCTCAAAATGAAAACCAAGCAAATAAAAAGAATCTGGATGCACAGGAAGTAAACGAAATGCTGACTCGATATCGGCCTTAGCCAAAAGCGCCCCCGGACATTGCTGAAGGGTTAGAAGGAAAAGTGTGCCTTTTTGCAGATGATACCAAGATTTGTAACAGAGTAGACACCGAAGAGGGAGTGGAAAATATGAAAAAGGATCTGCAAAAGTTAGAGGAATGGTCTAATGCCTGGCAACTAAAATTCAATACAAAGAAATGCAGAGTAATGCATTTGGGGATTAATAATAGGAAGGAACCGTATATGCTGGGAGGAGAGAAGCTGATATGCACGGACGGGGAGAGGGACCTTGGGGTGATAGTGTCCGAAGATCTAAAGGCGAAAAAACAGTGTGACAAGGCAGTGGCTGCTGCCAGAAGGATTCTGGGCTGTATAAAGAGAGGCGTAGTCAGTAGAAGAAAGAAGGTGTTGATGCCCCTGTACAGGTCATTGGTGAGGCCCCACTTGGAGTATTGTGTTCAGTTTTGGAGACCGTATCTGGCGAAAGACGTAAGAAGACTTGAGGCGGTCCAGAGGAGGGCGACGAAAATGATAGGAGGCTTGCACCAGAAGACATATGAGGAGAGACTGGAAGCCCTGAATATGTATACCCTAGAGGAAAGGAGAGACAGGGGAGATATGATTCAGACGTTCAAATACTTAAAGGGTATTAACGTAGAACAAAATCTTTTCCAGAGAAAGGAAAATGGTAAAACCAGAGGACATAATTTGAGGTTGAGGGGTGGTAGATTCAGGGGCAATGTTAGGAAATTCTACTTTACGGAGAGGGTGGTGGATGCCTGGAATGCGCTCCCGAGAGAGGTGGTGGAGAGTAAAACTGTGACTGAGTTCAAAGAAGCGTGGGATGAACACAGAAGATTTAGAATCAGAAAATAATATTAAAGATTGAACTAGGCCAGTTACTGGGCAAACTTGTACGGTCTGTGTCTGTGTATGGCCGTTTGGAGGAGGATGGGCAGGGGAGGGCTTCAATGGCTGGGAGGGTGTAGATGGGCTGGAGTAAGTCTTAACAGAGATTTCGGCAGTTGGAACCCAAGCACAGTACCGGGTAAAGCTTTGGATTCTCGCCCAGAAATAGCTAAGAAGAAAAAAAAAAAAAAAAAAAAAAAAATTTTAAATTGAATCAGGTTGGGCAGACTGGATGGACCATTCGGGTCTTTATCTGCCGTCATCTACTATGTTACTATGTTACCCAGATTACGCAGCATAGCAATGGCCACATCAAACGAGGTATACTGTACAGAACAAAAAAGGGGGTCAATAAAAGAATTCACACTACAGCCCAAAGGAAAGGATAAATTATGGATGAGCCGGAACTTGCCCGGCTCCTTTTTAGGCACAACACCCAAAGGTGATAGTACCAAGTCTGGAAAAGGCAGAAAAGAAAATGGGCCAGCAATCCTCCCCAACTCCAACTCCTTCTGCAACTTAACACGAACCACCTCCACATGCTGTTCAACTGAAGAATTACGACAATGATGAGCAAGGGGTGGCCCAGCAAAAGGAATCACAAAACCAAAATGAAAACCTTCTCCCAGCAGCTGAGCAATATCCTCTAAAGGGTACAAATCGAGCCATAGATCAAGCATGGGTAAATTAATTGGGGACTCTGCTTTGACCTGGCAAACTCCCGCCAAAGGTCCCGGCAGACCGGACCCCTGCCCTGCGACCACTGGCTCCAGCACTGAAACAACGAAAGGCCGGGTGGGCACCGGAACATTGACTACATCGATGTCTGAATTTACAGACCGCTCGGTCACAGCGCCCGGCATTAAACTGGAAACAGAAGGTTCCCACGGCAACCTGCGACCCAGGTAACCCAAAGGTCTCACCCCGTCCAGAATTACCAAGGGGCACCCGGGAACCAAAAGATATGGAGACCCCACTAACTGAGGGCCCTCCTGCGACAGCAGAGCCAGCTCCCCCCCCAAAACGAAAGGAACCAGCGCGAGCCTGCGTCATCTCTGCAAGCCATAAATCCACATCCCTATACCCCCACACCCATGATTTGTCAGTAGCCAAACTTTTACGAAATTGCTCATCATAGTTTAACCATGACCATCCAACATAAATCCAAAACGCCCGCAAAATGAGATCAGAATATTTCAACAAGCCTGCATACAACCCAGGCCGCGCTGCCCCAACCACAGAAGCATAAATATTAAAACCCAACAACCAATTCATAATGGTTCTAGGCACACGAAAACGACTACGCTGCCCATCAGCCTTACTAGTATCTTTTTTCTTATCCAACGAACCCTGCTCCTTTTCCAACAAAGAAAAAACATCCACATACTTGCCCTTCAATATTTTTCCCCGCAATTTCTTAGAAATACTACAGTCTAAGGGCGCAATTTCGCATAAGGTATGTCCACGACGCATCATCTGAGCAGCTGCACCAGCAGAACTACTCGACACAGGCATGGACGGCGGGACACACACTCCCAAATCCACCGACTGAGCCGAAGGTCCAGCCATCAGATGAGGAAGAGGCACCAGAAGAAACCTCCGAGGAATCCCAGGAATCCGACGACTGCCAAACAGCCATAGGATCAGCAGGAACCCTCCGACGCTGCCGCTTGTCCACATCTAACCGCTTCACAACATGCTGAAGACGTTTCAAAAATTTTTTATCCCGCAAACGCTTCGCCACAGATCGAGCCGCCGGATGCACCCCCGAGTGCCCCCGTTGTGCCACCCCACTCCCAGACTCGGCAGCACCCACACCAGACAAAACATCCATGAAAACCCCAAGAGACTCATCAGAATAATCAACAGGAGCAGGAGCCACCACAGATGGACCAGGCTGAGAAGAAGATGACACCGCAGGGGTCCGTGTAACAGGGGTCCGGACACTAGGGGTCCTGACATCATGAGCCCCACCTCTGCGAGGCCCAACACCCCTCCGAACAGCTGCACAGGAACCACGCCTCAACGTCCCAGCCGCAGCATCACTGGGAACGGCACCCACCAGGGTAGATTGACCCCTACGGGCCCCCCTATCAGAAGAGCCCCTTGCTGCTGAAGAGCCCCTCATAGCTGCGGAACCCCTTTTTGCTGAAGAGCCCCCCTAGCATTACACGGCTTCCTAGGAGCCATAACAGGACAAAATAGAAAACTTGCACCCACTAATGTGCAAGACAGTGCCCCAAACTAGCCCACCCCACCCAAAGCACTCTCACCACACACACCTCAACCACCCAGCCACCCAACCCCCACACTACTAACCCAACACCTCCCCCCCAAAAGCCCCCAAGAATACACACACAAAGAGCTGTAGCAAAATGAATAAGCAGGCTAGAACCCCTGGCAGTAAAAAACTTACACACACACCCAAGGATCCCACCAAGCAGGAAACAAAAAGACTGCAACCTTGCACAGACACCACAGCTCACAGACACCCAGTGCACCAGACCAAAATAAGCAGAAAAAAGGCTTACCCGACCAGCTCAATGCTCACGACATCAGCTCCCCTCCACAGGACTGCACAGGAACGATGCACGAGCCCGACCCAACCAGACCGGCAGGCCAAGCCGGCTCACATAAACTTGCGGCACCCATATCCAAGCAAGCCGGGAAAAGACGCGAATGCCACGCGTCGTGCAGTGCCGGCCCCCAGGAAACTCACGGTGCCCGTAAAACCGGAAACGAGCAGGAAGACAGAAGGAGGGCTTATTAAGTCCGGCGCCACCAACGCGCGTCGCCCCGGCAACGACTCGATAGCAGCCAAAAGGAAACTCGTGAAGGGAGCTGCTACAAACCCTGCAAGAATTCTATCTCCGCTCCAATGCCTGGCACGAATACCGGCACAACTCAAATAAACTCGACAACTGTCTGTTCTCCACAGAACAATCGTGCACTGCACACCAGCCCAAAAACGCTCCAAAGCAACAGCCACGTCAGGAAATCAAGAAGGAAAAGGAAAAGTACTCAACAACAACACAAAAAACGAATTTGAAACCTGAACAAACTTAACCCTGCCTACCCACCTCTTCCCACACTCCCACCCTTCCCAAACTGATTTTGCTCGCCAAATTCACCCTTAATCCCCACAAGTCCTCCACCAATCACCCCTCACCCTTCCTCACAACCAATCCTCCTGTCCTAGCACCCCAACCACCAATCCCTACCAACCTCTAGCTCCCACTACCAACCCTCACATTCCAACCCCCCTCCATCCCCAGCACACTGTAATTATGTTATAAGGATTCGCTCAGCCACTGTTATCAGCTTACAGCTAAACTGTAAGCTCCCTAAATGGGGTAGTAAAGAATTTTGAAATGTTTTGTAAAATTCCACTGTGAAACCATCCCCACCTGGAGCGGATCCAACTCTAAGAGACTTCAACACTGTTTCTAATTCTTTTGATGATATAGGCTCATCTAAACTTCTTTTCATATGATCAGGAAGTTTTGGACCCTCTAATAAATTTAAAAAATCCAACCCTTTTTGAACTTTATCATCATAAGACTCGGAAGAATACAAATCTTTATAAAAATTAAGAAATTGCTTTAAAATATTATTCTGAGTATGTGTATTTCCTTTTTCATCTTTTATTGCTATTATTTTTACTCTTCTTTTTTTTGCTTTAAGATAATTTGCAAGTAGTCTTCCCACCTTATTAGAACTTCCATAATACAAAGTTTGCTGGGAAAACAAATCTTTCCTCGCCATATCTTTTAAATCACAAGATTGCACCAAATTTTCTAGCCCTAAAAATTTTATATCCTTACTTGGTTTTTTATCCAAAAAAGGATCCATTACAGCATTAAAGTCTCCAGCTACAACTAAATTAGAAGCAGCCAGTGGGAGTAATAGTTGTTGTAAGTTTTTGAAGTAATCATTTTGGTTCGAATTAGGGGCGTAAAAATTAAACAAAGTCAAGGTATTATTTCCCAGTCTCATTTCTACATTAATCCACCTACCTAAGGGATCAAAATCTATCAATTGAAAAGAAGCAGAACAATTACTACTTATTAAAATGGCAACTCCCGCTTTTTTCTTAACTGCAGGAGCAAAAAAACAATGTTTTATTCAATCCCCTTCAAGCTTCTTTGATTCTATTTCCGATAGATGCGTCTCTTGGATATAGTATATATCCGCCTTCTGTTTTTTCAAGAATGTAAGCATTTTTTTCCTTTTTACTGGGTGATTGAGGCCATTAACGTTAAGTGAAAATATTTTAATCTCCATTATATATATTAATTATTAAAAAGAATAAATAAAAAATTAAAGTATGATTATATACCATTTTCCATATCAATTCATCTTGAGTAACACACCTTCCCCAATTAACGATATACCCATTATAAATTCCCCTCCCACCCTTCCCCACCCTACATAATGACATAGATAACTTGGAACCACACATTTAAGATCAGGTAAATCAAGATAAATCCCCAACAGACCCCAATTATATATCAATTTTGTAATATATTAATCATGTAACACATATTTTTAACATTAATATAATCCATATCCTTAATACATACCAGTGACATAAATAATTTAACCCCAAGAACATACCTTAATTCCTCGAATACCATAAACAATAATGATGAAAAATCTTATTTAAATACTCAATAAATAAATAATATTAATATTATTCATTTCTTTCTAAACCTATATAATCATTAATTAACTAAAATAAAACCATTGATATTCATATATAAAAAGGAAAAAAAAATAACTGGTTGACTAAAATAAATAAAATATAAATCATAAATTTTCATAAATAATAATCCATTCATTACAATATTATATAGTTTCTTCATACCATACATAAATAACATTGATCTTAACATCATACAATCATATTAATTTCTCTCAAATTCATATCAAAATAAATATATATAACATTGACCCTAATAATAAACGTAATTTAAATGACAAGTGAATAACATGAGAATAAATAAAATATCTTAATATATGAAATCATAAGAAAAATTCCATGTATAAAATTTACCTTTAACCCTTTAAAATACAATGTAAACTACATTACTTACCCCCATTTAAAAATAAGTTAAAGAATAAGTTCATACTATTGTCAATAACAGAACAATATGAAATTAATGTGACCACAATAGATACAGAAAGATAATTACTAAAAAAGAACTACACGATTTTCTCTATCCTTTCTTTTTCCCTTCCCCTTTTTCTTTCCCTTTTCCTTTACTTAACAACTCATATATTTAAAATAATTTAACCATTCTTGAAGATCCTTTTCCTAGAAACCACAAAATGTAAATATAAATATCCCAAATACACAGTAAAAAGCATTACATGTTTAAGAATAAATAATAAAATTTCATACTATTGCTTAGAATATGACCTTTAAATCTCCTTCCTCTTTGAATAAGCATTAACCCCATAAAATTAATGCTCTCCCAACATATACTATAACAGTCATGTTGTAAACAACTCTAAAACTGCACAATCGACCCAGGATACCGGCATCATATTAATCAAGCATTAGGGCAGAATCCAGTAGTTTACTCCCTCTACTACTCTAATAAGAAAGAGACAGCATTTTAAACTCGTTGATCTCATCAAAAGTCTTCAGCAAACAAAGTCTCTATATGTTGCAGATTATAAAGTTCTTAGACGCTTCCGGGGGCGGAGCATGCTCCCACACCAACCCAATCAGCAAAGAGGCGGCCAGAAATGTCCATGCTCTCGTCTGAGATCTTCCTCAAAATCCATGAGAGCAAAAACTCTATATGTTACAGATTAAAGGGTTCCTCATCGTCTCATGGGGCGGAGCATGCTCCCACACCTTCCCAATCAGAAGAGAGGCGATTACAGGCATTGGTGCTTTCCTTATAGATCTACATCAGAATCGGTGAGAGAAAAAGGTTCTATCCATATGCAAGATAAATATTTCAACCCGCCTTTGAAGGTGGAGCATGCTCCCATGCCCCGCCCAATGAGAAGAAACACAGCTCGGGGAATCAATCTACTGTAAGTTATTAGTAGCAGTGAGAACCAGCATAGGTTCTAACCATTGTAATCCAAATCAAAAGGTTCTCACACTCCAATTCCAGCATCAATAGAGGCGGTTTAGAATCTCAAAAATCTTCAATATCGGCATATGTCTTCTGTATCCGTGTCCAATATTAATGTCCCACTCCAATATCCAGACATGAATACTGTCCGAAAGCTGGAACCTGTCCATAAGATACAGGGCATATTCCAAAGTTCATCCAAGGGATCCCTCTTAATTATACTCCCATTTCTTTTGCAGTAAGATCTATGTTAAATATTGTAGTAAGTACTGTATCCCTCTTTCTATTCATCAAAATTTATGTCAGATATATTGAAGGGACAGACGTGTATTGCTTTTCATTTAAAACTGACCTTAGATATTACTGCACATATTGCTAAGATCCCTTAGGTGAGAGAGCAAAATATAATATTATAAACTTTCTGACCGTAATACTGTCTTGACTTCCTCTTAATGTTTAACCCTATCATCCACCGGTAACTGAGACGTCCATGGCGACTGCTAGATGGCAACTTGTGGTAATTAAAACTCTGAGTACAGATTAATATATGGATAACATTTGTCCTGGTTAAAAGTTATTATTTTCATTTGAACCTTTTATATCCTGTGCATACTTCTATCATACATACTGGAATTAGAATGTTGACAGCATTCCATATTTTCAAGTCAAACTTAGAAGGTTCTTTCACCTTTAGTATATTAAATAATATTAAAATCTTTTCAAATATATTAAAACCACATAACGAATGATTTAAAGTAAAAATAAAGTGAAAACTGGAACTAAATCGAACCTCACATATTCATTCAGCCATGGGTTGTTCCTTTTGTCTTAAAAAACTCAAGGTTTTCAGGACTGTCAAAGCTAAGTGTTTTGTTATCCACAGTTATTTTCATGATAGCTGGATATAATAGACCATACTTAGCTCCAATTTCACGCAGTGACGGTCTTAGATCTAAAACCTGCTTCCTCTTCTCCGCTGTGGATTTAGCAAAGTCCAGAACGATATGAATTTTGGCATCTTGGCACCGCATATTTTGATTTTCCTTTGCTAATCGAATAATCTCTATGGCATGCTGATACCTTAAAAATTTAAAAATTATTGGCCGAGGACCCACAAATTTGTCCGGTCTTCTAATAGGGACTCTCTGTGCCCTCTCTATCTCAATCGGATATTTTGATTTAAAGGGGAGGACTTTAATTATGAAGTTTTCTAAAAAGGAAATTGGATCTCCTTTCTCCACCCCTTCCGGTATACCAAGTACTCTTAAATTCGACCTTCTCATCCGGTTAGAACAATCCTCCAGTTCCCTGGTAAGAAAGATAATTTTCTCTCTATCTTGATTGAACTGCTTCTTTTCTGTTTGAAACTCCTCTATGTTCTTTTCCAGTTGGTTTATTTTTATTTCTAATACCTCTGTTCTTCTATTTAGTGTAGATACTTCATCTTGTAGATCGTTTAGTTTTTTTGTTTGACAGCACTATTTATTTAATTGCTTTTATTTCTTTAAACATTTCATCTTCCCATTTACTATCTTTTGGTAGCGGGGTTTTCGAAGAAGTTACAGGTTCTGGTTTTGACCTCTTTACACTTCCGGTATTAGACATCGCCGAGTCTGCTTTGCTCTGCTTACCCGTAGCCATTATAACTATCTTTATGAAAAAAAACCAGCGATTTTATTTAATCCGATACTAATTTATGATAAAAATGTCTGTTTTCAACGGGAGCTCCCTCTTCACCCGTCCAATCGCGTGCACCTCCAAGCCACGCCCCCCGATATCTGTAAAATTTTTTTAAAAAATAGGTTAATGACTCACAAAATTTAAAGGGCAAATAAAATAAAATTTTAAGCTATAATAAAATTCTACTATTATATATGATAGACAACCAGAACAACCAAAGAATATGAAGTTTCATTTGCAAGAGATGGTCAAGGGTATGTGATTAGCTGCGCTCCCATGATGGAACCTCCAAACAAGCTGAAGCTTCATATCTAAAAATTGTTTAAGCTTCTATCAGTTTAAATCTCTAGAAAAGCATTTTAAAAAACAGTTCAAGGTCCATTTGTAGGAGAAGTAAGGGTAGTCGTGCTCCAAGACTTCACACACATCCAAATGAGACACTTCTGAAAGTAAACTGGAAACTCTGCCTATAAAGGGGATACAGTGCTAATAATGCAAAGCTTTAAAAATTTGCATATGTAATACCTGTTAGTTGTTTCTAGGTTATTATTCACTTATCTTATTATTTAGAAAATAACTTTCACAAGGGAAATCTTCACACTGATCATCTACACTTCATGAAGATGTCTGTAAAATTCAAAGGGAGAAAATTGATTATTCACTCACAAAATTGAAAAGGCAAAAAAACTAAATTTTTAAGCTCTGATAAAATTCTAGTATTACATATAATAAGCAGCAAGAACAGCCAAGAATATGAAGCTCCATTTGTAAGAGATGTTCAAGGGTATGTGATTAGCTGCGCTCCCATGATGGAACCTCCAAACAAGCTGAAGCTTCATATCTAAAAATTGTTGTAGCTTCTATCAGTTTCTATCTCTAGAAAAGCATTATAAAAAACAGTTCAAGGTCCATTTGTAGGAGAAGTTAGGGTAGTCGTGCTCTAAGACTTCACACACATCCAAATGAGACACTTCTGAAAGTAAACTGGAAACTCTGCCTATAAAGGGGATACAGTGCTAATAATGCAAAGCTTTAAAAAATTACCTAAGTAATACCTGTTAGTTGTTTCTAGGTTATAATAGCTGGATCTGGAAAGGCCCCTTCCCCACCCACCCCCACCCATACGTATCTCAATCAAGATCCTCAACCTTAAGTACCCATAAATAAAAACACAACAACATTAAATTGGAAAAATAGAGTCGCAGCTCTGTTTATTATAACAACAAATAACATAGAATTATAAGCAACCATCAAGCTACCATACAACTACATATAAACAGCTTTATGGCCCCTGTGACCCCGCCCCTGTCAGCAAGGGTCAGGGGGGTTGGCAGGAACCGCCCTGCCCCTTCGGTCAGGTCACCAGCCCACCTGGGACCCGCTTCCGAACCAGCTGCCCTCTAGCCACTCATCTCCGGGTGAGCCCTGGCTTTTTGGTAGCTCGAACCCCGCCATGAGCCCAAAATCCTATTACGGGCTCCCCCCAAGAAACAGAGCTGCGACTACAAACCCCTACTCTCCAAACAAGCCTCACAACATGCCGCAAAGTCCTCAAGAAACAAATCCAAACCCACATCTGAAAGATGAACACCGTCCCTGGCAAACAAACCCCTACAAGTCACATCCACCCATTCGTGTCTGATGTGCAGCCCCCCCCCCCCCCCCTGAAGCACCACCCACACTCCAATTTGTTTATTAGCCTTTGACAAACCCCTGGTCCACTTCTTGGACCCCAAGCACCGAGGCCGCGGGACAATATCCGACCATGCCAACCTCGTAGCAGGGAACCAAGACATGAGACACCGAAAATCATCTCGGGCCGCATTGACAAGCTGCTTGCCAGTGTAAGAGTCCACATCATTGCCGCCCAGATGCACAATCAAGATGTCTGGGCAATGAGAGCAGGTCTGCAGGTCTCGCATCAGGGGCAGCAGCTGATTCCACCGCATGCCCTCTGTCCCCACCACGAGACACGAACACCTCGGTGAAAAAGGCCAAGATGCACACCACCCTGCCGGACCGTCGCCCGATCGTTGGCCCAGTGAATAAAGGAATGCCCCACGATCCACACCGTAAAGAAACGAGGGACCCAACCTACAAAACAAAGCAAAGTACTGAAACAGAGGGAATAAGCCCAAGGAGAGAACACATGCCAGCATGCCAGAGCAACAGGCTCAGATGCAAACAAAAGTGCTCCCCAACCCAACTCCCAACAGCCAAAACACAACCCCCCCCACACCTAATGCCCACCCCCCTACAACTACAACAAACCAGACCGGCGCATACCAGTACGAATGTAACCCCTGAAAGCACCAGAAACCCATCTGCCCAAGCTTTGAATGACTCCGTCATTGAGACCCGCTTCCCAAGAACTCGTCGCCACTCCTATCCGAAAGGAGTGAGTCCTAAACGCGCTGGATTCAGCCCACAGCGCCCCAAAGCCTTTCGCAACACAGCCAGCAGTTGGTAACGGGTAAGAGGAGATCCGTCATGGTGAACCAATAAAACAGACCCCCCCCCCGGCAAGCCGGACTGCCAAGTACTCCTCCAGCAAAGACACCGGACAAGAACAATTACCCGGAACTCGCCGAAGCCGCACCGACTGCCCCCGACCTGCCTGATCCGTTTTAGATCGCGCCACCAGCACTCTCAAGGTGTCACCAATCAACTGCACGTGGTGTAAACGGAGCCCCTCCTCCTCTCAGCCAACCGAGGGACGCGCCAGGAGTTCCCCAACTCGCAATGCCCCAAAAAAGGCCAAAGAAAAGGACACTTTGAACAACCGTTCCTCGTAGGCTGAAAGGACAACCGACCCGAGGACCTGCAGCAGCCGCACCAATAAGTCATGAGTAATCGGTATCCTACTGTCAGGAAGGACCGGCCGGAGTCTGCCCATAGCCGCCAGCATCCATTTCACCAAGAAACCAGCGGAAGGATTACCCCAACCGAAAGCCCTACAAAAGAAGGCAAAACCCGCCAACTTTCCAGCTACAGAACGACGGGAAGCCCCACTCCGGAAACAGTCCACCACAAACTCCGCCATCAGCTCATCGGAAACCGGGCCTGAAGACCAGTCCTTACTCTGCAGGAAGGATGAAACAGCCACCCAGCCAGCTCTATAATGGGTCCAAGTCGAAGGGGCCACAGAGCGCCTCAGCATGTCCCAGATGGAAGTCTCACCAGCTGCCACAGAAACTCTGGCATGGACCTTCCTTCGAGATGAGCGCCCGGAGCGAGATGATGGAACTGCAAAAAGTCAAAGCGAGACAAAGCGTCAGCTATACCATTATGAACCCCCAGTAC
The DNA here is from genome assembly GCF_902459505.1 of Geotrypetes seraphini. Lineage (NCBI taxonomy): Eukaryota > Metazoa > Chordata > Amphibia > Gymnophiona > Dermophiidae > Geotrypetes > Geotrypetes seraphini. The sequence goes on along the minus strand of NC_047091.1, from coordinate 47,980,303 downwards.
ATGCCGAGCCTTGATGAACAAATTAAGAGACAGACACCTAAGAACCAGCTCCCTAATCAAGGAATTAACCAGCAAACATTTCGCAGTCTGCCTATTAACAACAGCAACCACAGCAACATTGTCACACCAGAAGAGTAACCGCCTGTCCCTCAATCTATCCGGCCAAAGCTCGCAGGCCACAACCAACGGGAATAACTCCAGCAAGGTAACATTCCTCGTGACACCCTGACTGTGCCATGCAACTGGCCAACGCTCAGCACACCAGTCCCCCTGAAAATACAAGCCAAAACCGACGCCACCAGCCGCATCAGAAAACAACTCGAGGTCGAAATTAGACACATCCCGATACTGAATAGGAAGAGTACCATTAAAAGACAACAGAAAACGAGACCAAATGCGCAAATCCGCCCTAACCCCGGCCGAAATACGCACAAAATGCCGAGCAAGACATACCCCAGACGTAGCGTGCGCCAGCCGCCTGGAAAAGGCTCTACCCATCGGCAAAACCCTGCACGAAAAATTCAAAGAATCCAGCAAAGACTGAATTTCCCGCAAGGGGACCCTCTTCGCCCCCAAAACCCGCCGAATCTGGACCAACAGCTTGTGAATCTTGCTATCAGGCAACCTGGTCACCATAGCCACAGTGTCCAGCTCGATGCCCAAGAAAATGAGCGAGGTAACCGGCCCCTCTGACTTGTCCGCCACTAACGGAACCCCAAATTCCACGGCCACAAACTCAAATGTCTCCTTCAGCATACCACACTCCCCAGAACCCGGAGAACCGATGAACAAAAAATCATCCAAATAATGAACCAAGGAGTCGAGATCTGCCCTCTGCGCCGCCACCCAATGCAAAAAAATACTGAAAGCTTCAAAATAGGCACATGAGATGGAACAACCCATTGGCAAACACTTATCAAAATAAAAACGGCCGTCAAAACAAAAACCCAACAGAGGATAAGAGTCAGGGTGAACAGGTAGCAACCGGAAAGCGGATTCGATGTCCACCTTGGCCAAAAGAGCACCCGGGCCCAAGCGCTGAATGATCTCCAACGCGCTGTCGAAAGACGCGTAGCGCACCGTACATAAATTGCGTGGAATGCCGTCATTCACAGACCGACCTAACGGAGAGGACAAATTATGAATCAAACGAAACTGCCCAAAAACCTTCTTGGGAACTACCGCCAAAGGTGACAAATGCATGGCAGGAAAAGGTTTCTCCGAAAAGGGGCCCGCAATACGACCCCGAGAAAGTTCCTCATCTAATTTGATCCGTTCCACTGACCCCAGGCGACCCACTGATGGAGAATTACGAGAGGAAACGTCACTTCTGGGACCCTGGAAGGGGATGAGGAATCCCTCTGAAAAACCGTGCAATAATAAAGAAGCAGCCTTGGTAAGAGGGTACCGTAAAAGCCAAGGCCGCATGGCATCTACCCGAACAGGAGTGGGAAGCCTGGAACAAGAATCACTTACCAGGACCGGCGCCCCCAGCCGGTCCCTTCTTGGGACATTTAACGGACGGATGCCCTTGCCCGCAAAGCAGGCAGACATGCTTAAACCTACAGTCAGGGAATTGACACGACGATCGATTGAACTTCCAACATGCGTCTGACACCTGACCCCCCACGACGCCCAGGGAGCTGGTGGAAGTCCGAAAGGGCCGCCCCGAGCCAGACCCAAAGTTCCCAGGACGCGCCAATACCCATCTGAGACCTCCCAGCCTTAGACGCCATATGAGTCAACCAAAGGTTAATGTCCTGAGTACCCCAAGACATATGACGATTTTCCTCCATCATGTCGCGAAAAGCCTCATCATAGTTGAGCCAAGCCCAACTACCGAAACGTTGATAGGCATCCAAGACGGAATCGGCGTAAGACAACAATAAACCCGAATCAGCCGGACGCGCTCTACCCTAAACACTGGCTAGCCTCAAAAACGACCGGATCCAATTGATAATATTCCGAGACACAGGAGAGGGACACACAGGAACTCCATCCTTTTTAACTTTCTTTTTAGATTTCTTATGAACACGCCCCCCAAACGGCCGGAAAATATCAACACACCTCCATTTGCGAATTTTACGCCGCCACGCCTTCGGCACCTTTTCCCACAATTCAGACAATGCGACCAACGCCGGAGCACCCCGAGAGCTAATGTCCGAAGTGCGAGACTGACCCAAAAGACCCTCCGTCCCCGAAACAGAGGGTGAGGAAGAACTAGAAGAAGCAGAGTCAGACGAAGAAGAAGAGGACGACACATGCCCCTTCCCCTTCTTCCTATGACGTCTCCTAGACCTTTTTCCCCCACCAATCCCCCCTTTGTCCCCGTTACCCAGTCCAGCAGCGCGCTGAGGCTCTGCCACTCCTGAAGTCTCCACGCCAGTGGCGCCCCCCGCAGCAGCCATCACATCCTCCACCGACTGACCAGGATCACGATCTGCCACCACCGACGCTGATGCCGCTACCGATGCCTGACACGGTCCAACCGCTCCTCCGCTCGATGTCTCCGGTCTCGAACTCAGGTCCTGCAAAGCAGAAAGAGAAAAGGGAGCAGCACCCGAACCAGAAGAATGATATCCTAATGCCAGAGAAGAGGCAAGACCCTGTGACCCCCCGCCTAGAGGCTGAGGGCCCGGGCCCCACCCTACCATGGGAAAAGACCCCCCGCCCGAGGGAGATGCAGTCCCCACCACGGGAGAAGGAAAAGGAAGCCGGAACCCGAACCCTGAAACCAAGGATACGAAGGCCAAACTGGCCAAGGGGGGGGAATGAAACGGACTGAGCCGACCCCTGGGACAAAGGAAGAGAACCGCACTGAACACCAGTAACGGAACTAGAAGTCTGAGAGGGAAAAACCCGAAGCTGACTAGTCCCTGAGGAAGGCCCGCCAGCCCACGGCGAGCCACATGCTCCACGCCCAGAGGGAAAAACAGGGGCAGGAAAAGAACCTAACCCCGGGAAAAAGGGGAAGCCAGGAGACCCCGCGCCTGCACAAAAAGAAACCCCAGCCAGGCCACCACCCTCCCCAGAAGGACCAGCCCCAGCAGTACTAGGGACCGGGAGAACCTCAAGGGAACCACGAGCCTCCCCCACAGAAATAGGAACACCACTCTCACCAGACCTACCCAAGGAGGACCCGGCAGATCTTCCCCGACCCCCTTTAGGAGGCCCACTCCTCCGCCCCCGGCGACCCACAACAAGAGCAGCGGCCGTCAAGGCAGATAAGGCCACCATTTTTGAAGACCGCGCGGACTGATGATGAGCCCCAGCGTCAGACGCAAGAGAACTCACCACGTCTGACGCAGGATCCTTGTCAAATGAATCACCCGCTTGAAAAGACACCTCGGCCAAGTCCTCCACGTGCTCTGCCATCTCCACATACTCCGCCAGCTCCACGTGCTCTGCCATCTCCGCCGACAAACCGCACTGCTCCAAACACCGCAAACCGCCACGTGGAAGAAAATGACCCGAGCCACCACCGAGGACAGGAAGCCGGCGAACCTCACTACCCCAAGCACCGCGAGCCGCCGCAAGCAGAAGAAAACCGTCAAAGCCGCTCAAGCCGCCGGCGAGGACAGAGAGAGACCCGACACTCAGCGGCTTGAATCTAAAATAACCCTGCCCCCAGCGTCTTGCCGCTAGCCAATCCTGCACCCCTAAACTCGGCAGGACGCATTCCCTCCTATCCTAATCTCCCTTTTAAACTTCGGCCCGCCTCCCTTCCCCCCGAGAACCAATGCCGACGAGTAGACAGGAAGAGCCTTCCAGCCCTGTGTTATCAACGCCCGTTGAGACTAACTCTCGGGCTAACTTTTATTCACTTATCTTATTATTTAGAAAATCACTTTCACAAGCGAAATCTTCTTCACACTGATCATCTACATTTCATGAAGATGTCTGTAAAATTCAAAGGGAGAAAATTGATTCTTCACTCACAGAATTGAAAAGGCAAAAAAAAAAAAATTTTTAAGTTATGATAAATTTCTACTATTATATATGATAAACAGCAAGAACAGCCAAAGAATATGAAGCTCCATTTGTAAGAGATGGTCAAGGGTATGTGATTAGCTACGCTCCCATGATGGAACCTCCAAATAAGCTGAAGCTTCATATCTTTTTTTTTTTTTTAAATAATTTTTATTCATTTTCAAATTTTACATGAAGTGTACAAAATATTGAAATACAATTAATGAATACACAATATCACTTTTATATCTAATACATAATATTCTGAACATATTTTTATCCCCTCTCCCTCCCCCCACCCTTCTAGTATTTTCTAATCATTCATTACATATTGTATATCATATTATAGTATATGATGTAAAAATTATTTTCACTACCCACCCCTCCATGTGTGTCACAAAGAAGATAGTACGACTCAGAAAACCAGACGGAGACCATGTGGAGACGGACTCGGAAAAGGCCCAACTGTTAAATGAATACTTCTGTTCAGTCTTCACCCGCGAGGTGCCGGGAATCGGCCCTCAACCACATACAAGGATTAAATCAGTAGACCCGTTTAGTAATTTCAAATTTACACCCAGCAGCGTCTACTGCGAGCTGTCAAAAATCAAGGTCAACAAGGCAATGGGGCCTGACAACCTACACCCTAGGGTACTCAGGGAGTTGGGAGATGTCTTGGCGGAACCACTATCCGCGCTCTTTAATCTCTCCCTTAGTACAGGTAACGTCCCGATGGACTGGAAGACGGCTAACGTCATTCCACTACACAAGAAAGGCTCCAGGGTGGATATGGCAAACTACAGACCAGTGAGTCTCACTTCAATAGTGAGCAAACTAATGGAAACCCTAATCAAACACCAAATGGATAGGATCATGGACGAGGAGAATCTGCGGGATCCTTGCCAACATGGATTTACTAAGGGGAGATCGTGCCAATCCAACCTGATCGGCTTCTTTGACTGGGTGATGAGGAAGCTGGATGTTGGTGAGTCCCTGGACATCGTCTATCTGGATTTCAGCAAAGCATTTGATAGCGTGCCACACCGCAGGTTGCTGAACAAGATGAGTTCTTTAGGTTTGGGCGACACTTTAACAAAATGGGTTGGGAACTGGCTTGGAGGTAGGCTTCAGAGGGTGATGGTGAATGGCACTCCCTCCGAGATGTCGGAGGTGATAAGTGGAGTGCCACAGGGCTCCGTCCTAGGCCCGATCTTGTTCAACATCTATATAAGAGACCTGACAGAAGGGCTTCGAGGTAAAATAACATTGTTTGCCGATGATGCCAAACTGTGCAATGTAGTGAGCAAAAGCACAACAGACAAAAAAGCAATGACAGACGATATGGTGCATGACTTACTTCTGCTGGAGCACTGGTCTAGGTCCTGGCAACTCAGTTTCAATGCCAAAAAATGCAAAGTCATGCACCTGGGAAGCCAGAATCCATGCAAGATCTACACCCTAAATGGCGAGATCCTGACAAGAACTGTAGCAGAAAGAGACTTGGGAGTGATTGTCAGGGAAGACATGAAGTCGGCAAACCAAGTGGAGCAAGCTTCATCCAAAGCAAGGCAAATCATAGGTTGCATACGCAGGAGTTTCATCAGCCGTAAACCTGAAGTCATTATGCCACTATATAGATCCATGGTGAGACCGCACCTGGAGTACTGTGTGCAATTCTGGAGGCCGCATTACCGCAAGGATGTGCTGAGACTGGAGTCGGTCCAGAGAATGGCCACCAGGATGGTCTCGGGACTCAGGGAGCTCCCGTACGAGGAGCGGTTGGGGAATTTGCAGCTCTACTCACTCGAGGAGCGTCGAGAGAGGGGAGATATGATCGAGACATTCAAATATCTCACGGGCCGCATCAAGGTGGAAGAAGACATCCTCTTCTTCAAGGGTCCCGCGGCAACAAGGGGGCATTCGTGGAAAATCAGGGGCGGGAAACTGCACAGTGACACTAGGAAGTTCTTCTTCACTGAAAGGGTGGTTGATCGCTGGAATAGTCTTCCACTTCGGGTTATTGAGGCCACCAGTGTGGCGGATTTTAAGGCCAGATGGGATAGACATGTGGGATCTATCCGCAAAGATAGATAGTGAGGATCACTGGAGTGGGCAGACTTGATGGGCCTTGGCCCTTATCTGCCGTCTATTTCTATGTTTCTATGTTTCTATATTGAAAAGAAGAAGAGAAATCCTACTATTTATTCATTATAATATTTTGTCAATGGCCCCCATATTTTTATAAATTTAGTATATGTCCCTCTTTGTATTGCTATTGCTCTTTCCATTTTGAATATATGACATATTGTATTCCACCAAAATGTATAATTTAGGTTACTATAATTCTTCCAATTGTTGGTTATATGCTGAATGGCAATCCCTGTCATAACTAATAAAAGCTTATTATTTTCTGGTGAAATTTGACTTTTTTTTCTCATCATAATTCCAAATAACACTGTATCATATGATATTGCTACATGATTTTCCATCAATTTATTAATTTGTGGCCAAATTGCATTCCAAAAACTTTTAATGTAGGGACAATGATACAGTAAATGATCTAACGTCCCAGGTTCCAGATTACAGTGCCATCATTTATTGGACTTAGAACTATCTAATTTTTGCAAACGTGTAGGGGTCCAAAAAGCTCTATGTAATAAAAAGAACCAAGTTTGTCTCATAGATGCTGACACTGTACATCTCATTCTCCAAGACCAAATTAGTGGCCATTGAGATGCAGTAATTTGATGCTTAATCTCAATGCTCCAAATGTCTCTTAGACCATTTTTTGGTTTTTTATTCAAATATCCAGATATTAATTTATACCACAATAGTAACATAGTAACATAGTAGATGACGGCAGATAAAGACCCGAATGGTCCATCCAGTCTGCCCAATCTGATTCAATTTAAATTATTATTATTATTTTTTTTCTTCTTAGCTATTTCTGGGCGAGAATCCAAAGCTTTACCCGGTACTGTGCTTGGGTTCCAACTGCCGAAATCTCTGTTAAGACTTACTCCAGCCCATCTACACCCTCCCAGCCATTGAAGCCCTCCCCTGCCCATCCTCCTCCAAACGGCCATGCACAGACACAGACCGTACAAGTCTGCCCATTAACTGGCCTAGTTCAATCTTTAATATTATTTTCTGATTTTAAATCTTCTGTGTTCATCCCACGCTTCTTTGAACTCAGTCACAGTTTTACTCTCCACCACCTCTCTCGGGAGCGCATTCCAGGCATCCACCACCCTCTCCGTAAAGTAGAATTTCCTAACATTGCCCCTGAATCTACCACCCCTCAACCTCAAATTATGTCCTCTGGTTTTACCATTTTTCTTTCTCTGGAAAAGATTTTGTTCTACGTTAATACCCTTTAAGTATTTGAACGTCTGAATCATATCTCCCCTGTCTCTCCTTTCCTCTAGGGTATACATATTCAGGGCTTCCAGTCTCTCCTCATACGTCTTCTGGCGCAAGCCTCCTATCATTTTCGTCGCCTTCCTCTGGACCGCCTCAAGTCTTCTTACGTCTTTCGCCAGATACGGTCTCCAAAACTGAACACAATACTCCAAGTGGGGCCTCACCAATGACCTGTACAGGGGCATCAACACCTTCTTCCTTCTACTGACTACGCCTCTCTTTATACAGCCCAGAATCCTTCTGGCAGCAGCCACTGCCTTGTCACACTGTTTTTTCGCCTTTAGATCTTCGGACACTATCACCCCAAGGTCCCTCTCCCCGTCCGTGCATATCAGCTTCTCTCCTCCCAGCATATACGGTTCCTTCCTATTATTAATCCCCAAATGCATTACTCTGCATTTCTTTGCATTGAATTTTAGTTGCCAGGCATTAGACCATTCCTCTAACTTTTGCAGATCCTTTTTCATATTTTCCACTCCCTCTTCGGTGTCTACTCTGTTACAAATCTTGGTATCATCTGCAAAAAGGCACACTTTTCCTTCTAACCCTTCAGCAATGTCACTTACATACATATTGAACAGGATTGGCCCCAGCACCGAACCCTGAGGGACTCCACTAGTCACCTTTCCTTCCTTCGAGCGACTTCCATTAACCACCACCCTCTGGCGTCTGTCCGACAGCCAGTTTCTGACCCAGTTCACCACTTTGGGTCCTAACTTCAGCCCTTCAAGTTTGTTCAATGCGGCTTGATGCCCTAGGAAGTCTGCTTGAAAACATAAGAACTCTAAACTATATTGATTATTCAATGTTTTCCATTCAGGGAACCCAACCTGAATGGCCTGCTTCAATTGCAACCATTTAAAACTTTGTGTTTTACTAAGACCAAATCTATGTTGCAATTGTGAAAATTCCAGCAGTTTACCTTCTGAAATAACATCATTTAGAGATCGAATGCCTGCAATAATCCAGTTCTTCCAAAGGATTTGAGTTCCGCCAATTTTGATCTTGGAGTTTATCCATAGAGACTGATTAGTTGACTTGTTTATTGGGATAGGTGTTAATTTACTAATAAACCTCAACGTTTTCCAAGTATCCATTAATATCTTATTTTCTCTGTATCATCTAGGCATGTTAATACTTGGAAGATGAACTAAATTTAGGGGAAACATAAGGCGCCATTCCAAATACAACCAATCTGGTGCATTATCTATAAGTTCTGGGAGGATCCAATACATACCCTGACGTAGAATATAGGCTTGATGGTACCTATAAAAATTTGGAAAATTTACCCCTCCCTCTTTAATTGATTTTTGCAAAGTTACTAAAGCTATTCTAGGTGTTTTACCAAGCCAAAGAAATTTCGTTAAAATGCTATTAAGCTTTTTATAAAAGGACCCCTGAAAATAAATAGGTATCATACTCATTTGGTAACAAACTACAGGCAACATCATCATTTTAATAGTTTGAACTCTCCCCCACCAAGAAATATGTAAAGGGTTCCATTGCTCACACAACTCCGTAACTTTTTTTAATACAAATTTTTCATTCTCTTTTACGGTATCTTCAATTGTATTTTTAACTTGAATGCCAAGATATTTAAATCCTTCTTCTTTCCATATGAACGGAAAAGCGTCAAATAATCCTTTTACACAATGAACATTTAAAGGTATAATTTCAGATTTACTCCAATTAATTTTATAACCTGAAAATTTGCCAAACATATCAATTAATTCCAGTAGACAAGATAAGGTAGACTCTGGATTCCTCAAATAAAGTAAAATATCATCCGCATAAGCTGAAATTTTATATTCCATATCAGAATATGGAATACCTTGTATCCCCCTTGCTTGCTGTATTGCTAATAATAAGGGTTCTAATACAACATCAAATAACAAAGGAGATAAAGGACAACCTTGTCTAACTCCCCTCTGCAATTGAAAACCATCAGATATCATATTATTAATATTTAATCTTGCAATTGGGAAGCTATACAATGTTTTTACCATTTGTATAAATCCAGAACCTATACCAAACCATTCTAAAGCTTGATACATAAAATTCCATTCAACTCTGTCAAACGCTTTTTCTGCATCTAATGAAATTGTAAAGGCCGGTTCATCCATTTTCTTTGATAAATTTAACATATGAAACAATAATCTAGAATTATTAGAGGAGTGTCTTTTAGCAATAAAACCAGTCTGATGCGTGTCTATAATATGTGGGAGAGCTTTGGCTAATCTCAAAGCCAAAATTTTCGCCAAAAGTTTATTATCCCCATTTATTAAAGATATAGGCCTGTAGTTTGAAACCAAAGTAGGATCTTTATTTGGCTTAGGCAAAACAATTACTATTGATTCAGCCATAGTACCTTTAATATCACCTTTTATAAGTTGTGTCTGATATAAATTTAGTAAAAATGGGGAAAGGACATTTTGAAATGTTTTATAAAATTCTACTGTATATCCATCACCCCCTGGAGCGGATCCAACTCTAAGAGATCTCAATGCTGTTTCTAATTCTTTTAATGATATAGGTTCATCTAAACTAATAATCCCTTGCCTCCCTCCCTACCCTTCCCCTCTCCCCATGCAACAATTATTGGATCTTTTTGTAATTGTCACTGGTTTATGCCATATAATTGTTAACCAATTCTCCGCACCTACATTGTTTAAATCGCTCTGAACTGTTTTTCGATATGCTGTAACCTCGATGTAACTTTGCTATAACTAAGCTGTAACTTCGCTGTAAATGTACAGTCTCTTATCCTGTAAACCGCTCTGAACTGTTTTGTGGTATTGCGGTATAAAAAAATAAAGTTATTATTATTATTATTATTATATGATCAGGAACCTTAGGTCCATTAATTAAATCTAAAAAATTTTTACCATCTTTTTGTCTCTCCAAATAAGGCTCGGAAGAATACAGGTCCTTATAAAATTTTAGAAATTGTTTTAAAATTATATCTGTTTGATTTGTTATTATACCATTATCATCTTTTATCCCATTAATATTAGTTCTTCTTTTTTTTGCTTTAAGATAATTTGCCAATAATCTTCCCGCCTTATTAGAATTTCCATAATACATTGCTTGCTTGGAAAACAAATCTCTTCTTATCATTTTTGAAGTTAATTCATTATATTTACCTTTTGCTTTCAAAAGAGCTTGCAAAACCTCATGTTCCCATTTACTTACCAATTTAGCTTCTAATATTTTAATTTCTTTTTCTAATTCTATATACTGCATTTTAATCTGTTTCCTAACAAAAGCTGAATATGATATAATATTACCTCTCATAGTTGCTTTAAATGCATCCCATACATTCTCAATAGATGTATCCTCCACTAAATTCATTTGAAAGAAATCATTAATTTGTGTTTTAAAATTTTCCAAAAATTTGTCATCCACAAGCAATGCATTATCAAATCTCCAAAGAGGTCTTCCATTCTCCAATTGATCCAATTGTAATTCTATCCATACTCCCGCATGATCCGAAATAATAATAGGATCTATGGAAGCTTTAATCACCTGTTGCACCTTATGTGTTGAAATAAAAATATAATCTATTCTTGAAAATGATTTATGAACCTGTGAACAAAATGAAAATTCCTGATCATTAAAATGAAGAATACGCCATATATCCTTCAAATCACATGATTGAGCCAATTATCTAAACCTAAAGATTTTATGCTTTTACCTGGTTTTTTATCCAATAATGGATCCATTACAGCATTAAAATCTCCAGCCACCACTAAATTAGAAGCAGCCAGTGGTAACAACATACTTTGTAACTTTTTAAAAAATTCTGATTGATTCGAATTAGGGGCGTAAATATTAAATAACGTCAGGATATTATTTCCCATACTTATATCAATATGTATCCATCTTCCATGTGGATCTGAATTTATTACCTTAAAATTGGCCATACATTTTTTATTTATAAGAATTGCTACCCCTGCTTTTTTACCTGTTGCTGGAGCAAAAAAACATTCCTTTACCCACCCACCCTTTAGTTTTTGTGATTCCTTTATATTCAGATGAGTCTCCTGCAAACAATAAACATCCGCGTTTTGCTTTTTTAAAAATGCTAATACCTTTTTCCTTTTGATTACATGATTCAGGCCATTGACATTAATAGAAAATATCTTAAAAGACATTATATATTTTAAAATTTATCATCATAATCTTTTTCCTTCCTTCCTTCATTTTTAAGATCCAAAAAATTTTTCTCAATGACACACATTTTTACCCCTGAATTATCCATCCCCTTATTAATCTTTTCATTCTAATAATACCTTTAAAACCCATCTTTTTCCCACCCTTTCCCACCCAATATAATGACTGCTTAAGGACACACATTGGAACAGCAACCCCAACATCCCCCTCCCCCCTAGGCAACCAATATTAATTAATATCCCCTTTATCATTTCTTAAAATAAATTCATTAATCTTTCATAGTGTATCTTAGTACATCTCTCTTCTAAACATAAAATCTTTTTATTTATTTATTTTTTTTACCATATTCAAATAATTTTATTCTCTATCTGATATATTAGCCTATGATAACTTTAACCATATTTTACTCCTAACATTCCATTAATGTATCTTTATCCACTCATCAATCTTTAATTTATATTTCCTCAATATTTTAGTTTATATCACAAAATTCTATCATAAACATATATTTAATATATTAGTGTTATTTTTCCTATATCTCGTACATTCTATTCCATCAATTCTTATCATCCTTTTAATATCTAAAAACAAATATCCATATCTTCATATACTTCTTTAAAAGTTGATTATAATTTTATAATTATTATCATCTATTTATATATCAACACTTTTTTTTCTGAAATTTTTAATTATTATTAAAATTTTTTTATTTTTTATTTATTTTTATATTTTTTTTCCTCTTTTCCAATTAGTGTCCAATCCATTTGAAGCTATAATATTATAAATCAAACTTTATAATTAATCTTTTAGTCTATCTTTCTTATTTATTTTACATTTTCATTTCCTTTCTTTTACTTGCATCTAAATGTCATATATCATTTTGTCTGATTAGTCCATTCTATATTCTTCTTTTTGTTATCCTTTCTTTCATTACTTTTCGTTCGTTAATTTATTAAATTAACAGATCTTTCATATTGTTTTCTTATTTATATCCTTCTTCCCTTTAGTCTCTTGAGTGTCATTAGTCATTTTATTTAATATCCTTTTTTCCATTCTGCTTTCTTCTTTTACCCATTTGTATTATTATCTGGTGTATTCTTCTTTTTTTCTCCTTTTGTTATTTGTTCAAGTTTTTTATTGCATTCTGATCACTCTTTACTCTAGTCATCCAATTTTTACTCTTCTAAAGTTTAGTCTCTTGAGGTTTCCAGTCCATCTTTCTTGTCTATTTCTTCTTTATATTTTTTATTGTCTTTTTCTTTAGTTCATTTTATTTCCTGTTCTTTATTTCATATTCTTCTTTCTTCAGTATTCCAAAGTCTCATAGTTTTATATTAAATTTTTTTTTTTCCTTTTCTCAATGTCCATCAAAACCAGTCTTGATATTTTCTGATCATTTCAACATCCATTATGTTAAAATGACATAGGTTCTGATTTTGAAAGAAAGGTCTTTAGTTTTTCCAGATCTTCAAAATATAAAGATTTATCTCCAGAAGATACCCTCATTTTTGCTGGGTAATATAATCCATATTTATATCCTTTTTCCTTTAATTGAGGTCTCAAGTCTAGGAATCTCTTCCTTTTGTTTGCTGTGTTTTTAGCAAAATCAGGTAAAAACCATATTTTGGATCCTTTGTAATTTAAATTTTTATCTTTCTTGGCAGCATTTAAAATTTCTATTGCTTGCTGGTATCTTAGCATTTTAAATATTAATGGTCTTGGTCTGCCTTGATTTTCCATATTTTTTAATGGGATCCTGTGCGCCCTTTCTATTTCTAATGGCTGTTTAAAATCCAATTGCAGTATTTTAGGGATTAGATTTTCTAAAAATTGTATGGCATTTTTCCCTTCCAAATTTTCCTGCATTCCAAAAAGTTTTATATTCTTTCTTCTTCCTCGGTTTTCATAATCTTACATCTGTTTCCTTCACATTCTAAAGCCTCCATTTTAGTTTCTAAGTCAGTTGTTCTTTTATTATTTATTTCCATCTGTCTGTGGATATTTAGTATTTCTTCCTTCATTTCGGTCATATTACTCACAGTCTCTTTAAGCATTTGCTTAATCTGTCTCAGTTCCTCCATAACTTCAGCTTTGCTCAGCACATCCGACTCTTCAGCAGGAAGCGGGACCTTACTCGGTGTAATTTGATCCTGCTTCTGCCTTTTCGCCGACATACCAGTTTCGTTTTTATTTTGTCGGGTGCTTGCCATGCTCCTGCACTTCTTTTGATATTTTCACCGATTTTATTTTCTTCACAGTTATCTTTAGGATCGCGTATACTCCTGCCAGCCACACTGTCCAGTAGCTTGCCTTCGATGCCGCGCTGCACCAGCACAGAAAAAAAAAACCGGCAAAAGGAATAACAGATCTTTTTGGCTCCCTCCCCTCAGGGCTTTGCTTCTGTACCGGCGGAGGAGGGTTGTATCAAACTGCCACAGTTTCAGCATCGACGGCACTAGTTTTTTACCGAAATCGGCTTGAAGGGGGAAACTTTTTTTAACTGCCGTTGCCTAGTTGAAGAGGAGCGCCGCGATCACACGTCCATTTTGTGTGCGCATTTTGTGACAAAACTGAAGCTTCATATCTAAAAATTGTTGAAGCTTCTATCAGTTTCTATCTCTAGCTCATCATTCTGAAAAACATTTCATGGTCAATTTGTAGGAGAAGGTAGCTTACATTTGCTCCAAGACCGCACACACATCCAAATGAGACACTGCTGAAATTAACTTATATTAATTGAACTCTGCCTAAAAAGGAGATACCATTCTAATAATGCAATGCTATTAAATTTCACAAATGTAATAAAATTTAGTTGTGGCTAGGTTAATACTGACTTATCTTAATACTGTGAAAAATAACGTTCACATCAGAAACTGTCTTCAGAACAATCGTCCAATATTCATGAAGATATCTGTAAAATTTAAATGAAGAAAATTGGTTATTGTCTCATAGAATTTAAAGGAGAAATAAAATAAAATTTTAAGCTATGATAAAATTCTAGTATTATATATGATAGACAGCCAGAACAGCCAACGAATATGAAGCTCCATTTGTAAGAGATGGTCAAGGGTATGTGATTAGCAGCGCTCCCATGATGGAACCTCCAAACAAGCTGAAGCTTCATATCTAAAAATTGTTGAAGCTTCTATCAGTTTCTATCAATAGCTCATCATTCTTAAAAACATTTCTAGGTCCATTTGTAGGAGAAGGTAGCTTACATTTGCTCCAAGACCGCACACATATCCAAATGAGACACTGCTGAAATTAACTTATATTAAGTTTCAAGTTTATTAGGTTTCTTGATTAATCGCCTAATCAGACTTCTAAGCGATGTACATAGTAAAATTTACATTTGTTAGGTGACAATACAATACATAAAATACTTAAAAAGGACTAAATTACACTCAATTTAACATATTCTTAACATTAGGTGAGGAGGGATGAAATACAATTCATTAAAGTAAAGAAAAGACATTAAGGAAAAATACAAAGGGTAACAAATTTAAAAATATAATAAAAAAGTAGGGTAATAAGATAATAAAATTAGTTTGAAAAGGCATCCTTGAAAAGAAATGTTTATAAGTTACTTTTAAATTTTCCTAATTCCTTCTCTTCCCTTAAAGAAATTGGGAGGGCATTCCAAGTCTGTGGTGCAGTACATGAAAAAATAAATTGTCGTCTAGTGTTTATAATTTTCAACGAGGGAATAGACAATAAATTTTGTTCATTAGATTTTAAAATTCTCCTTGCAGAATATGGAATTAATAACTTAAATAAAAAAGCGGGGGTCATATTATAGAGGGTTTTGAAAGTAATTATACAAAGTTTATACGTTATTCTGTGAATAACTGGAAGCCAGTGAGCATTTTTAAGAAGTGGTGTTACATGATCAAACTTTCTAGATTTGGTTATTAATTTAATTGATGCATTTTGTATTATTTGAAGACGTTTTATTTCATGTAAAGCAATTCCTTTAAAAAGAGAATTGCAATAGTCGATTTTAGACATCACCAAAGAGTGAATCAGGATGTTAAGTGATTTGGGACATAGAAATTTAGAAATCAAATTTTACGTAACCTGTAAAAGGTAGTTTTCATGATGTTATTGATATGGTCGTGAAAATTAAGTTTGTTGTCAAAAATTACCCCTAAAATTTTAATATTTTTAACTGATTGTAGGGGGATATTTTGAATAGAGATAGGAGTAACAAGAGGGAAACTATCCTTCCACGGAAAAAGCATGACATTAGTTTTTTTGACGTTAAGTGCCAATCTGTTTGTATCCAGCCAATGATAAATTTGATCAAGTTTTTCATTGATCGCTGAGATTTCCATTGTATTATTATTATTTAAAGCAGTGATTCCCAACCCTGTCCTGGAGGAACACCAGGCCAATCGGGTTTTCAGGCTAGCCCTAATGAATATGCATGAGAGAGATTTGCATATGATGGAAGTGATAGGCATGCAAATTTGCTTCATGCATATTCATTAGGGCTAGCCTGAAAACCCAATTGGCCTGGTGTTCCTCCAGGACAGGGTTGGGAACCACTGATTTAAAGGATGCAGTAACTGAATATCGTCAGCATAGGCAAAAACATGAAAGCCTACAGATTGGCATAAGGTCATTAGTGGTGCAAGAAATATATTGAAAAGTAAAGGTGAAAGAATAGATCCTTGGGGAACCCCATGTGCAATCTGTGTAGGTTTGGAGGAAGATTCCTTGAAAAGAATGGTAGATGTTCGATCAATGAAATAAGATATAAACCAAGCAAGAACTTCATCTGTAACCCCAATAGATTGGAGTCTGCTAAGAAGAAGTTGATGATCAATCGTATCAAATGCTGCTGAAAGATCAATAGAAATTAACAGCACCGATTGATGATGATCTAAGAAATATTGAATAGAAGTAGTCATGCCGATTAGTGAGTGTTCCGTGCTATGGTTCTGTCTGAAACCAGTTTGATTCGGATGTAACACGTTAGTTTTTTCTACAAACTCTGAAATTTGGTTGAAGACAATTTTTTCTGTTAATTTTGCTAAGAAGGGGATGTTAGATATAGGTCTATAGTTGGATAGATCATCGTGACCAATATTTTTATCTTTAATAATTGGACGGATGTATGATTTTTTCCAATCCAAGGGCACAGTATGTTGGCTTAAACTTTCGGTAACTAATCTATGAATCAAAGGTCCAAAGATGTCAAAATATTGTTTAAGAATTAGTGGTGGTATTTGATCAGCTTTAGAACTTTTTATATTCAGAGTTTTTAGAGTAGCTTCAATCTCATTTAAACTAGGTATTCTGAATTTTGAACATTTAGAAGATAGTGAGTCTAGGTTAACCTGTTCAAGATCTTTTGTAAGTTGTAAGTTATTTTTAAATGTTTTCCTAATGTTGTTAATTTTTTCAGTAAAATATTCAGCAAGTTCTTGAGCAGTGGGAACTGTACTACTTGATTCACATTGTTGTTTATTATTCGGTGTTATATTGTTAAGGATAGTATAAAGAAGAGTAGGATTTTTCGCTTTTAGTATTTTATTGGAATAGTATTTCATTTTGGTTTGGTTTATTTTTGCTTTATAGAATTTCGAATGTTTGTTGTATATTAGTAAATTGCTTTGAGTTTTGTCGTTCCTCCACATTCGTTCGAGAGATCTTAATTGTTTTTTAAGAAGTAAGAGTTCTGCAGTAAACCAAGGATTACGGATTTTACGAACAGAAATGGTTTTATTTTGTACTGGAGCAAGTTTATTTATGGTAGATTGTATGGCTATATTCCAAAGATTGGTTAAGTCATCAATTGAATTAGTGAGTGATTCAGAAAAATCTAATTTAAGTGTAGCTTGTATTGACTCTGATGAAAGTTCTTTAAAGTTCCTAAAAGTGATTGTTTGTTGTTTAATATTGGAATTGATGTATGGACTAGTATAGGCTAATGAAATTAGGTAATGATCTGACCATGGGACTGGGAGGCAACAATTTAAGGAAAAGTTGTTTCTTGCAGATGCTGTTATTAGAGCTGTGTCAATAGTATGACCAGCTTGATGTGTTGGTTGTGTTATTAATGAATATAAGTCTAATTGTTTTATATGAGAGATAATTGTTTTAGTATAGTTGTTATTGTGATCATCAAAATGGATATTGAAATCTCCCAAGATTAATGGATTTAAAGTGGAACTGCCAAATTCAAAAAGCAGGGATTGAAGGTGGGTAATGTTATCAGAATTAATCGGAGGAGGTAAGTAAATTAGTAGTACATCTGTTTTTGGTTTTGTTTGTATGGCAAATTGTAAATATTCAATAGATGCGTTGCCTGTAGACTTATCCATTTGTATTAATAGAGATTCTTTAAATATTGCTGCCAAACCTCCACCTTTTTTGTTATTACGATGGTTATAGAAAAAAGAGAAACCCTTGAACTCTGCTTAAAAAGGAGGGGTGTGTGGCTTGGAGCACGCAAAATGGTGGCATAACCGCGGTGCTCCTTGAATCCAGGCAACTAACTGAAAGAAAAAAGTTGTTTTGCTTCGCTCACCCGAGTTAGAAAGAAATAAAAACAGCGTCGGAAATGGCAACTACAAGACAGGGGAAGTCGGAGAAGCCGTGCACATCGGGTGTATCAGCGAAAAGATCAAAGGTCACTCCGGTGTCGCCGTCAAGTGTGCCAATCACGCTAGAAAATGAAGAGTACTCTGACAAAGCGGATATAATGGCAGAGCTGATTAAAATCAAGTTGATGCTGACTGACAACGCAAGTAAAATAAGAGGAAGTACTAAGTCTAAAGCAGGAGATCCAGACTGAAAGGCAGAGGATGTCAGCGATTGAAGAGAGAGTTGAACAGCTGGAAGTTATCACACAAAAGTGTGAAGATGAAAGACAAGCTGTAGAGATCTTAAAAAATCAACTGGTGGAATTGGAGAATCGGGGAAAGAGAAAGAACATAAGAGTGCTTGGTTTAGCTGAAAATCTTGAAGGGTGAGACGCTATACAGTTTTTGGAGAACTTATTACCTAAACTGTTACAGTTAAACTCGAAGTGGCCGTTGGAAATAGAATGGGCACATAGAATCCCTTCAAAAAGATCAGTAAACCAGGTTGGCCCCAGACCCTTGATTTTTAAAGTTTTAAGATTCCAGCAAGCTTTGGAAATCTTAAAGATGGCAAAAGCTAATAAAAATTTAAATTATAAGGGGTCTAAATTGATGCTGGTCCCGGATTTTGCAAAACCAACTGCAAACATAAGGAAGCAGTTTCTTACGCTGAGGCAGCAGTTAAAAGAAAAGGGATACACGTATGGCTTGTACTATCCATCAACAATGAGAGTGTCTAATGGAAATAAGTCCTTGTATTTTCAGGATCCTGTAAAACTTAAAGAGTTTCTATCACAAGAAGAACCAATGTCTACATGAAGGAATATATATTAAGAAAGAAGAGAAGATTAGAGAAGACGTACTTTGCAGACTTTAGGAAGTGAAGTGCACAGTTAAGTCTTTGGAAAATGAATTTCATGAAGGATCCTGTTTTTGTAAATGGATTATTGGAGAATAGAAAGAAGAAAGGAAAAAGAAAGAAAAGAAAAAGGGAAAAAGAAGAAAAAGAAAAGTTTTAAGTTTTATTATTGTAACCAATAGTTTTTGTTGTTGTTTTTTTTCCTTTTAAAGCTATTTATATGGAATACTTTTAGGAAGATGATTGGTATTGGATCAATTTATATTTAATGCATTTGAATGTTTTTATGATTTTTTCTTTTTAAATTAATGAGATTTAATATATATCTATATAATAAAACCGTAGGCGGCGCATGCGCAGTCTAATCAGCGTGCTTCCGTGATCCGTATGTCCGTGGCCGGCAAGAGTGCACATGCAAACTTACAACAGCTCGCACTCACGGTCTGGCTGGCTCTTTAAAGTTTTTTTCGGTGCCGGCTCATCTGCTCCGCCTTCCTCTTCCTGCCAGTCTCAGCCGGACTCAATCCTCCCCCCCTGGCAGCCCTGAACCTGTTCCTCCGTTCCCCGCCCGACGGGCCGGTGAGTGCTGCGCCAGGGGCAATACAGGTGGAGACTATCGGCGGCGGAGCCGGAGGGAAGGGGGGGGTGGGAGGCACGCGAAGCTGCAAGTCGCCGACTCCACCCCCCCTCCCCCTCTCTCGAACCGCACAAGGACTGCCGTTCGGCCTGCTGAGGTTCGCGGCCGCTGTAACGAACCTCGCAGGCCGCTCTCCACATGGTAGCACGTTCCCTCTGACGCAATCGCGTCAGAGGGAACATGCTACCGAGTTGGAGAGCGGCCTGCGAGGTTCGTTACAGCGGCCGCGAACCTCAGCAGGCCGCTTTGAACAGGAGCGGTTGCGGGAGAGGGGGGGGGGAGTTTTAACAGGAGGAGTCGCCGAAAAAAACCTTCAGCCGCAGCAGGCCAGCACACGGGAAGGGAAGGGGGAAGGGCCGAACGGAGCAGGGCAGCTCAAGGTAAGAAGGGAATGGGGGGTGGGGGGAAATGTTTCTACTACTCAGCAGGGACCTGGAGGGGAAGGGAAAACCGCTGCTGCTTCTGCAAAGGAAAGTGGTGGTAGGGGAGAGAAGGGAATGGGGGGTGGGTGGGGGAAAATGCTGCTACTACTTCTCAGAGATCTGGAGGGGAAGGGAAATATCACAGCTGCTTCTGCAAAATAAAGTGGGGGGGGAGATAAGGGAATGGGGGGTGGGGGAAAATGCTGCTACTGCTTCAGCAAGGACCTGGAGGGAAAGAGAAATACCGCTGCTGCTTCTGCAAAGGAAAGTGGGGGGGGGGGGGGGAGACACAGAAAGAAATACAGACAGACAAAGGAGGCTAGGGAGAGAGACAGACAGAAATAAAGACAGACAGGGGACCAGAGAGACACAGAAATAAAGACAGACAGGCAAAGGGTGCCAGGGAGAGAGAGAAAAAAATTGCAGGAGGGAGAAAGACAGAAAGAAAGGAAGAAAGAAACAGGAGCAGGGAGAGAGACATAAAGAAAGAAAGACAGACAGCCATATATTCTAGCACCCGTTAATGTAACGGGCTTAAACACTAGTTATAATATAATGTCTTAAAGTTCAGTTTTTGATTTAAGGATTATATTATATTGAATGAGATGAAATGTTCATAATTTATTAGAAAATTAATTTAACTAGGAGATTTATTACAACTACATATATATGCAGATATTAATTGTTATAAATGACAATAATTGATTAAATAATGGGATAAGTGTAGGGAATTGGGAATTTAAAGAAGGGATAATTAATAAAGAAGGAAATAATTTTAGAGTTCTAATGAGTTTATGTGAAGATACCTATTTTATTCAAATGTTTATTTATATTGAATTTATTATGGATGATTTTATGTGAGGATGTTAAAAATGAAGTGTTTTATGCCAATATCAATATATATCAATTGAATGAATGAATATATATAAATTAAATAATTGAATATTTAAATATATGAAAATATAGATGAATTTTGGGATATGTTAAAATAATATTGAGGGAGGAAATATATTATATTGAATGAGAGGATATGTTCATAATTTTTTAGGAAATTAATTTATATATGAATTTTTATTTCTACTATATATTTATGTAGATATGAATTGATATGATTGACAATAAATGATTAAATAAAGGGATAAGTGTAGGGAATTGGGATTTAAAAACAAACAAAAAAAAATCAGGGATAATTAATAAAGACGTAAAGAATTTTAGAGTACTAATTAGTTTATATGAATATACCTATTTTATTCAAGTATATATTTATATTGAATTCTATTTGGAGGATTTTATGTGAGAATGTTAAAATGAATTTATTAATACCAATATCAATATATATTAATTGAATGAATGAATATATATAAATTAAGTAATTAAGTATTTAAATATATGAAAAATAAATGAATTTTGGGATATGTTAAAATAATATGGAAGGATATTAGTTGCCTGGGGGAGGGGGTTTAGAGTCTGCTATACCAATGTGTGTTCCAGGTCAGACAATGATTGTGGGGGGTTGGGGAGGGAGAGTAGAGGGAGGGAGGGGGGATGAGATAAATAGTATATTTGTGAAAAATGAAATTGGAAGAAGTGTAAAAGTTGAATTGTTTCAATATAATTTTATTTTTTGGGGGGAAAAGGGATGGGGGGTTGGGAAAGGGGAGAGGGGGTGGGAAAGGAAATATATCTTAAAAATGTGCTGAGGTCTGATCATATATATTGTTATAGAACTATATGTCAAATTTTAATCATAAAATAGATGGATATAAAAATTTTTTCTATAAATGTCAATGGTTTAAATCATCCTATTAAGAGGAAGAAAATGTTAGCGTTTCTAAAGAAACAGAATGCGGACGTGTATTTCATTCAAGAGACGCATCTTTCTGAGATTGAATCTAAGAAGCTATCTGGGGGCTGGATATCTAAATGTTTATTTGCACCTGCTGTAGGGAAAAAAGCTGGGGTTGCTGTTCTTGTAAATAGGAAGTGTAATGCTGATTTTAAATTAATAAATTATGATCCTTTAGGAAGATGGATGCATATCAAAATGGTTCTGGGAAATATAACCCTGGATTTATTTAATTTATATGCTCCTAATTCGAATCAAATGGAGTTTTTCAAACAAATTCAACAATTACTATTACCACTGGCTGCTTCTAATTTAGTCGTAGCAGGAGATTTCAATGCTGTAATGGATCCGATTTTGGATAAAAGACCAAGCAGAATTATGAAATCGTTAGGTTTAGATAATTTGGTTCAATCTTGTGATTTAGTTGATATATGGCGTATTCTTCATTTTAATGATCAGGAATTTTCTTTTTGTTCTCAGGTCCACAAATCTTTTTCACAAATTGATTATATATTTGTGTCTAATAATATAGCGCAGCGGGTGATGAAAGCAGTTATTGATCCCATTGTAATTTCGGACCATGCTGGTGTGTGGATTGACTTTCAGAATGACGATTTAATACATTTTAATTCAATTTGGAGATTTGATAATCCTTTACTTGCGGATTCAAACTTTCTGGAAGATCTTAAATTAAAGATGAATGAATTTTTTCAAATTAATAATTCGGATAATATAAATGCTGAGATTTTGTGGGACGCTTTTAAAGCAACAATGAGAGGAAATATTATTTCATATTCAGCATTTATTAAAAAGCAACTTAAAAAACAATTTGTTGATTTGGAAAAACAAATTAAAGTATTAGAAAATAAATTAATTGAGAAATGGGAACATAATACATTACAAAAGTTATTAAAAGTAAAAGCTAAATATAATGAGATTTCTTCTCAATTTGTGAGGAAAAATATGTTCTCTAGGCAAGTTCAGTAGTATGGTAATTCAAACAAAGCTGGAAGATTATTAGCAAATTTTCTTAAAGCAAAAAAAAGGAAATCTAAGATTATTGCAATTAAAGATACACAAGGCAATACACACACTAACACTAAGGATATTTTAATACAGTTTCTTGATTTTTATAAAGATTTATATTCTTCTGAATCTTATGAAAATAAAGAACAAGATGGATTAAATTTCTTAAATTCATTTATTGGACCAAATGTTCCGGATCATATAAAAAGAAGTTTAGAAGATCCTATATCTTTAAAAGAAATAGAATCAGCATTGAAGTCTCTTAGAGTTGGATCCGCTCCGGGTGGTGATGGTTATACTGTTGAATTTTATAAATCATTTCAAAATATTATTTTACCATATCTATTAAATTTATATCAGTACCAAATGAACAATGGGAATATATCAGGTACTATGGCTGATTCTGTAATTATTGTCTTGCCAAAACCAAACAGGGATCCTACCTTGGTTTCAAATTACAGGCCTATCTCTTTATTAAATGTAGATGGTAAATTGATTGCTAAAGTATTAGCATTAAGATTGGCAAAAGCTCTTCCTTTTATTATTGATGTCCACCAAACAGGATTTATTGCTAAAAGACATTCTTCAAATAATACTAGACTAACATTTCACTCTTTAAATTTAGCAAAAAATATTAATGATCCAGCTTTTATAGTGTCTTTAGATGCAGAAAAAGCATTTGATAGAGTGGAATGGAGTTTCATGTATCAAGCTTTGGAATGGTTTGGTATAGGCCCCGGTTTTATTAAAATGGTTCAGACATTGTATAGCTCTCCTGGTGCAAGATTATATATTAATAATAATTTATTAGATAGATTTAACTTGCGAAGGGGAGTTAGACAAGGATGTCCTTTGTCCCCCTTACTTTTTGATGTTGTTCTTGAACCCTTATTAATTGCAATTAATCAAACTAAGGAGATAAAGGGAATCCCATACTCTAACTGGGAATTTAAACTTTCTGCATATGCAGATTATATTTTACTATATTTAAGAGAACCGGGGAATACTGTTCCATGTTTACTTAATCTTCTAGAGAAATTCGGAAAATTTTCTGGATATAAAATTAACTGGAGTAAATCGGAAGTTCTTCCAATTAATGTTCATTGTACCAAAGGATTATTTGATTCATATTCATTTATCTGGAAAGATGAAGGTTTAAAATATTTAGGAATTATTATCAAAAATACAATTGAAGACACAGTTAAAGAGATTGAAAAACTTTTATTAAGAAAGATAACAGAAATGTGCGCGAAATGGAATCCTTTACATCTCTCTTGGTGGGGAAGAGTTCAAACAATTAAAAAGATGATATTGCCTCTGGTTTGTTATCAAATGAGTATGATACCAATATTTTTTCAGGGGTCATTTTATAAAAAGTTAAATAACGTTCTTACAAAATTTGTTTGGTTTGGGAAAAGATCCAGAATTGCTTTAGCATCATTACAAAGACCAATTGTGGAGGGAGGGGTAAATTTTCCAAATTTTTATAGGTACCATCAAGCCTATATTCTAAGACAGGGTATGTATTGGATCCTCCCAGATCTCATGGAGAATGTACCGGATTGGTTATATTTAGAATGGCGGCTCCTGTTCCCATTATATTTAGAACATGTACTTAGTATAAAATTGCCTAGAAAATACAAAGATAATAGAATTTTACTGGATACTTGGAAGACCTTAAGATATATTAGTAATCTATCACCAGATCCAATTGCTAAATCACTAAATCAATCTATTTGGGTAAACTCCAGGATCAAGATTGGCGGATTTAAGATCGTCTGGAAACAATGGATAATTGCAGGTATACGGACATTGAATGATGTTATTTCAGAAGGATCACTGCTTAGTTTTTCACAATTGCAACATAAATTTGGTTTAAATAAAACACAATATTTTAAATGGATGCAATTGAAGCAGGCTATTCAGGCAGGGTTCCCTGAATGGAGAGATCTTAATACTCAATATAGCCTGCAGGTTCTTTGTTTCCAGGCAGATTTTTTGGGACACCAAGCCGCAAAATGGTATAAATTGTTATATGGATTTTTAAATTAAAAAAAAGAACACTGGACTTAGGGATATTTGGAGTATTGAGATTGGACAGACAATTTCTGCGTCTCAATGGCCACGATTTTGGTCCTGGAGATTAAGGTTTACAAGGTCAGCATCTATGAGTCAAACGTGGATGTTATTGTTACATCAAATTTTATGGACCCCTACGCGTTTACAAAAGATAGATAGCACTAGATCCAATAGATGCTGGCATTGTAGAATGGAAGTTGGGACGTTAGATCATTTAATTTTTTTTTGTCCCTGTGAAAATGTTTTTTGGAAATTAATTTGGCCCCAAATTAATAAATTATTAGAAAATCATGTAGGACTCTCATATGACACTATATTATTATTATTATTATTTTTTTAATTTTATTTATACATTTTTGCATTCTTACAACAAGTGAATTATACATATTATAATCATTATTACATGACAATTATAATTACAAACAATTCATCTTATCATATGTAATAAATCCCTCCCCTTTTTTCACTTATTATTTCCATATAATATACATTCCCCATCCCACCCCTATATACCTAATCCCAATGTGCTATGAAATCTGATCATTAGAATAACTAGTCAATGGTTCCCAAATTTTCTTGAAATTGAAATTCCCTTGTTGTAACGCTAACGCCTTTTCCATTTTATATATATGACAGACAGAGTTCCACCAAAATGTATAATTTAATTTGGTATAATCCTTCCAATTTTGAGTAATTTGTTGCATGGCGACCTCCGTCAATATTGCTGTACCAAATAATATAGTATCATATGAGAGTCCTACATGATTTTCTAATAATATTATTTGGTACAGCAATGAGAACTCAGAGTCCGATTTCTGCAAATAATAACAAACTATTATTAATATTGACAGGGGTCGCCATGCAACAAATTACTAAATTAAATTATACATTTTGGTGGAACTCAGTTTGTCATATATATAAAATGGAAAAGGTGTTAGCGTTACAACAAGGGAATATTCATAATTTCAAAAAAATTTGGGAACCATTGATCAGATTTCCTAGTACATTGGTAGTAGATATATAGGGGTGGGATGGGGAATGTATATTATATGGAAATAGGAATTTAAAAAAAGGGGGGGATTTAATATATATGATAAGATGATTTGTTTGTAATTACAAATGTCATGTAATAATTAAGTATAATATGTATAATTCACTTGTTGTAAGAATGCAAAAATGAATAAATAAAATTAAAAATAAAAAGGAGATACCATTCTAATAATGCAATGCTTTTAAATTTCACAAATGTAATAAAATTTAGTTGTGGCTAGGTTAATATTGACTTATCTTAATACTGTGAAAAATAACGTTCACATCAGAAACTGTCTTCAGAACAGTCGTCCAATATTCATGAAGATATCTGTAAAATTTAAACGAAGAAAATTGGTTATTGACTCATAGAATTTAAAGGACAAATAAAATAAAATTTTAAGCTATGATAAAATTCTACTACCGGTATTATATATGATAGACAGCCTGAACAACCAAAGAATATAAAGTTCCATTTGCAAGAGATGGTCAAGGGTATGTGATTAGCTGCGCTCCCATGATGGAACCTCCAAACAAGCTGAAGCTTCATATCTAAAAATTGTTGAAGCTTCCATCAGTTTCTATCAATAGCTCATTATTCTTAAAAACATTTCAAGGTCCATTTGTAGGAGAAGGGGCTTACATTTGCTCCAAGACCGCACACACATCCAAATGAGACACTGCTGAAATTAACTTATATGAATTGAACTCTGCCTTAAAACGAGATACCATTGTAATAATGCAATGCTTTTTAAATTCACACATATAATGCCTGTTAGTTATGGCTAGGTTAATATTGACTTATCTTAATACTGTGAAAAATAACGTTTACATCAGAAACTGTCGTCAGAACAATCATCCAAAATTCATGAAGATATCTGTAAAATTGAAACAAAGAAAATTGGTTATTGACTCACAAAATTTAAAAGGCAATTAAAATAAAATTTTTAAGCTATGAAAAAATTCTACTATTATATATGATAGACAGCCAGAACAAACAAAGAATATAAAGTTCCATTTGCAAGAGATGGTCAAGGGTATGTGATTAGCTGCGCTCCCATGATGGAACCTCCAAACAAGCTGAAGCTTCATATCTAAAAATTGTTGAAGCTTCTATCAATAGCTCATCATTCTTAAAAACATTTCTAGGTCCATTTGTAGGAGAAGGTAGCTTACATTTGCTCCAAGACCGCACACACATCCAAATGAGACACTGCTGAAATTAACTTATATGAATTGAGCTCTGCCTAAAAAGGAGATACCATTCTAATAATGCAATGTTTTTAAATTTCACAAATGTAATAAAATTTAGTTGTGGCTAGGTTAATATTGACTTATCTTAACACTGTGAAAAATAACGTTCACATCAGAAACTGTCTTCAGAACAATCGTCCAATATTTATGAAGATATCTGTAAAATTTAAACAAAGAAAATTGGTTATTGACTCATAGCATTTAAAGGACAAATAAAATAAAATTTTAAGCTATGATAAAATTCTACTATTATATATGATAGACAGCCAGAACAACCAAAGAATATAAAGTTCCATTTGCAAGAGATGGTCAAGGGTATGTGATTAGCTGCGCTCCCATGATGGAACCTCCAAACAAGCTGAAGCTTCATATCTAAAAATTGTTGAAGTTTCTTTCAGTTTCTATCTCTAGAAAAGCATTCTTAAAAACAGTTCAAGGTACATTTGTAGGATAAGTTAAGGTAGTCGTGCTCCAAGAGTGCACACACATCCAAATGAGACACTTCAGAAAGTAAACTGGAAATTCTGCCTATAAAGGAGATACAGTGCTAATAATGCAAAGCTTTAAAAATTTACATAAGTAATACCTGTTAGTTGTTTCTAGGTTATTATTCACTTATCTTATTATTTAGAAAATAACTTTCACAAGAGAAATCTTCACACTGATCATCTACACTTCATGAAGATGTCTGTAAAATTCAAAAAGAGAAAATTGATTCTTCACTCACATAATTGAAAATGCAAAAAAACTAAATTTTTAAGTTATGATAAAATTCCTGTATTACATATAATAAACAGCAAGAACACCCAAGAATATGAAGCTCCATTTGTAAGAGATGGTCAAGGGTATGTGATTAGCTGCGCTCCCATGATGGAACCTCCAAAAAGCTGAAGCTTCATATCTAAAAATTGTTGAAGCTTCTATGAGTTTCTATCTCTAGAAAAGTATTCTGAAAAACAGTTCAAGGTACATTTGTAGAATAAGTTAAGGTAGTCGTGCTCCAAGAGTGCACAGACATCCAAAGCTTTAAAAATTTACATAAGTAATCAGTGGCGTACCAAGGGAGGTGCGTGGTGGGCGGTCCGCCCCGGGTGCCAGGCTCTGAGGTGGTGCTCCCGGTTCGGTCCGGTTCCCCCCCTGCGCCGGGTGTCGCGTCTGGAAACAGCCTGCAGCAAGATCGCGATGCCAGCGATCTTTGCCTGCTTCGGCTGTTTCCTCCACCACGGTTCCGCCCCTCCTCTGACATCAGAGGAGGGGTGGGACCGCGGCGGAGGAAACAGCTGAAGCAAGCAAAGATCGCTGGCATTGTGCGATCTTGCTGCAGGCTGTTTCCCCAGGAAATGAAACGGGGAGGCCGGGGGAATGAGCATTTCTTCGACGTAGTGGGGGGGGGCAGCAGGCCTTCAGGGTGGGGCAGTCAGTCAGACCTTGTGGAGGGGGGGAGACAGTCCTTCAGTGGGGACAGGCAGGCCTTCGGGTGGGGGGGGTGACAGGCCGTCGGGGGGGGGGGTGCAGGCCTTCGGGGGAGACAGGCCTTCAAGGAAGGGCACAGGCCTTCAAGGGGGGGACAGGCAAGCAGGCCTTCAAGGGGGGGGGACAGGCCTTCGAGGGGAGTGTAGGCCTTCGGGGGGTGCAGGCCTTCAAGGGGGGGCAGGCCTTCAGGGGGGGGAAGGCCTTTGGGGGGTGCAGGCCTTTGGGGGGGTGCAGGCCTTCAAGGGGGGGACAGGCCTTCAGGGGGGCAGGCCTTCAAGGGGAACAGGCAGGTAGGCCTTCGGGGGGGGTGCAGGCCTTCAAGGGGGGAGAGGCCTTCAAGGGGAACAGGCAGGCAGACCTTCAATGGGGGGACAGGCCTTCGGGGGGGGTGCAGGTCTTCAGGGGGGTGCAGGCCTTCAAGGGGGGACAGGCCTTCAGGGGGGGCAGGCCTTCAAGGGGGGGGACAGGCCTTCGAGGGGGGTGTAGGCCTTCGGGGGGGGTGCAGGCCTTCAAGGGGGGGGCAGGCCTTCAGGGGGGGGAAGGCCTTCGGGGGTGCAGGCCTTTGGGGGGGTGCAGGCCTTCAGGGGGGCAGGCCTTCAAG
This sequence comes from Geotrypetes seraphini, assembly GCF_902459505.1. Lineage (NCBI taxonomy): Eukaryota > Metazoa > Chordata > Amphibia > Gymnophiona > Dermophiidae > Geotrypetes > Geotrypetes seraphini. Next base: position 47,950,922 of record NC_047091.1, on the reverse strand, counting down.
GGGAACAGGCAGGTAGGCCTTCGGGGGGGTGCAGGCCTTCAGGGGGGGCAGGCCTTTAAGGGGAGCAGGCAGGCAGGCCTTCAAGGGGGGGCAACAGGCCTTCAGGGGTGGGATGCAGACCTTCAAGGGGGGGACAGGCCTTCAGGGGAGGGGGGGCCCTGGTGTAGAAGTACACGGAGGGAAGGGGGAGGGGTTCAAAGAGACGTGCATATGCCGGACTTTGGGTGGGAAGAAATAATGGGTCTGAAAATAGAGGAGAGAGGGAGAGATGATGGACATGGGTTTTAGGGAGGGAAGGAACAGAAAGGGAGAGAAGTTGGACACAAGGGATGGTGTGGAGGGGGGGAATAGAGATACTGGTTAGGAGGGTAGTTGGTAAAAGAAAGGGAGAGATGGTGGACCCTGGGGTGGTGGGGAAGGAGGGAGAGCTGCTGGATGAAAGGGTAGTTAAGAAAAGGTGGATCTGTGGAGGGAGACAAAAAAAGAAAAGATGCCAGACATCCGGAGGAGGGAAGGGAAACGGAAGGGGAGGACAGAGATGGCAGATGGATGGTTAGCATGGAGAAAGAAGAAAGAAGGAGACCCTGGGAAGCAAGTTATCAGAAGACAACCAGAGCCTTGGACCAACAAGATTTGAAAAATAACCAGACAACAAAAAGGTAGAAAAACTAATTTTATTTTCTGTTATCAGATTTGAAATGTGTATCCTGCCAGAGCTGGTGTTAGACCGCAAACGTGAGCTAGGATTTAACAGAGAGAGGAAAAGTCATTTTTGTTTATTTTATTTACACCACAGCACCTGTGTGGTTAGGAGAAGCCAAAGGGGGGTGAAAAAGCTATAATATAAACCCACCAGGATGTTTGAAAAAACACCCAATTGGGCAGGAAAATCGAATCGATAAACCAATTCAATAGGCTGAATCGAATAAAATTTTTTTTTCCTGAATCTGGCAACACTAGTTTGTGCTACTGTCTTAGACTTTAGGACCTGGGATTGGGGAGAGATGGCATCCTCAGTACTTTATAATGCAAGTGAAATTAGGATTTGGTCAGATTTTTGAAGGGTCTGCACTCTGTAGAAGAAAAATATTGTATAGGCCGGGGACATGAGACAGCAGGAAATGGGAACTTTTCTTCCTTCTATTTTTGTGAATGGAAAGTCTGAGGATGTCAGAGAGTTCAGTTAAAATATGTGCTTTATAAGAAAATATAATAATGTGTTTTATAAAGTTTATAGTATTGCTGGCCTACCTGGTGAGGTGTTCCTAGTGGTGCTGGTGGCAGCGTGTCAATGTGTTGAGAGGAAGAGGTGATCTGGGAAATTCTGCTGAGCAAACTCCGGGCCCATTTCCACCCCCCAGTTAGTCCACTCCACTCAACTGGTTCACACACTGAGTGGGTCTTTGGGTGTTGTTCCTGGGTATTTGTTTTGGGATCTCTTCCAGTGGTTTGTCAGTATCTCCTTCTGGTCCAAGGAAGGAAACTTTGTTAACCTTAGCACTGACCTACAGAATATGTTTGTAACAGCGCTGCTTGTGTGGCATTAGTCTATGTAGTGATCGAAAGAAAAAACCAGACCTTTGCACATTTTTGCACTATATGGTGGGTGTATGAGGAGATTCACATTTCCTGCACAGCTAAGTCCGTGTGAAGTTACCTTATGCTGTATTTGACATCTAGCAAAGTCTCTGTTTGGAAGGAAAGATCTCAGCTTAAAAATGAAGTGGCCAGAAGTTATGGTAAAAGCAGATAGCGTAGCTGGTTTTAAGAAAGGTTTGGACAAATTCCTGGAGGAAAAGTCCATAGTCTGTTATTAAGACATGGGGGAAACATCTGCTTGCCCTGGATCGGTAGCATGGAATGTTGCTACTCTTTGGGTTTTGACCAGGTACTAGTGACCTGGATTGGCTTCCATGAGAATGGGTTACTGGGCATGATGGACCCAGTTAGGCTATTCTTATGTTATGTTCTCATCTGTAGGGGCCTTTGTTTTCACTTCTTATTTTAATGTATTTTTTTTCTGAGAACTTATCAGTGTTTTTTATAATGGGAACAAAAATGGAAGAGAATTAATGTGTGTGGAATGGGGTGGTAACTAATTTCTTCAGCTAAATAATTCAATCCACCTCAACCAGACATAGGAGAACTCACGCACCATTCACACACCCTCCAACCAAAAACGTCAAAAGAAAAAAACTGTTCGACAACCTCCTAGCCATTCGAGCTGCAACACTCGACCCCCAACTCTACAACCTATTGACCTCGACCACAAACTACAAAACCTTCAAAAAAGAAATAAAAACCCTTCTATTCAAAAAATACATAAAACCGAACTAAAACAATCAGAACTGTCCCAAGCATCACCTGCAACTACTCCATATGTACTTCTGATGTCATGACAATTCAGACATAATTTATGTTATGTTATGGTATGTTTGGAATAATGGTTACATATATGAGGTTCAATAAAAGAAAATTTTCACTGCCTGTTTCTATTACGACCATTTATTCAGTTTCATGGTTATTACAAAAAATATTTTATTACATGGGGGGGGGGGTCAAAAAATTATGGGCCCTGGGTTCCACATACCCTAGGTACGCCACTGTAAGTAATACCTGTTAGTTGTTTCTAGGTTATTATTCACTTATCTTATTATTTAGAAAATAACTTTCACAAGAGAAATCTTCACACTGATCATCTACACTTCATGAAGATGTCTGTAAAATTCAAAGGGAGAAAATTGATTCTTCACTCACATAATTGAAGAGGCAAAAAAACTAAATTTTTAAGTTATGATAAAATTCTACTATTATATATGATAAACAGCAAGAACAGCCAAAGAATATGAAGCTCCATTTGTAAGAGATGGTCAAGGGTATGTGATTAGCTGCGCTCCCATGATGGAACCTCCAAACAAGCTGAAGCTTCATATCTAAAAATTGTTGAAGCTTCTATCAGTTTCTATCAATAGCTCATAATTCTGAAAAACATTTCAAGGTCCATTTGTAGGAGAAGGTAGCTTACATTTGCTCCAAGACTGCACACACATCCAAATGAGACACTTCAGAAAGTAAACTGGAAACTCTGCCTATAAAGGGGATACAGTGCTAATAATGCAAAGCTTTAAAAAATTACCTAAGTTGTTTCTAGGTTATTATTCACTTATCTTATTATTTAGAAAATAAGAGATGGTCAAGGGTATGTGATTAGCTGCGCTCACATGATGGAACCTCCAAACAAGCTGAAGCTTCATATCTAAAAATTGTTGAAGCTTCTATCAGTTTCTATCAATAGCTCATCATTCTTAAAAACATTTCAAGGTCCATTTGTAGGAGAAGGTAGCTTACATTTGTTCCAAGACTGCACACACATCCAAATGAGACAGAGCTGAAATTAATTTATATTCATCGAACTCTGCCTAAAAAGGAGATACCATTCTAATAATGTAATGCTTTTAAATTTCACAAATGAAATACCATTTAGTTGTGGCTAAGTTAATATTGACTTATCTTTTTTTTTTTTTTTTTAATTTCTTTATTCATTATAAATTTTCAAACAAGTGTACAATAAATCACTTCATAATATACATTTCCACTTGAAATTATTACAAATTTCACACCACAAGAATTATCTCCCTCAACCCCATACATATATCTTTATAAATATCCAACATTTTTAACCCCCCCCACCCCTCCACCCTCCACACATACATAATAAATGGGGTTAAATACAATTTATTTATTATAATAATCTATTTACTCTAATAATCTATTAATGGCCCCCAAACATCTTTAAATTTATTTAAACTTTAAACTTGGTTTTTTCTTTTACATAGAGCATTTTGGACCCCTGTTAGATTACAAAAATTAAATAGTTCATTGTCTAATAGATGCTGGCATTGTAAGCTTGATGTAGGGACTTTGGATCATCTTTTATTTTTTTGTCCCTATATATTAGCCTTTTGGAATTCGATCTGGGATCAAATAAATTCTTTATTGGAAAATCCTGTAGCATTAACTTATGATACTGTGATATTTGGCATGTCTATGAGGAAAAAGAGTCAGATATCGGCAAGTAATAACAAATTTTTATTGATTATGACAGGAGTTGCCATGCAACATATTACTACCAATTGGAAAGATCACAGCAGACTTAACTTTAATTTCTGGTGGAATTCACTTTGCCATCTATACAAAATGGAACGTTCAATAGCAATACAAAATGGAAATTATAAAAGGTTTAATGAAATATGGGAGCCATTGACATTGTTTTGTAATGAATAAACACCATTTTCTTAACATTACTTATGAATGGAGGGGAAAGGGAGGGGATTGTATAAATGAAGAAAAAGGTAAAAAGAACTATGAAAAAGATTGATTCAATTAAGAAAATAATATGGAAAGGGAGGGGGAGAAGGGTTTAGATACATATACATTTGTTATTATCTTGATAGATTTATCAAGTGTTGTTAGTAAATCTATGTATTACTTATATTGTACACTTGTTGAAAGATTAAAAATGAATAAAGAATTAAAAAAAAAAATTATTAAAATATCCTTTTTTAGTTGCCAATGTTTTTTCCATTTCATACATATGACACACCGAACTCCACCAAAAGCAGTAATTTAACCCTCTATAATCCTTCCAATTGTATGTTATTTGTTGAATGGCAACTCCTGTTAAAATCATTAAAAGCTTGTTATTATTAGAGGATAACTGACACTTAGCCCTCATAGACACCCCAAATAAAATTGTCATAGGTCAGGGCTACATGATTTACCAACATACAATTTATTTGACTCCAGATCAATTTCCAAAAACAATTAATAAAAGGGCAATAAAATAATAAATGATCTAGAGTTCCAGGCTCGAGATGACAATGCCAGCATCTATTAGACTTAGAGCAATCCAATTTTTGTAAACGAACAGGGGTCCAGAGAGCTCTATGTAACAGGAAAAACTATGTCTGCCTCATAGACGCTGACCTTGTACATCTCATCCTCCAAGACCAAATACGTGGCCATTGAGATGCGTTAATTTGACACTTAATCTCAATGCTCCAAATATCCCTAAGTACAGTTTTTGGTTTTTTATTTAAATAGCCAGATAATGTTTTGTACCACTTTGTGGCCTGGTGACCCAGAAAGTCTGCCTGAAAGCATAAGAATTCTAGAGTAAAATGAGTATTTAAGGATTTCCATTCAGGGAACCCTGCCTGAATGGCCTGCTTCAATTGCAACCATTTATAACTTTGTTTTTTATTTAGACCAAATTTATGTTGCAATTGTGAAAACTCCAGCAGTTTACCATCAGAATTAACATCTTTTAAAGTACGTATTCCTGCCTCAATCCAATCCTTCCAGTCAATCATAAAACCGCCTATTTGTATCTTAGAGTTTAGCCATATGTTTTGACAAACAGATTTTTGAATAGTAAGAGGAGTTAAACTGTTAACATATTTTAATGTTGTCCGTGTGTCCATTATTATCCTGTTGCTTTTCCTTATTCTAGGCATTTTAATGCTAAGCAAATGACGAAGCTTAATAGGAGACATGAGCTGCCATAACCAATCTGGAAGCTTCTCCATGAGTTCTGGGAGGACCCAATACATACCTTGGCGCAGAATATAGGATTGATGAAACCTATAAAAATTTGGAAAATTTACCCCTCCCTCCTCAATTGGTTTTTGTAAAGTCACTAAAGCAATTCTTACAGCTTTACCCAGCCAAATAAATTTACTAAGAATATTATTTAATTTTTTATAAAAAGACCCCTGAAAAAAAACTGGTATCATTCCCATTTGATAACAAACCACAGGCAATATCATCATTTTGACAGTTTGGACTCTTCCCCACCAAGATAACTGCAAAGGATTCCATTGCTCACATAACTCTGTTACTTTTTGCAATAAACTTTTTTCATTCATTATAATTGTCTCATCAAGTGTGTTTTTTATCCATATACCTAAGTATTTTATTCCTTCTTCTTTCCAAATAAAAGGTAATGAGTCAAATAATCCTTTTGTGCAAAGCACATTCAAAGGAAGAACTTCTGATTTAGTCCAATTTATTTTATAACCTGAAAACTTTCCAAATTTTTCAATCAAAACCAATAAACTTGGAATGGTTGTTTCAGGATTTCTCAAATGAAGTAATATATCATCCACATATGCAGATACTTTATATTCTTTATCCTTATGCGGTATACCCCGTATCTCCTTTTCCTGTTGAATAGCTAATAATAAGGGTTCAAGCACTATATCAAAAAGCAAAGGAGATAGAGGACAACCCTCTCTAACTCCCCTCCGCAACTTAAAACAATCAGAAAAATTATTATTAATATATAACCTAGCAACAGGAGAGCTATACAGAGTTTTAATCATTTGTATAAATCCCGAACCAATACCAAACCATTCCATGGCTTGACACATAAATTCCAGGACGTCCAATAGTCTCGGCTCGAGACTCTTTGTTGGAGAAGATAAGCAAATACATTGATATAAAGTTGAAGCATCATCTGAAAGATATTAGGTCATATATTCAAGATACTACACAGTTTCTTAAAATGCTTAATGAGATCGAACCTGATACATTACAAAATTGCACTTTAGTAACTTTTGACGTATGCTCGTTATATACGAGCATACCCCAAGATGAAGCTCTTCAAGTCCTAGTTAATCTATGGAATAAACAATACAACTCTGAGAGAGGTGTTGCACTTTTTTTGAAAGAGCTTAGTGCCATAGCCTTGAAAAATAATTATTTTATTTTTAATGGGGAAATCTTTAAACAACTTTCCGGTATAGCTATGGGTGCATCGTTCGCTCCAACCATAGCCAATTTATACATGGCATGGTTTGAAGAGACTTTCATCTATAAATTGGTAGGATTTCAATTTGTATTGAAATGGTGGCGTTTTATAGATGACGTGTTTGTGATATGGCTAGGAACTCAAGTTCAACTTGAAGAATTTGCTTTAGAACTTAATCGGTGCCATGAATCTATCAAATTTACTATGTCATCTAGTAAAACTAAAATAAGCTTTTTGGATGTATGGATAGAACTTGATGGAATCCGCTTAACAACATTGGTATTTCGAAAACCAACGGATAGAAATACGCTGTTGAGATTTGACAGTATGCATCCTGTACACTTGAAAACCAGTATTCCTTTTGCTCAATTCCTAAGATATAGGAGAATTTGTAACAGTAAGGAAAAGTTCCTCCAAGAAGCAAAGATACTAGAGCAAAGATTAAAATCTAGAAATTATCCAACATCTATAATTAAGAAAGCAAAGAAAAGAGCGCTATGTAATCCCAGAGAGACATTACTGGACTATAACAAAACTCGGGAGGATGAAGAACAATCTGAAATAATTCCATGTATTATCAAACAGACATGCGCCTCTCCACAGATTATTAAAAAATACAAAAAACATCTTCCACTACTCAAAACACTTCCATGTTTTGCTGATAAAAGATTTATCTTTCCTCAGGCCAGAAATAGGAATTTGAATGACTGGCTATGCCATACATCTAAAGAAAAATTTACAAATGTGAGATCAGAATCCATTCTAGGACACAGCCCATGTGGTCATTGTACGAATTGTAAAGTCATGTCCACTATCTCAAATTTCATTAATCCTGTTGATGGGAAAAATTACATTCTTAAACATACTTCCACCTGTCAGACAGCAAATGTGATTTATATAATACAATGCCCATGTGAATTATTCTATGTGGGCCAAACATCACGCAATTTAACTATTAGAATAACAGAGCACAAAAGTTGCGTAAACACATGTAAAATGACAGCTCCAATAGTGGCTCACTGCGTAAATCTGAAACACGAGTTTGTAAGCCTGAAATGCTGGGTGGTGGAGAAAGTAATCCCTTCAATGAGACGAGGAGACATGAGAAAGCTTTTATGGCAGAAGGAACAACAATGGATAGATCGCCTCCACTCTATAGAACCATTAGGTTTAAATTCAGAACATGAGTGGCAACCTTTTCTATAAAGATGAGGTTTACTTACGTGAAGTGAGCATGGTGTGTGAAAAAGTGATGTTTGATTTTTGACCCTTCGCGCGTGAGTGCGATGACGTCATGACGCCCGACTCGATCTAGCTTTTAAACGAGTCGGGCGCGTATCTCGGTCTGAGAGCCATTTTGAGAGAGCCTGACCGCCCGTTATACAGCTGACAGCGTGGAGACAACATTGTGAAAGAATCCCCTGAAGTAGCCTGCTTGCAGGCGAAATAGAAGATCTTATCTATCGGGACGAAGATGTTTCTTCAGATGAGTGTTTGACTCTTATACACGCTAAGTTGCAATAGTGTTTAGCCACGCTACTAAACGTTGTTCAGAATGTATTCACAGCTGTAGCTGATTGCCATATATTTAGTTAGCTTGGGGCTGTCTCACCTACTAATAGAAAATCACAGGACGTTTAAATTTCAAATCCTTGGAGAATCCTTTGAAAATCATTCTTCTAAAGAGATATCACAGTATGAAAGTAATTTATAACTGTACGGAGTTTTTTTATAAACCCGTGATGAGGTGGTGAGCTTTGGCACTTGTGTAGTCCTGGCGACCCACAATTGAGGTTTATTTTTCTCCGTTTATTTTTCTTTGTTCATTTATTATTTTGTTAACTGTCCTGTTTTTTGTGATGCTGTGAGTGAATGAACCCCTGCTTTAACTATCTACAACGTACATTAAATTGAGATTGTTCTGTATAAGAATACGATTGTACCTTTATTATATTTAGTTGACACATAAATGTCCATTCCACACGATCAAAAGCTTTCTCTGCATCTAGGGACACAGAAAAAGCCGGATCTCCAATTTATTTTGTTAAGCATAACATTTGCAAAGCTAGTCTAGTGTTATTAGATGAGTGTCTTTGAGCAACGAACCCTGTTTGGTGCATACCAATTATATAAGGAAGAGCTTTTGCCAAGCGCAGGGCCAAAAGTTTGGCTAATAATTTACCATCTACATTTATCAAAGAAATAGGCCTGTAATTTGAAACCAACATTGGATCTTTATTTGGCTTTGGCAAAACAATGGTCAATGACTCTGCCATAGTGCCTGATATGCAACCTTTCTTAAGTTGATTCTGATATAAATTTAACAAATGAGGTAAAAGGGTATTTTGAAATGCTTTATAAAACTCCACCAAAAAACCATCACCACCTGGAGCGGTCCCTACTCTAAGAGACTTCAATGCTGTTTGTAATTCATTTAGCGATATTGGATCTTCCAAACTCCTTTTTATATGATCAGGAACCTTCGGACCTTCAATCAAACTTAAAAACTCCACCCCATCCTTAAGGTTCTTTATCATCATAAGACTCAGAAGAATACAGGTTTTTATAATGTTAAAAACTGTTTTAAAATAGATCCAATTTGAGAGTGAATCACTCCTTTATCATCTTTAATTGCATTCATTTTCATCTTTCTCTTTTTCACTTTAAGATAATTAGCCAATAATCTTCCCGCCTTATTTGCACTTCCATAATACAATGCTTGCTGACAAAGAATATTTTTCCTAGCCAAAATTAGAAGAAATCTCATTATATTTATACTTAACTTTTAACAAAGCTTGTAATGTAGAATTCTCCCATTTTTTAATCAACTTTGACTCCAAAAATTTTATTTCTCTTTTTATCTCAATGAATTGTTTTATTAATTGTTTTTTAGAATAGGCTGAGAATGATATAATCTGACCTCTCATTGTTGCCTTAAAAGCATCCCATAATATTTCTTTAGATACATCCTCTGTATTATTAATTTGAAAATATTCATCAATTTTTGATTGAAATTCTTCACAAAATTTTGTATTTGCAAGCAATGCATTATTAAATCTCCATACGGGTCTATCATTATCTTGGTCAATCAAATTTAAATTAATCCACACACCCCCATGATCCGATATAATTATTGGATTTATAGAGGCATGAGTTACATCTTGTACTAAACTATCAGAAATAAAAATATAATCAATTCTAGAAAAAGATTTATGAACATACGAATAAAATGAAAATTCTCGATCATTAAAATGAAGAATGCGCCAAATATCCTTTAAATTACAAGAATTTACAAAATTATCCAATCCTAATGATTTCAAAATTTTACTAGGTTTTTTATCCAATAAAGGGTCCATAACAGCATTAAAATCTCCTGCCACTATCAATTTATTAGCAGCCAGTGGTAATACTATTGGTTGTAGAGCTTTAAAATATTCAATTTGATTTGAATTAGGAACATACATATTAAAAAACGCCAACATATGATTGCCCATACTCATGTTCACATACACCCATCTTCCTAATGGATCTGCAGACCCCATATTAAATCCTGCAGAACACTTCTTATTAATCAAAATCGCTACCCCACCTTTCTTACCCACCGCAGGAGCAAAAAAACAATCTTTCACCCAATTACAAATTAATTTCTTTGATTCATCTCCATTAAGGTGAGTCTCCTGTATGAAATAAACATTCACATTTTTCTGTTTCAAATAAAGTAATGTTTTTTTCCTTTTTATTGGATGATTAAGGCCATTTATGTTTATAGAATAAATCTTAAAATCCATTACATAAAATAATTTTTATTACACACATATTTCCACCCAGTAATTATTAAATACTTTCCCCCATTTTGAAATTCCAAATTAATCCTCCCCCCATCCCAATAACCCTCACCCTATCCCCCCACCCCACCCCCACCCCTCCCTCCCAATACATCATTGCCAACTTCGAAACGTTCATTGGATCAAGTAAACGAAGAACCCCCCAAGGCTAAACTCATTTTAATTCACATAAATACATTAATCCCTTTAATAATCTCATGCAAGTCATTTAATCCCCATATTCAATATATCTCAGTTCCCCTTCAATATTTTAATTTCCTTATAATAATATCATAAGACAATTCCCCCTCCTTTATAATATTAATTTCCCCATTCATACATATCTTCATCCATTCTTTCATGTAAAATCTAAACAATAAATAATAGATTATACTTATACCAGAATTTTCTATACTTTCCCATCTTAAATTTTGTATAAACATCAATTCAAAAATTATAATCTACTAAAATCACATTATACCCTCTTATATAATATAAAGCTTTATATGCACTTCCCTTTTTTTTTTCCCTTCCTTTTTCCTCTCCTCTTTTCTTTTCCCTTCCTTCCTTAAACCCTTCCTTTTATGAAACTTCAGGCTCATACCACCATAGAAGAATCAAATTTTATTATGCTTTTAAACAATTTTACTAATAGTATATTTTAACCTAAAAGTTAATTATACTTCTTATAACAATATATAAGAACTCAATTAAACCACATGCCTCCCTTTTTTTTTTCCCCCTCCAAGCTTTAGAAATTGATCATCCATTCATTTAATTATCAAGATTTATCCTACATAAATTCACTTTCCTATTTCTATACCTCCCTTTTTAAAAAAAAAAATAATAAAAAAAAGGGCAAAGTAACATCCTAAGGCTACTTGATAACCTCCCACAACATCCAATTTTCTTCCATATTCTCAGCATTATACTTCATGACAATTATTCCATTCCATTTTGCCATATCCAATCTTAAAATCTTTTATCATATGATATATTATTCAATAAAGCATCCCAACACACAGTACATAGTCTCCTTTCCATTTTAGACTTTTCATTCCTATACACTGTTGTAAACCATCTTATCTTCTGGCGATTTTCTTCAAGTTCCTCTGGATCTAAGATATAGGATATACAGCAAATCCTTTTCCTCTTCATGTGCAGCACTGACCTTTTAACTCAATAAAGGCCAGATTAATCTTAATATATCCTAGGGAGGCTCAAGCCATAACTCACAAGAGATCCTCAACCTACTTAATGCTGCACACCATGTCTATAAAGTTCTGTCCAATACACATATAAACACATCCTTTGCTTTTTGTTTATTTGTTTGTCAAAAGTAATGCTACAGCCTTTTCTAAGAGATAGTTATTGTTCCCTCTTATTAACTGTCCAGTACATCATTACATTACATTACATTACATTAGTGATTTCTATTCCGCCTGTGCCTTGCGGTTCTAGGCGGATTACAAATTAGAAGAGATCTGGAGATTACCGAGAGAATTACGTAACAATGATTACCGAGAGAATTACATAACAGTGATTCACGTACTTTACATGGTAAGGTAGAGGATTATAAATTAAGAGAGATCTAGATTTTTCGAAAGAATTTCCTAGTAGGGAATAGAGTGATAACAGGGTACAGTGGAGAATATTGGTATATACTGGTTACAGAAGAAAAATTACCTAATAATGAAGGAGGAAGTTTGTTAGATACTGAAGGTAGGTGCTTATTTAGGAATCAGAGTAGTTTTTGGAAGGTAAGGTTCTTGGAGTTGACTAATGTGTTATTCATGTGAGGGAGAGCTTGTGCTAATGGGGAGGAGATTAGTTAGCGAGGACGTGTTTTTTAAATAGAAATGTTTTGATTTCTTTTCGAAACACTTTGATGTCTGTTGTTTCGATCATCAGTTTGGTGATGGTGGGGTCAATTTTCGCTGCCTGAGTCGCTAGAAGGCTGTCGTATAGTTTCTTACGTCGGGTACCATTGTGAGGGGGGAAGGTGAATAGGTTTTGAGTTCTCCTTGATCTGTTTGAGTGGTAACGGTATAGGCGGTTGTTTAGGTAACAGGGGGCAGTACCATGAGTTACTTTAAATAGTATACAATAGAACTTGAATTGAGTTCTTGCTTTTATCGGAAGCCAGTGAGAGTCTAAATAGGCGGGGGTGATGTGGTCAAATTTGCTGAGACTGTAGATGAGTCTGATGGCTGTGTTCTGAACGGTCTGTAGTTGTTTTAACATGTTGTTTGGGCATGGTAGGTAGAGGCTGCATCACTGCATCACTGCATCCTTTAGTTGTTATGAATGAGCACATGCCATTCTTAGAATGTTCAGCCACTTTCAAATTTCTATATTCATTCCATATTCAGGAAACATCCATCCTTCCAAACTCAAAGCTTCAGGATAAGAAAATATTTCTTTAAAATATCCATTCAAACAAATAACTAAATCCATTCATACTAATATAGGAAGATCATATGCCAAATCCTTGTTTAAGAATCCATAGGCAGATCATACTGACTCAAAAATTCCTTTAGCTTAACTGCCTCATCAAAATTATGAGTTTTATTTTCAAAAGTCACTCTCATTGTTGCCGGATACATCAGCCCATATCTTGCCCCTAATGATCTCAATTGAGGGCGCATATCCAAGAGCTGCTTCCTTTTGTATGCAGTGGCTTTTGCAAAATCCGGTACTATAAAGACTTTTGAATCCTGGCATTTCAAATCCTTATTTTCTTTAGCCAGTTTTATGATTTCTACCACCTGCTGGTATCTAAGCAGCTTCAAAATAAGCGGCCGGGGGCCCTTTTGACTAGGTAACCTTTTTGATGGAATTCGGTGCGCCCTTTCAATTTCCAACAGATAAGGATTTTTCAATGGCAAAATTTTTGGCAGAAAGTTCAGCAAAAATGCTATAGGGTCACTTTTTTCTACACCTTCTGGTACCCCAATCAAACGTAAATTATTCCTTCTTTCTCTATTAGATACATCTTCAAGATCTTTTAATATTTCAATTTCCTTGTGATCTTTTTTACATATGAGAATCTCTGACTCCATTTTCTCAGCACACTTCTCTAACTGCTCTATTTTGAAATCAGCTGCCTGCATTCTCTTCGTTAGGATTTCCACTTCTTCCTTAAGGTCTTTAATGTTTTTAGCACTTTCTAACACAATTTCTTTAATAGCTTGTAATTCTTTCATCAAATCCCTGTTTTCAATGTCCTCCGCCGGCAAGGGGACCGTTGACGGGGATACCGACTCTAGCTTTGAGCGTTTTACACTTCCCGCTCCTCCTCCCGCCGCCGAACTGTACTTACTATGTTTGCCCGAAGCCATAACTAATCCGAAATCACTTTTACAACCCAACTTACACCACTTTACAACCTTTTTTTTTTCCAATAATAGCCTTTCTTCATAGAGCCTCACATTCACCCATCCATCTTAGAACACCGTGAAGGCACGCCCCCAATATTGACTTATCTTAATTCATTGAAAAATAACGTTCACATCTGAAACTGTCTTCAGAATAATCGTCCAAAATTCATGAAGATATCTGTAAAATTTAAAAGAAGAAAATGACTCACAAAATTTAAATGGCAAATAAAATAAAATTTTAAGCTATGATAAAATTCTTCTATTATGTATGATAGACAGCCAGAACAGCCAACGAATATGAAGCTCCATTTGTAAGAGATGGTCAAGGGTATGTGATTAGCTCCGCTCACATGATGGAACCTCCAAACAACAGAAGCTTCATATCTAAAAATTGTTGAAGCTTCTATCAGTTTCTATCAATAGCTGATCATTCTTAAAAACATTTCATGGTCCATTTGTAGGAGAAGGTAGCTTACATTTGCTGCAAGACTGCACACACATCCAAATGAGACACTGCTGAAATTAACTTATATTAATTGAACTTTGCCTAAAAAGGAGATACAATCCTAATAATGCAATGCTTTAAAATTTCACAAAAGTAATAATGCCTGTTAGTTGTAGCTAGGTTAATATTGACTTATCTTAATACTTTGAAATATAACGTTGACATCAGAAACTGTCGTCAGAACAATCATCCAAAATTCATGAAGATATCTGTAAAATTGAAATAAAGAAAATTGGTTATTGACTCACAAAATTTAAAGGGCAATTAAAATAAAATTTTTAAGCTATGAAAAAATTCTACTATTATATATGATAGACAGCCAGAACAACCAAAGAATATAAAGTTCCATTTGCAAGAGATGGTCAAGGGTATATGATTAGCTGCGCTCTCATGATGGAACCTCCAAACAAGCTGAAGCTTCATATCTAAAAATTGTTGAAGCTTCTATCAGTTTCTATCTCTAGCTCATCATTCTGAAAAACATGTCAAGGTCCATTTGTAGGAGAAGGTAGCTTACATTTGCTCCAAGACCGCACACACATCCAAATGAGACACTGCTGAAATTAACTTATAATAATTGAACTCTGCCTTAAAATGAGATACCATTGTAATAATGCAATGCTTTTAAAATTCACACATATAATGCCTGTTAGTTATAGCTAGGTTAATATTGATTATCTTAATACTTTGAAATATAACGTTCACATCAGAAACTGTCGTTAGAACAATCATCCAAAATTCATGAAGATATCTGTAAAATTTAAAAGAAGAAAATAGGTTATTGACTCACAAAATTTAAAGGGCAAATAAAATAAATTTTTAAGCTATGATAAAATTCTACTATTACATATGATATACAGCCAGAACAACCAAAGAATATGAAGTTTCATTTGTAAGACATGGTCAAGGGTATGTGATTAGCTGCACTCCCATGATGGAACCTCCAAACAAGCTTCATATCTAAAAATTGTTGTAGCTTCTATCAGTTTCTATCTCTAGAAAAGCATTCTGAAAAACAGTTCAAGGTCTATTTGTAGGAGAAGTTAGGGTAGTCGTGCTCCAAGACTGCACACACATCCAAATGAGACACTTCTGAAAGTAAACTGGAAACTCTGCCTATAAAGGAGATACAGTGCTAATAATGCAAAGCTTTAAGAAATTACATAAGTAATACCTGTTAGTTGTTTCTAGGTTATTATTCACTTATCTTATTATTTAGAAAATAACTTTCACAAGGGAAATCTTCACACTGATCATCTACACTTCATGAAGATGTCTGTAAAATTCAAAAGGGAGAAAATTGATTCTTCACTCACAAAATTGAAAAGGCAAAAAAAATAAACTTTTAAGCTCTGATAAAATTCTACTATTACATATGATATACAGCCAGAACAACCAAAGAATATGAAGTTCCATTTGTAAGAGATGGTCAAGGGTATGCGATTAGCTGCGGTCCCATGATGGAACCTCCAAACAAGCTGAAGCTTCATATCTAAAAATTGTTGAAGCTTCTATCAGTTTCTGTCAATAGCTCATCATTCTTAAAAACATGTCAAGGTCCATTTGTAGGAGAAGGTAGCTTACATTTGCTCCAAGACCGCACACACATCCAAATGAGACACTGCTGAAATTAACTAATATTAATTGAACTCTGCCTAAAAAGGAAATACCATTCTGTTAATGCAATGCTTTTAAATTTCACAAATGTAATAAAATTTAGTTGTGGCTAGGTTAATATTGACTTATCTTAATACTGTGAAAAATAACGTTCACATCAGAAACTGTCGTCAGAACAATCATCCAAAATTCATGAAGATATCTGTAAAATTGAAACAAAGAAAATTGGTTATTGACTCATAGAATTTAAAGGACAAGTAAAATAAAATTTTAAGCTATGATAAAATTCTACTATTATATACAGTGGTGCCTCACACAACGAACTTAATTCGTTCCAGGAGCAAGTTTGTTATGCGAAAAGTTCGTTATGTGAAACGCGTTAAGCGCAATGACTAACGACTGCCTGCAGTGCCTGCGCGGAAGGATGCAATACATCGGCAGCGATCGTGGAAGCTCGGGCGACTTCGTTGTGTGAAACGAAGTTCGTTGTATGAATCATGACATGAAGTTCGTTGTGTGCAGCGTTCGCTGTGCGAGGCGTTCTTTATGCGAGGCACCACTGTATAATAGACAACCAGAACAACCAAAGAATATGAAGTTTCATTTGCAAGAGATGGTCAAGGGTATGTGATTAGCTGTGCTCCCATGATGGAACCTCCAAACAAGCTGAAGCTTCATATCTAAATATTGTTGAAGCTTCTGTCAGTTTCTATCAATAGCTCATCATTCTTAAAAACATTTCTAGGTCCATTTGTAGGAGAAGGTAGCTTACATTTGCTCCAAGACCGCACACACATCGAAATGAGACACTGCTGAAATTAACTTATATTCATTGAACTCTGCCTAAAAAGGAAATACCATTCTAATAATGTAATGCTTTTAAATTTCACAAATGTAATACCATTTAGTTGTGGCTAAGTTAATATTGACTTATCTTAATACTTTGAAAAATAAAGTTCACATAAGAAACTGTCTTCAGAATAACCGTCCAATATTCATGAAGATATCTGTAAAATTTAAACGAAGAAAATTGGTTATTGGCTTACAGAATTTAAAGGACAAATAAAAAAAAAATTTAATCTATGATAAAATTCTACTATTATATATGACTAGTCTTTAAGCCCGTTACATTAACGGGTGCTAGAACATATGTGTGTGTGTCTGTCTTTCTTTCTCTCTCTCTCATTAGCCGCTTTCTTTCTTTCTGCCTTTCTTTTTCCTTGGCTGTCCATCAGCACCCCTTGCCTGCTTCCCCTGTCCATTTTCCCTTCCTTTTACCTGCACTGTGTCCACCACCACCCCTTGACTGCTCTCCTTATGTATCAGCAGCCCTTCTCCCTTTGTTTTACCTCTGTCCAGCAGCACCTCTTTCTTCTCACCCTGTCCAACATTAGTCCTCCGTTCCTTTTTCTTCACCTCCCCTGTCCATCAGCATCTCTTTCCTTCTCCCCCTGTCCAGCAGTAGGCATCCCTTCCTTTTTTATCCTCCCTCCTCCTTCTTATCCCTATGATACTCTTACCTTGCTCTGCCCCTGATCAGAGGTTCCCGACAGCTGCCCAGTTGCACCCATTGGAAAAGTTCCCACTGCCACATCCCGCACCCCTCCTGACGCGGTTCCCACTGTCCTTTCTGTCTGTCTCTGTCCCGGCCCCCTTTGCCTGTCTGTCTTTCTGTGTATCTCCCTGACCCTGTGTCTTTCTTCTTTCCTTTCTGTCTCCCTTCCTCCCTCTGTCTGTCTGTCCAAAGCAGCATTCCATCCCCCTCCATTTCCCTCCCCCCACACCAGTTCCCTGTGCACCTGCCCCTGTGTCTTTCTTATTTTCTTTGTGTTTCCCTTCCTCTCTCTGTCTGTCTGTCCAAAGCAGCATTCCCTTCCCCTCCATTTTTCTCCCCCCCCAAAGCAGCATTCCATCCCCCTCCATTTCCCTCCCCCCACACCAGTTCCCTGTGCACCTGCCCCTGTGTCTTTCTTATTTTCTTTGTGTTTCCCTTCCTCTCTCTGTCTGTCCAAAGCAGCATTCCATCCCCCTCCATTTCCCTCCCCCCACACCAGTTCCCTGTGCACCTGCCCCTGTGTCTTTCTTATTTTCTTTGTGTTTCCCTTCCTCTCTCTGTCTGTCTGTCCAAAGCAGCATTCCCTTCCCTCCCCCCCACCAGTTTCCTGTGCAGCAGCATTAGCGTTTCCTCTACCCCCCCCCCCCCCCATTCCCTTCCCGCGGTCCGGACTACAAAGGTGGTGATTCCAGCAGTGCTTGCATCAGTCTCCACACGCTGCTTCGGGCCCTTCTACTGCCCTGATTTACTCTGGCATGTCCCTGATGACATCATCAGAGACGCGGCAGAGCAAATCAGGGCAGTAGAAGGGCCCGAAGCAGCGTGTGAAGACTGATGTACACGCTGCTGGAATCGCCATTCGGGCCCGCGGGAAGAGAGGTGGGCGGCAAAGGAGGAATGGAGATTGGCGGCGGCGGCGGCAGGAGGAACGGAGATCATCGTCTGGCTGCGGTCCGGCTTGTGGAGGCGATAGGCTGGTGACGTATTAGCGCGCATGCGCACTCCTTCGGCCACAGACCTACAGCACACAGAACACGCAAATAGGAGTGCGCATGCGCGGCTAGCTCTTTATTATATTAGATAGACAGCCAGAACAACCAAAGAATATAAAGTTTCATTTGCAAGAGATGGTCAAGGGTATGTGATTAGCTGAGCTCCCACGATGGAACCTCCAAACAAGCTGAAGCTTCATATCTAAAAATTGTTGAAGCTTCTATCAGTTTCTATCTCTAGAACAGCATTCTGAAAAACTGTTCAAAGTTCATTTGTAGGAAATGGTTGGGTAGTTGTGCTCCAAGTCTCACACACATCCAAATGAGTAAACTTTTATTAATTTTTTGAACTTTGCCTGAAAAGGAGATACCATGCTAATAATGGAATGGTTTTAAAATTTATATATGGAATGCCTCATAGTTGTTTCTAGGTTTTTATTGACTTTTCTTGCTACTTTAAAAAATAACTTTCACAAAGGAAATCATCTTCAGAAACTAAAATGATATGTAATCTTCATCATAAGATGTACTGTATGTGGGCAGAGTTAAAGATCACAATCTGTATGCTTTGGATAACGTGACCATTTAATTTTTTCCTCAAAACAGGTCAGAACAGGACAGGAACACCTCCACCCCCGGATCATCTCATGGATCCTCTCCCAGATCTCCTCCCCACCCCAGAACCCATTAAATATAGTGCAAAATATAGACAGCAGATATAAATTCTCAAAACTGATGCATTTTGATCACTAAATTTAAAATAAAATTATTTTTCCTACTTTTGTTGTCTGGTGATTTCATGAGTCTCTGGTTGCACTTCCTTCTGACTGTGTGCATCCTTTCTTTTTTTCATTTCTTTCTTTTTCTCTCCCTACTTTCCCTTTCAGTCTTTCTCTCTCCCGCCCCCCCCCCTTTCGGTCTATCTCTTGGGCCCCCAATGCCGCTGCTGTCTATTTCTCCAAGATACCGGCGCATTAACAGTCTACAACAGCATAGGCATTTAGACGGTGTCAGATTTATTGCAGCCTGTCTCCTTCCCACAAGCAACGGTCTAGATTCCAGGGCTCTGACCTTCAGTGCTCTCTATGGGATTTCTTAGAGAAAAATTTTGCTTTGTCCTTGTGCCATTTGTGAAGGCTACATGTCTACTATTTCATGCCTTCACAAACACACCTGTTTCTGCTGGTGGGCAGAAAGGGAGCTGGTGGTCACTGGGCAAGAAACAGGTCCTGTCCTGTCCTGGCTTTGTGGAATCTGCCTTCCTCCACTGGACAGTCCTCATCATGTCAGGATCTGTGGCAAGTATTTCATATCCATTCTCTTCCCTGCATTATCTCTTTTGCCGTTATCAGACACTCTGCTAAACTGAGGCAAAGAGAGAGAGAAAAATATGCCTCCTTGTCCGCCTCCCCAAAGCCGCCACCACTGCCACAGTACCATAACTTTTTCTTTCTTTCTCCCTGTCTCCCCCCACACCACCACCACCACCAATTTCTTCCTGCTTCCCCGCCGACGCAGGAACAGGACCAGCAGAGGCAAGTGCAGCGACTGCACAACGGCCGGCCTAGAAGCCTTCCCCCAATGTCAATTCTGACGTCGGAGAGGGAGTTCCGGGCCAGCCAATCAGTGAAATACAAAATGCAAATAGTGAAAGTACAACATATTACACAAGAAATAGACATATAGAATATACAAATTTGGTGTGATTTCTGTTTAGGAGATATATGGCGACTTGGTTGTCCGTCCAAATGAGACTACTTGGTCGTGAAGAAGATGTTGAAAAGATTTGAGAGCATTGAAGATCGCTCTGAGTTCCAACAGATTGATATGACACTGACGATCCATGCTGGACCAATGGCCATGAGTACGGAGACCATCGAGGTGAGCTCCCCAAGCGTAGGTTGAGGAATCTGTCATGAGGACCTTCTGATGAGGTGGCGTCTTAAACAGTAAACATCTGGAGAGATTGGAAGAGAGCATCCACCAGCGGAGAGACTGTCTCAGCGGAGTGACTGTAATGCGTCGGGAGAGTGGTTAGCAAGCCTGTGTCCACTGAGATGCCAGGGTCCACTGAGGAATTCTGAAGTGAAGTCTGACAAAAGGAGTCATGTGAACTGTCAAGGCCATGTGACCTAGTAGTACCATTATGTGTCTCACTGAGAGTGAAGAGCAGGAAGAAACATTGTGACAGAGCTGAAAAAGAGCCTCCAGACATTGTTGAGGAAGGAATGCTCTGAGTTGGATAGTGTCCAGAACAGCCCTGATGAACTTTAGATTCTGAGAGGGCGGAAGTTGGGATTTGGGAAAGTTGATTTCGAATCCCAAACTTTGTAGGAACCACGTAGTCCATTGGGTTGCTACAATAACCCCTGAGATGTTGTATCTTTGATGACCCAGTCATCCAGGTAGGGGAATACCTGAAGACCATGGTTCTGTAGAGCTGCTGCTATCACTAATAGGCACTTGGTGAACACTCTGAAAGATGATGACAGGCCGAAGGATAGCATTCTGTAGTGAAAATGCAGATTCCCCACCCGAAATCTGAGGTACTGATGGGAGCTGGATGAATGGGAATGAGTGTAAGCCTCCTTGAGATCTAGAAAACAAACAATTGTTCTGATCTAGAAAGGGATAAAGGGATGCAAGGCACAACATGCAAACTTTTTCTTTGACCAAAAATTTGTTCAGAGCCCTGAGATCCAGTATGGGCCGCAGATTGCCCATCTGCTTTGAAACTAGGAAGAAACGGGAGTAAAACTCCCTGCTCTGCTGTTCCAAGGGAACTTCCTCGATGGCACAGAGACGAAGCAGAGCTTGAGCTTCCTGAAGAAGAAGGGCGGTCTAGGATGGATTGGAAGGATACTCTCTTGGAGGAAGCTCTGGTGGAATCTGAACAAAATGAAGAGTATCCTTCCCTGATTATTGACAGCTTGGCTCCCATATTGTATAGCGGCTACACCCTGGTATAAAGAGGGATTGGGATTGTTGAAAGCACAGTTACTTACCGTAACAGGTGTTATCCAGGGACAGCAGGCAGATATTCTCACTGATAAGAACATAAGAAATGCCTTCACCGAATCAGACCATTGGTCCATCTAGTCCGGTGACCCGCACACGCGGAGGCCAAGCCAGGTGTTCCCTGATGAAGACCCTGTTTACCCTTATCTCTCAATGTGATTTGCAAGAAGGTATGAATCCAACTTGCCCTTGGAACCCAGAATGGTGGTCTCCGTCACAACCTCCTCCGGGAGAGCATTCCAAGCGTCCACCGCTCGCTGTGTGAAACAGAACTTCCTGGTATTTGTCCTGGGCCTATGGCCTCTCAATTTCAGTCCATGACCTCTTGTCCGATTCACATTTGACAACGTGAATAACGATGCTTCTTGCTCTATTTTGTCAAATCCTTTTAGTATTTTAAAAGTCTCTATCATATCTATCATATCTTCTATCATAGCAGTCTTCTCTTCTCAAGGGTGAATAAGCCCAGTTTTCTGAGGCGTTCTTTGTAGCTCAAATTTTCCATACCTTTTACTAGCTTTGTGGCTCGCCTCTGCACCCTCTCCAGCAGGGTCACATCCTTCTTTAGGTAGGGAGACCAGTGCTGGACACAGTACTCCAGGTGTGGTCTGACCGTTGCTCTGTAAAGCAGCATTATGACGTCCGCCGATCTACTCGTGATTCCCTTCTTTATCATGCCCAACACCCTGTTTGCCTTCTTCGCCGCCGCTGCGCAATGCGCTGACGGCTTCAGGGTCCTGTCAATCAGTATCCCCAGGTCCCTTTCATGTTCGCTCTTGCCCAATGTCACACCTAACATTTTATATTCATGTTCCTTGTTTTTCCTTCCCAGGTGCATCACTTTGCATTTTTCTATATTAAACTTCATCTGCCACTTTTCCGCCCGTTTCTCTAGCTGGTTCAAATCTCTTTGGAGTTCTTCGCTGTCCATTAGTGACCCAACTGTCCGACATAGTTTCGTGTCATCTGCAAACTTGATTATATTACTTGTTGTTTCCCTTTCCAGGTCATTTATGAAGATATTGAATAAAATGGGCCCAAGAACCGAGCCCTGGGACACACCGCTTGTCACCTTTTCCCAGTCCGAGAACTTCCCATTTATGCTTACCCTCTGCAATCTGTTCTCCAGCCATCTGTCTATCCATCTTAGTATGTCCCCCTTTATTCCATGGCTTTCTAGTTTCCTCATAAGCCTTGCGTGTGGGACCTTGCCGAATGCTTTCTGAAAGTCCAAGTATATTATGTCCACCGGGTCTCCTCTATTGATTTGTTTGTCCACCTTCTCAAAAAATTGAAGCAAGTTCGTCAGACATGACTTCCCCTTCCTGAAGCCGTGTTGACTGGCTCTCATCAGATTGTGATTATCTAGATGTTGCACTATACTATCCTTGATTAGTGCTTCTACCATCTTCCCAGGAACCGACGTAAGACTTACAGGTCTATAGTTGCCTGGTTCTCCTCTCGATCCTTTTTTGAAGATTGGGATGACATTTGCTATCTTCCAGTCGTCTGGTATTTGGCCGGTTCTGATTGACAAATTAGCAAGGGATTGTAATAGCTCTCCTATTTCTACCGTAAGTTCCTTTAGCACTCTTGGGTGAATTCCATCTGGTCCAGGGGACTTGTCACTTTTTAGTTTGTCGATCTGATTGTATATCATATCCAAGTCCACATTCACTGTGGTGAGGCTATCCTCATCTTCTCCCTTGAATACTTTCTCTGCTTCGGGCAGTAATGCAGTGTCCTCCTTGGTAAAGACAGATGCAAAGAATGAATTTAGCCTTTCAGCAATCTGTTTGTCATCCTTAATGCACCCTTTTCTTCCTTGGTCATCGAGAGGGCCCACTGCCTCCTTAGCTGTTTTTTTCCCTTTTATGTATCTAAAAAAGGGTTTGAAGTTTTTGGCTTCTTGCGCTATCTTTTCCTCATAGACCTTTTCGGCGTCTCTTACCGCCTTGTGACACTTCTTCTGGTCGACCTTGTGACTGTTCCAGGCCTCCGTTGTTTGTTTGCGTTTCCATTTTTTGAACGAGTTCCTCTTTTCCCTTACCGCATCCTTCACCCCTTTAGTTAACCAAGCTGGTTCTCCTTTGCTCTTATTTTAACTTCCTTTGGATATCCGCGGAATGTAGAGATTCTGCGCTTTGGTGACGGTATTTTTTAGTAGGGACCATGCTTGATCGACCGTTTTGATTTCGGCTGTCCTTTTCTTGAGCCGTTTTTTAAACATGACTCTCATGCTGTCGTAATTGCCTTTTCTGAAGTTAAAGGTTGTGGTCTGGGTCTTGGTTCTTTTCCCCTTCCCGATGCCAATTTTAAAATTGATCATGTTGTGATAGCTCGTCCCCAGGGGGACCCTGATTTCCACGTCTGTTGTTCTTCCAGTTATGCCATTTAGGACTAAGTCCAAGGTTGAGGTTCCTCTTTTCGGTTCTCCCACCATTTGCTCTAGGAAGCAGTCCCCTATTATTTCCAGGAACTTTGTTTCTCTGCTGCAGTTTGAGGTTCTTAGGTTCCAGTTTATCCCCGGAAAGTTGAAGTCTCCCATGATTGTTACGTTACCTGTTCTACATTCATGGTTGATTTCCTTTATCATTTCTGCGTCTGCTTCTTCCATCTGTGCTGGGGGTCGATAATAGAGGCCAATTTTTGTGTCTGCTTCGCTCTGTCTAGGGATCTTTATCCAGAGGGACTCCAGTTTTTCTTTTCTTTCTGTCTTCCCTTCTCCGATAGACTCTACTCCTTCTTGGACATACAGGGCAATACCTCCCCCTTTTTGCACCACGTTTCTGTTATTCCAATGATATCAAGTTTTTCTCGTCTCGCTAGTGCTTCCAGTTCCCCCATTTTGTTTCTCAAGCTTCTGGCATTCGTGTACATACATTTGAGCTCCTTTTGTGGTACCCTCTTGGACTTTTTAGTTTGCACAGCCCTCCTTGTATCTATTTGTGCTCCTTCTCTGTCTCTTTTGACATGTTCTTCCCCTTTATCTGATGGGTGACATCACCACGGAGCCCTCGGTATGGACCACTTTAAGAACTCGGAAAGTTCTTGGTTGCCCGTACCGCGCATGCACAAGTGCACAGTTCCTCAGTTAAAGTAAGCCAGTTAAGAAGCCAACCCGGGGAGATGGGAGGGTTTTGATAATATCTGCATGCTGTCCCTGGATAACACCTGTTACGGTAAGTAACTATGCTGTATCCGACAAGCAGGCATATATTCTCACTGATGGGTGACCTCCAAGCTAACAGAATGGGATGGTGGGAAGGTTGGCCATTAGGAAAATAAATTTTGTAAAACAGATTGGCTGAAGTGCCCATCCCGCCTGGAGAAAGACTCCAGACAGTAGGGAGAAGTTAAGGTATGAACTGAGGACCAGGTGGCAGCTTTGCAGATTTCCTCAATAGGAGAAGATCTAAGGAAAGCCACAGAAGCTGCCATAGCTCTAACTTTGTGGGCTATGACACGACTTTTCAGTGCCAGTCCAGTCTGAGCATAGCAGAACAAATGGATCAAATGAGATGAAAAGTTGGGGAGAGGATCAATGTGACTTGGTGCGATCCAGGTAGTAAGCCAAAGTTTGTTTACAGTCCAAAGTATGCAATGCCCATTCCCCAGGAAGAGAATGAGGTTTTGGAAAAAACACTGGAAGAACAATGGACTGATTGAGATGAAAGTCAGAGACAACTTTTGGGAGAAACTTTGAATGAGTACGGAGAACCACCTTATCATGATGAAAAACTGTAAAATGTGGATCCGCTACTAGTGCATGCAACTCACTGACCCTCCTGGCAGAGGTGAGAGCAATAAGGAAAACCACTTTCCAGGTAAGAAACTTGAGATGAGCCATGACCATTGGTTCAAACGGAGGTTTCAACAAACTGGAAAGAACCACATTAAAGTCCCAGACTACAGGTGAAGGCTTGAGAGGTGGTTTCACATTGAAAAGCCCCTTCATGAATCTGGATACCAGAGGATGGGCAGTAAGGGGTTTGCCCTGCACTGGTACATGAAAAGCAGTAATAGCACTGGGATGGATTCTAATGGATGTAGACTTAAGACCAGAGTCTGACAGAGAAAGGAGATAATCCAGTACTAATTCCACTGCCAAGGAAGTTGGATCATGATGATGAAGTAAATAATAATAATAATAACAGCTTATATACCGCAATACTGTGAAGTTCTATGAGGTTTACAAAGATTAAGCAAAGGTACAAATTGACTGACTTTAAGAGAGGAGGAAGAAAGAGGGTTAATAGGACAGGAAATCCATTTTTGAGGAGAGAGTGATCAATAGAACAAGTTAATCGCTATAGGGGGGAGAGAGAAGAGAGGATCAGTTGTCTAGATACTTTAGGAACAGGTGTGTTTTCAGACGTTTCCTAAATTCCTCATAAGTAGTGGGCGAAAGCAATTGTTCTAGGTCTTTACCCCATGATGCTGCTTGGTGTGAGAGAAGATGTTCATGGTGTTTTTTCAGTTTACAACCTCTCACTGGGGGGGAAACGAAGTTGGAATGTGAGCTTCTCTTGTGTCTGTTGGCTGAGAAGACAAAAAGGTCAGTTATATATTTAGGGGCAAGTCCGTGTAGTGCTTTGAAGCAGAAGCAGGCAAATTTAATCTTTACGCGCGCCTCCATTGGTAGCCAATGCAGCTGCCGGTAGTAGGGTGTCACGTGATCAAACACCAGGAAGAAAACCGAGTCCACTTCTGTTGATAACATTGCTGTTTGGCCGGTTTCCTGGAAGCATCAATGATGTGACGAACAGGCTGAGAGAGGAATATTTGAGTAGAGCCCAGCCCGATAGAAACCAAGCTGTCAGGTGTAGAGACTGTAGGTTGGGATGTAGAAGGGATTGCTGATTCTGAGTAAGCAGAGTAGGAAACACTGGAAGAAGTATGGGTTCCCTGAAACTGAGTTGTAGAAAAAGGGAAAACCAATGCTGCCTGGGCCACCATGGAGCAATGAGAACCATGGTGGCCGTTTTTCTCTTGAGCTTGAACAGAGTTCTCAACATGAGAGGAAGTGGAGGAAAGGCATATAGAAACCGACCTGTCCAATCCAGGAGAAAGGCATCCGCCACCAGATGGAGAGGAGAGTAAAGTCTGGAGCAAAACTGGGGCAACTGGTGATTGTGAGGCGCTGCAAATAAGTCCATCTGTGGGGTGCCTCATTGAGCAAATACTGACTGGAGAGTTACAGCGTCGAGAGTCCATTTGTGAGGTTGAAGGATTCTGCTGAGGTTGTCTGCTAGGGAATTATCTCCTTGATGTAGACAGCTTTCAGGAACAGATTGCAAGCTGTTGCTCAAGACCAAATCTTTTGAGCCTCCTGACACAACAGGAGAGAACCTGTGCCTCCCTGTTTGTTGATGTAATACATTGCTACTTGATTGTCCGTGCAAAGGAGGAGGACTTGAGGATAGAGGAGAAACATCTTGAGGGCATAAAACATCACTCTTAGTTCCAGAAAATTGATATGAAAAAGCTTTTCTCTGGCAGTCCAAAGACCCTGAGTCTGCAGATCATCCATATGCGCCCCCCAGGCATAAGGGGACGTGGCTGTGGTGATGATCTTGTGATGAGGTGGCAAATGAAAAAGAAGACCTCTGGAAAGATTGGAGGAGGTCATCCACCAACAAAGAGACTGCAGAAGAGACGATGTAACGGATATGTGCTTCAAGAGATGATCTGTGGCTTGAGACCACTGAGACGCTAGAGTCCATTGAGGTGTGCGCAGATGAAGCTTTGCCAGGGGTGTGACCTGGACCATGGAAGTCATATGTC
Organism: Geotrypetes seraphini; assembly: GCF_902459505.1. NCBI lineage: Eukaryota > Metazoa > Chordata > Amphibia > Gymnophiona > Dermophiidae > Geotrypetes > Geotrypetes seraphini. The sequence goes on along the minus strand of NC_047091.1, from coordinate 47,923,433 downwards.
CCAGAAGAACCATCATGTGTCTGGCAGAAATGGTCTGAAGAGGAAGCAATTGCTGATAGAGACAGATGAGAGTCTGAAGTCGATCTGGTGGAAGAAACGCCTTCATCAGAGTAGTGTCCAAAATTGCTCCAATGAATTGGAGATGCTGTGTTGGAATGAGATGTGATTTGAAAAAGCTGACTTCGAATCCCAGAAGCCGAAGAAAGGAGAGGGTTTGAGATGTTGCATGAGCCACTCTCTGAGATGAAATCTCCTTGATCAACCAGTCATCCAGGTAGGGAAAGACCTGGAGACCGTGTGATCGTAGACAGGCAGTCACCACAATCAGACGTTTCGTGAATACTCAGGGAGAAGATGCCAACCCGAAGGGAAGAACCTTGCACTGGTAATGATGTTGATGTTTTTGAAACCGAAGGTACTTCTGAGAGGCCGGATACATGGGTATATGCATGTAGGCTTCTTTGAGGTCTAGGGAGCATAGCCAATCATTGAGATTGAGATGAGGATACAGGAGAGATAGTGACAACATCTTGAATTTTTCTTTGACCAAGAAGTTTTTGAGAGCTCTGAGATCCAAGATGGGTCTGAGTCCCCCCCCCCCCCTCGTCTGCCTGCTTGTCCTGCGTTAATATCAGATACTTAAGTTTCAAGTTTCAAGTTTTATTATTTTTAATATACTGACCATGAACATGTATCTGGTTGGTTTACAAAGCTAAAAAGAAATAAAAAATAAAATAGTAACTGTATATATATATGGGGGAGGAGTGAACATTAAAGAGACGATAAACAAGAACTTACATGAGTTTGAGGGTAATAAGGGAAAGGTAAGGTTGATAAATACATTGTTAAAAATAAAATTTAAAAAGAAAGTGAAGAGGGGGGATATGACATCAGGGATAGGGCCGCTTTGTAAAAACGGTTGAGAAGATTTTACTGGCTTTGGGAAAGGAGGTATTTAGATGTTAAGATATGCATCTTGAACATCTAAATACCTCCTTTCCCAAAGCAAGTAAAATCTTCTCAATGATTTCTTTAGCGGCACCTCCACCTTTACTAACACTTCTCTGGAGAGTTCTTGTTTTCGAGGTGATCACTTTATTGCATACCTTCATTCTAACTCTTCTACTCGAACATGGGCTTTACCTTTGAGGGTTTTATATAGGTCTCTGAAACGTGTGTGGCAATTGGTTTATAGATTTCATACAGTTAGTGCAACCATCTCTCCTTTATGCTACAACTTCAGGTGTGGAGGGCTCTCAATTTCTGCGATAAAAGTAACGGGTATCCACTTTTTATTTCATCTGGCAAGGGAGGATGGGCATATTAAAACTTTTGCTCAACTTCAACAAGAATACGATATTCCTTCCATTGACGGTTTTGCATATATGAAAATTTACGATTATGTTACTTCCATAGGGAAGTCTAATCTTGACTCTCGCCGTCAGGAGCTCCTTTCAACTGCATATACTTTTGGTTCCCAGATGCAAGTACCCCTCAAATTTCACCAAAGATATTGAGCCTCTTGGTCCCGTGATCTTCAATTTGAGCTACCTGTAGATACTGTATTAGCAACTATTAAGAAATTGCCCACTCTGTGGAAATATATGTCCTTCTGGGAGCAGCATTATAAGTTTGTGTTACGCATTTACATCTTGCCGAAGAGTGCTTATCTTTCTCGGTGTCAGCCAACTGCAGCCTGCCCTAAATGTGGCCACCCAGAGGCCAACTTAGGTCACATGTTTAGGTCTTGCCCCTCTGTCACAGCCTCTTGAACCCGGCTTTTAAATTTTCTAGGCATGATCTAGAAGATGACTGTTCAGAATTCCCCTATGATTTTATTTGGTGTTCTTTCAACTTACAATCTCAAACAGAGGGGCATGTCCACTTTTCTAAAATGGACTGTTCCGGTTGCCTTGAAATGCATATTAATTAAATGATTGGACTCTGATGCTCCCACCTTTTCGCTTTGGAGAACCCAGCTAATTACCCTGCTGATGTGGAAGCATCGGGATATTACTGACTTTTCTTCAGCATGAGTTCAATTCCAATTAACTTAGGAGCTGTTCTGGTCTACTATGACTCCCTTTGCAATGTAGTTGACTTTTTGAATTACTGATGCTGGTTTCATGCAACTCCTTGTATTTTATTTCTTTTTACCACGTTACTGTGATTTTTCTTTCTGGACTCTGGAGAGAGGGACGTGAGGGAGTTGTCTTCTGTACCGTTCTTTATACACAAAACTGAGCTTCATGTTATTCTTCTATATGATCTGTACCTTTGTTGGATTTGGCTCAATAAACATGATTTGACAATAAAATCAGTTACAGATACCTTGGCCTCCATTTTACTCTTGTAAGAAGGCATAAGGCTCACCCTGGTACACAGTTGGTATAATTCCCCTAGACATGAGATGTTTATCTAATTGTTTTATTACACTATAAATACTCCTACAGTCCTATATAAAAATTCTGCTATTCTTGTTGATTGGCAGCTAGAACCACCAAACAAAATGAAGCTCAATGTGTAGGAGATAGTCAAATGTTTATAATTAGTTGCACTTCCATGATGAACCCTCAAAACTAGTTGAAGTTCCATTTGTAAGAGCTGGTCTCCACAGTTACATTTTCTAGACAAATTCAAGTTCTATTTCTAAAAGAAGACTGGGTAGCAGTGCTCCAAGACTGCAAATGCATACAAATGAGACAGATATGATTTATTTTCATATTTTATTTATCTAAAAGGAATCTTTTGTAAATGGAAAAGGGCCATCAATGCATTATTTTTGACAATAATTTTTGTAATAACTGTTATTTCTGTGTTAAACAATAATTTACTCCTTCCTTTCTTTTACCTATCATCCTCCCTCTCTATTGCTTTCACCCTTTCATTGCTTTTCTCCTAAGGACACTCTTATTTCTCTGACTCTCTCCCTTCTATCCATCAGCCTCTATATTTTACCCTATCATCAACTGCAGATCTTCACATTCCTTCCTCCACTGTCCTCTACATCTCTCTTTCCCTTCACATCCCTCCTTCTTTTAACTTATTTCCTTGCACAAATGGGTATGTGCTAAGTATGGTTAATTAAATAATTTAATACCTTTTAGCTGTAGGTTTTGCAATCCTCTTCATAGGTCCTGTACAATGGTGGGTTGGGGTTCCCCATCTGTCCTTCTACTGCTTCATCCTACCAGGTTATAGCAGCAACTGTTCTTACTCTTCGGACAGCAACATTGTAGCTGTCCCTCCTGCATATGTGAGAGGGCATATTGTGTGCATGTGTGAAAAGACAGAACTATGCTGCTGGACTTACACTATCTGGCTTTTTTATATGGAGCACAGCTGATATATTCACAGCACCCAGAACTAAAACAAACAGCAGCCTCCCTACAAAGTCCTCAAATTGTCTATTGTGTCTCTGCATGTTTCAGCCATGTGTTGATCCATCTTAAGGCTAAAAGCATCTGAAAAGAAATATGTGGTTCCTGTCTCCTAGCAACCATTTCTCATAAAGGACCATCAGATTCTGTGATACGCCCACCATCAGTGACATCACAACTTGAAAACCAGCTAATAAGGTGAATAGGAGGGAAATAAAACCAATGGAGACGGGGAAGGGTATTTCTTTCTTTTTTATTGGGCTTTGGTAGGTGGGGAAGAATCAACCAATATTAGTATTCATGAAGGTAATATATTTGCAGATATTCCTAACTGTAAAAGTGCTCTAACCATAAATTTTCAGCCATCTATAATAATAAAACACTAAGCGCGCATGCGTACTTGCACCACATGTTCCCTGATCCTTGATCTGTCGGGATATGGCGGCAAAAGTGCGCATGTGCCACAGGAGGAGGGCTTAAAGGAGCGGTGCTGGCGGCGGTTACCGGGAGCAGGGCTTCGAGGCGAGGCGGCTGGCGGCGGAGGGCAGACGCCGGGCCAGGATGGTCTGAAGAAGACGCAGATGGCGGCGGAGGGAGCGATCGCAGAATCCTGCCATCGAGACGGCCCCTCTCGGGCCGCGAGAAGACGTGTATGGCGGCGGAGGGAGCAGATGAGGGACCCACATTACTTCTTGGAGGAGAAGTCATGGAGTACCTTCTGATCTTTTGCCACCTCAAGAAAGAAGTCACCACCTCAGTGTGCCTCTTTTGATGTTTTTGTTCAGAAGATGGCTTTTGCCATTTTATTTAAGTTGGAGACGGAGGAGAAACCTAGGGCTGAGATTTTGATGGTCTTGGACTATAAATTTCCTCCCAGAGGAGAGGTCACAGTACAATACCACCCTATCCTGAAAGGTACACTGGTGAAGAACTGGGAAATTCCCTTCTCAATGCAGGTTGCACCTAAGAAGGTGGATATGCAGTATTGTATCCAGAAGGTTTCTGGATTTTAGAGGGTTCAGCTTCGTCACCACTCTTTGGTGGTAGAATGCGTTCTCAAATGAGCCAAACATTCCAGGACTTATAACTTGGCTCCCCCAGGTAGAGAGGCCAGGAGTTTGAATTTGTTTGGGAAGAACACTTTTCAATTCTTGATGCTTATTTCCTACATTACCAGCTCTACACAAGCATTTATTTGAAGTCTCTGGTAGGCAGTATGTTAACACTTGCAGACTCTTTTCCTCAGGAGCAGGCTGACGGCCCCTCCAAAACTGCACTGCCAAAATACATTTTCAGGCCAAAAGCCAGCTACTCTTAGATTTACCCTTCTCCTCCACTGCCAATTCCATAGGGGACATGTGAGGGAAGGAGGCTTTACTAGCACCCGTTAATGTAACGGGCTAAAAAACTAGTATGAAATAGAAGTGCCCTAAAAATTCTTAGACTGCCGTAGCACTATCAGGTTATTTGCAGGGGTGAAGTGAGGACAGAACATGGACCTTCCTCCTATATCTATGGCTAGCTGGCAATGTTCAGTCACTGTACAGATAGCTATATGGCTTAATTTAGGCCAGCACAAAGGAGGTGGTAAGTTAACCATATAGGTATAGCTAGCAGCTGAATATTGCTGTTGTCTATATAACCAGCACTGGACACTGGTTTGCATGTGTAATCACTGCCGCTATCTATACTTACTGCATTGTTGAATAGCTACAGTTGATGCTTAAGAAAAGTGCTTGCTTCACCATCTTAATTTTAATTTAACCGTTTCTAGCTTCAAGTGAATGTTTGGATCTACTTACTGTTCAATATGGAATTACCATTACATTTAATGTGGTACTAAGATCATAAATATCACTTTGGGACTGCAGTTGCACTTTGCAGTTAAAGTAGAAGTTGTTACTGCATGTTAACTGTTAGCATGACCAATAACACAGGGCTATTAATGCCAGTTTGAGGGGTTGTGCATTGCCTGTTATCACACTAGTAATGTTTTCTTTGTATTAACTATAAGGCAGCGCTCCCCATACTACTGGGAATATACCTAACAGTTGGTACAGAAGGTATGATATATCTGCACTTTAGTAAATAAGAGCCCTTTATTAATAGGTAAACAGATGTGCAGCTACCTCTGAGGAAAGTTGTCAGGCATTTGAAGATGGGGATTCTTTTTCTGAAGTCTAATGGGACGGCAGGTAGAAAGGAACGTAAGAACATAAGAATGGCCTTACTTGATAATTGGCCAAACTAGATCACATTTACCTGGCAAAACCCCAAATAGTAACAATATTTCATACTAACGATCCAGGGAAAGATGTGGCTTCCCATGTCTGTCTTAATGACAAACTATGGACTTTTCCTCCAGGAACCTGTCCAAACACTTTTTAAAAACAGTTACATTAACCACTCTTACCACAACCTCTGGCAATGCTTTCCAGAGCATAACTATTCTCTGAGTGAAAAGAAACCCATTTTCTCTTATTTGTTTTAAAAGTATCTCCCTGTAACTTCATTGAGTCTTTGTAATTTCTGATGGAGTAAAATATCAATCCACTTGAACCCATTCTATACCACTCAGGATTTTGTAGACTTCAATCATATAACCCCTCAGCTATCTTTTTTCTAAGCTGAAGAGCCCTAACCTCTTTAATCTTACCTCATATGAGAAGAGTTATCATCTTGGTTGCTCTTCTTAGAACTTTTACTAGTTCTGCTATATCTTTCTTGAGATGAGACCAGAACTGAACGCAATAGTCAAGGTGAAGTCGCACCATGGAGCAATCCAGATGTATTATAACATTCTTAGTCTTTTTTACCATCCCTTTTCTAATAATTCCTAGTATCTTGTTTGCTCTTTTGGCCACTGCCACACATTGGGCAGGTTTCAGCGTATTGTCTACAATGACATCCAGATCTTTTTCTTGGGTGCTGACCCCCCAAGGTGGATTCTAGCATTTGGTAACTTTGATTTGGGTTATTCTTCCCAATGTGCATCAGTTTGAATTTGTTCACATTAAGATTCACCTGCCATTTGGATGCCTAGTTTTCCAATTTTCTAAGATCAGCTTACAATTTTTCAGTCTGCATGCGTTTTAATAACTTTGAACAGTTTAGTGTCATCTGCAAATTTAATTACCTCACTCATCATTCCAATTTCCAGATCATTTATAAATAAGTTAAATAGTACCGATAGCAGAATAGATCCCTGCGGCACTCCACTATTTACCTTCCTCCATTGAGAAAAATGACCATTTAACCCTACCCTCTGTTTTAAATAGTTATCCTATTCAAAAATGAAATGATTACTACAGACAAAGATACACCTTCTCAGATGAGCATGCTGTTTCAGTACACAGGAAGTCACTGAGTTAAGAACAAATTACATTTTTAAAGCTGTTCTTAAGTTGCATATGTATCATTCATATTTAACATGAAATCATACAGAGTTCCACCAATTATTAAACTCAAGTTTCCAATTCTGGAGAATTATTTTAACAGTTATGAACAGCAAGGATATCAATAGCGGATCATGGTACACCGACAGAGGAGATGAAAATGCTAATGAACCGGTAATTAAAATATCAAAGGTATCAGAGATAAGAAAGATATTGGATATCATGGACCAGACTGCACACCAGAAAGTTTACACATAAGGGCAAGAGAACATATGGCGAAAAGAACCATTAGGTGGATTACATGTCCAAAAATTGCCATCAATAGATCTGGATAGCTTCGCAGATCTGCTGGTAGTCCAGGTCGCTCTATGATAAAGAAAGAAGGCTGCTTGTGGGGTTTCAGATACTGGCACAGGATACTGCTGGTAGATACTTGTTATTGTGCTTGTTATTATACTTGTTATGCTTAACTCTGGGTGACGAGCATTATTTTTTGATGGTGGTTTATGGCCCTAATGAGGTGAGTATGTCCTTTTTGCAACATCTTATTCAGCTCCATTCTCGCTATTCTACTAATCCTCTTATCTTACATGGGGATTTCAACTTAATTATGGACCCTAGGGTGGATAAGTCCAACTGTCCATTAACCGCTTTGGGCACCAGGGGCTGATTAATCTCTGATTTCTGTAATATCCTTGATTTGCTCAATCCCTGGCATCTATTACACCCCAAGGTCCATGACTACACTCATTTATCCCGTGCCCATGGCACGAGGTCTCGAATAGATTACATCTTATTGTCCTCGGAGTTATTTTCTCAGGTGGTTTCTGCTGGGATCTGTTCATCCATTGTTTCTGATCACGCTCTAATTTGGCTTGATATTCTTTTAGATACTTCCTACACTCACTCCAGGAGTTGGCGCTTTCCTGCATATCTAGCCCAGGATCCTGATTTCAAAAAGTTTCAAAAAATGGGAGGACTTTTTGCTTCATAACTCTCAGCATAAGGAGGATCCCTTTCTTTTTTGGGAGATGACTACGTCTGCTCTAAGAGGTCACATTATTTCCTATATTAGTTCTCTGGTCCATAAAATTAATCGATGTATTATTGCTTTAAACGGACCCTCCATGTAGCCAAACGGAAATTTCTTGCGCATCCCTCACCATCCACTTGGGAGAAATACTTGACATCCCAGGCTGCTCTCAATTCCTTGTTACATTCACAAACTCAGCGGTGGTTTTCCGTTCACAAATATTCATTTCAATGCTTTGGGAACAATCTGGTCGTTTGCTGGCCTGTCTGGTTGATACTCACCTGGGGAAGAAACCAATACTTATTCTGCAGACTCTGTCTGGTGGAGTGGTAACTCAGACTGAAAAGGTAGCAAACTCTCTTTTTGATTTTTTCACACACTTATATGAGGCCACTAAATCGCCCTCCTCTGACCTCATTAATTATTATCTCTGTTCATCCGGGATGCCGCGCTTGCTGGAGGATACTATTCTGAGACTGAACGTGCCCCTTCAAGCGAAAGAATTACAAACTGTTATTAAAACAACCAAATCCGGATGGGCCACAGATCCTGATGGGTTCTCAGAAGGTTTTATCATCTCTTTGCAGCCCTTTGCTTCCTATTATAACGAGGCCATCCGGACAGGTGCTTTTTCCCGGTTTGCAAATTAGGCACTCATTACACTCCTTCTGAAGCCGAGAAGGCTGGCGAATGACCCTAGCTCTTACTAGCAGATTTCTCTGATCAATTTCGACCTCAAGCTTTTTGCTTGCATCTTGGCAGACCGATTTATTTCATACATCCCTTTCTTGGTCGAAGACCAGGTTGGGTTTGTGCTGGGCTTGCAGTCCGTCCATAACATGCGTAAGGTGATGTAAACCGTTCTGAGCTCCCCTGGGAGAATGGTATAGAAAATTGAATAAATGAATAAATGAATTAGCCTTGGCGCACAGCCAACAATTTGATATTCCAGCTCTCTTTGTGAATCTGGACGCCACTAAGGCTTTTGATAATGTGCACTGGTCCTTTCTATTTCACATTTTGGAATATATTGGCCTTGTTGTTTTTTTTAAATCTAGCCGCAACCTGTTCTTTATACTCTCATCGTAGGGCGTCCTTATTGGTTAATGGAACCCGGCTCTTTTCTCATCCTGATAGGTACCTGCCAGGGATGCCCTCTCTCCCCTCTTTTATTTATTCTCACCCTTGAGCCTTTCCTCTGTATGTTGTGTCAATTTGATGAGGTGAGGGGCCTTCATATTGAGACCAAGGAACTCAAGAACCTAGCTTTTGCTGACGATTTATTTCTGATTCTCACTCAGCTGGAATCTTCTCTATCTACTGCTCTGGACCTTATTTCTGAATATGGGTTTCACTCCAGACTTTCTCTCAACTTGGATAAGTTTTTTGCTATGCCATCTTTGGCAATTGTACAAACTTAATGGCCCGGGACATTTCCTTTGACGTGGATTGCATCATTAGGGATCTTGCAAAGTTATATTCTCTTAATGTTGATCCTCTTTTCACCTCCACATCCACCAAATTACACTTGTGGCAAGCCTATCCTCACATTAATGGGTAGAGTCAGTCTTTATAATATGTTAATAGTACCCTGCTGGTTGTACATTTTTCAGATTTTACCTCTTTACTTTCTGATGAACAAAAAACTCATCCACTTGGTATAACGTTTCCTGCGGTCTGGCAAATGAGCTTGGCTCCCTTATCGTATAGCAGCTACACCCTGGTATAAAGAGGGATTGGGTTTTTTGAATATCAGATACTTAACCATCGGTTGTGGCATGCGCCACATCAATGATTTCTTTAGGGCACCTCCACCTTTACTAACACTTCTCTGGAGCGTTCTTGTTTTCGAGGTGGTCACTTTAGTGCAGTGGTTCCCAACCCTGTCCTGGAGGAACACCAGGCCAATTGGGTTTTCAGGCTAGCCCTAATGAATATGCATGAAGCAAATTTGCATGCCTATCACTTCCATCATATGCAAATCTCTCTCATGCATATTCATTAGGGCTAGCCTGAAAACCCGATTGGCCTGGTGTTCCTCCAGGACAGGGTTGGGAATCACTGCTTTAGTGTATACCTTCATTCTAACTCTTCTACTCGAACATGGGCTTTACCTTTGCGGGTTTTATATAGGTCTTTGAAACGTGTGTGGCAATGGGTTTGTAGATTTCATACAGTTAGTGCAACCATCTCTCCTTTTCTATCTTTATGCTACAACTCCAGGTGTGGAGGGCTCTCAATTTCTGCGATAAAAGTAAGGGGTATCCACATTTTGTTTCATCTGGCAAGGGAGGATGGGCATATTAAAACATTTGCTCAACTTCAACAAGAATACGATATTTCTTCCATTGACGGTTTTGCATATATGCAAATTCACCATTATGTTACTTCCTTAGAGAAGTCTAATCTTTACTCCCGCCATCAGGAGCTCCTTTCAACTGCATATACTTTTGGCTCCCAGATGCAAGTACCCCTCAAATTTCACCATAGATATTTGAAGGATGAGATCCCCTTGCTTGACAATCTTAGACTGCAGGCCTCTTGGTCCCATGATCTTCAATTTGAGCTACCTGTAGATACTGTATTAGCAGCTATTAAGAACGCATTTACATCTCACAGAAGAGGGCTTATATTTCTTAATGTCAGCCTGCCCTAAATGTGGCCACCCAGAGGCCAACCTAGGTCACATGTTTAGGTCTTGCCCCTCTGTCACAGCCTCTTGAACCCGGCTTTTAAATTTTCTAGGCACGATCTAGAAGATGACTGTTCAGAATTCCCCTATGATTTTATTTGGTCTTCTTTCAGCTCACCATCTCAAACAGTGGGGCATGGTCACTTTTCTAAAATGGACTGTTCTGGTTGCCTTGAAATGCATATTAATTAAATGATTGGACTTTGATGCTCCCACCTTTTCGCTTTGGAGAATCCAGCTGATTACCCTCCTGATTTGGAAGCATCAGAATATTACTGACTTTTCTTCAGCATGAGTTCAATTCCAATTAACTTGGGAGCTGTTCTGGTCTACTATGACTCCCTTTGCAATGTAGTTGACTTTTTGAATTACTGATGCTGGTTTCATGCAACTCCTTGTACTTTATTTCTTTTTACCACATGTTACTGTGATTTTTCTTTCTGGACTCTGAAGAGAGGGACTTGAGGGGATTGTCTTCTTTAATGTTCTTTATACACAAAACTGAACTTCATGTTATTTTTCTGTATGATCTGTACCTATGCTGGATTTGGCTCAATAAACATGATTTGACAATAAAATCAGTTACAGATACCTTGGCCTCCATTTTACTCTTGTAAGAAGGCATAAGGCTCACCCTGGTATACAGTTGGTATAATTCTCCTAGACATGAGATGTTTATCTAATTGTTTTATTACACTATAAATACTCCTACAGTCCTATATAAAAATTCTGCTATTCTTGTTGATTGGTAGCTAGAACCACCAAACAAAATGAAGCTCAATGTGTAGGAGATAGTCAAATGTTTATAAATAGTTGCACTTCCATGATGAACCCTCAAATCTAGTTGAAGTTCCATTTGTAAGAGCTGGTCTCCACAGTTACATTTTCTAGACAAATTCAAGTTCTATTTCTAAAAGAAGACTGGGTAGCAGTGCTCCAAGACTGCAAATGCATACAAATGAGACAGATATGATTTATTTTCATATTTTATTTATCTAAAAGGAATCTTTTGTAAATGGAAAAGGGCCATCAATGCATTATTTTTGACAATAATTTTTGTAATAACTGTTATTTCTGTGTTAAACAATAATTTACTCCTTCCTTTCTTTTACCTATCATCCTCCCTCTCTATTGCTTTCACCCTTTCATTGCTTTTCTCCTAAGGACACTCTTAGGATGAGAAGATGGTGGATGAGAAGATGGTGCGAGGAAGAAGGATTCCACTTCGTGAGGAACTGGACGGCGTTTTGGGGCAAGAGCAAACTCTACAGGAAAGATGGACTCCACCTGAGCGCAGCGGGAACTAAACTCCTAGCAAACAATGTCAAAAGAGGAATAGACCTGGCTTTAAACTAAGAAGAAGGGGAAAGCCGACAGTTGACCTAGGGTCGACGATTCGGAAGACGGTATCCTGTGAAGATACTGAGGGGAAAAATGGCTGGGAAGAAACAATGGATAAATTGCATGAATCGACTAACCCAGAAGAGGTTACAATGTTTACAGCAAAAGAAAAGAAATTAAGGACCGAAGCACAGGGAAAGGAAAGGAGGACAACAAAATATCAAGATCTAAATTGCATATATGCTAATGCAAGGAGCCTAAGAAACAAAATGGGGGAACTAGAAGCCGTGGTCGATGCAGAAGACATCGACATCATTGGAATCTCTGAAACATGGTGGAATGAGGAAAGCAAATGGGATACAGCACTGCCGGGATACAAGCTCTATCGCCAGAACAGGGCAGGACAAAAAGGAGGTGGAATAGCCCTGTACATAAAAGAAAGCATACAATCCACAAGAATGGACACAGCAGAGACGACCAACAAGCTGGAATCTCTATGGGTTAAAATACCGGGAAGGAAAGGGCCTGAAATAAAGATGGGCCTATATTATCGCCCACCCGGGCAAACCGGAGATATCGATGAGGAAATGGAAGCCGAGATGAAGCGAGAATGCAAAAGTGGCAACACGGTTATTATGGGAGACTTCAACTACCCCGGGATAGACTGGAGGCTTGGAAGCTCGAAATGCGCTAGGGAGACAAAATTCCTGGAAGCCACACAAGATTGCTTCATGGAGCAGCTTGTTAGAGAACCGACGAGAGGAAATGCCACTCTGGATCTAATCCTAAATGGGTTAAGAGGACCTGCAAAGGACGTTGAAGTAGTGGGGACGTTGGGAAACAGCGATCATAATATGATCAAGTTCAAGGTTGAGGTAGGAGTATCAAAAGGCAAGAGATCCATAACGACAACCTTTAACTTCAAGAAAGGAAACTACGAAGCAATGAGGGAATTGGTAAGGAAGAAACTTAGGAACACTTCCAAAACATGGCTAACGGTAAATCATGCCTGGTCCTTCTTCAGGGACATGGTGAACGAGGTGCAAAATCTGTTTATCCCCAGATTCAGGAAGGGGTGCAAAAAGAATCGAACAAAAGACCCGGCGTGGATAACCAAAACAGTGAAGGAAGCGATATGCAATAAGAAAAATTCATTCAAGAAATGGAAAAAGGACAAATCTGAGGGGAACTGGAAAGAGCACAAGAAGTATAAAAAAGAATGTCACCGTGAGGTTCGGAAAGCTAAAAGAGAGTATGAAGAAAGGCTAGCCAGGGAAGCAAAAAATTTCAAACCGTTCTTCAGATATGTTAAAGGGAAGCAGCCAGCTAGAGAGGAAGTGGGACCGCTAGACGACGGAGACAGGAAGGGAGTGGTGAAGGAGGAGAAGGTAGTGGCAGAAAGGCTTAACATGTTCTTCTCGTCTGTATTTACTAACGAAAACACGTCCAACATGCCGGAACCTGAGCAATTCTTCAACGGAAGTCAAGCAGAAAAATTAACATTCATAGAAGTGAGCATTGAGGACGTTCGCAGGCAGATAGAAAAACTAAAAACTGACAAATCCCCGGGTCCGGATGGCATACATCCAAGGGTTCTGAAGGAATTAAAGGAGGAGATAGCGGAACTACTGCAGCAAATTTGCAACTTATCCCTGAAAACAGGCGAGATCCCGGAGGATTGGAAGATAGCCAACGTTACGCCCATCTTTAAAAAGGGATCAAGAGGTGATCCGGGAAACTACAGGCCAGTGAGCCTGACTTCAGTTCCTGGGAAAATGGCAGAAGCACTGATAAAAGAAAGCATTGATCAACATTTTGAAAAGCACGAACTTCTGATAGCCAGCCAGCATGGTTTCTGCAAGGGACAATCGTGCCAAACAAACTTATTGCACTTCTTTGAAGGGATTAACAAACAGATGGACAAAGGAGACCCCATTGACATCATATATCTAGATTTCCAAAAAGCCTTTGACAAGGTGCCCCATGAAAGCCTACTCTGGAAACTAAAGAAGGAAGGAGACGTACATAGATGGATCAGAAACTGGTTGGAGGGTAGAAAACAAAGGGTAGGAGTGAAGGGCCACTACTCCGACTGGAGGAGGGTCACGAGTGGTGTCCCGCAGGGCTCGGTGCTCGGGCCGCTACTATTTAATATCTTCATAAATGATCTAGAAACAGGGACGAAGTGCGAGATAATAAAATTTGCAGACGACACTAAACTATTTAATGGAGCTCGGACTACAGAGGAATGTGAAGAACTGCAAAGGGACTTGAACAAACTAGAAGATTGGGCGACGAGATGGCAGATGAAGTTCAACGTTGAGAAATGTAAGGTATTACATGTGGGGAGCAGAAACTCGAGGTACAACTATACAATGGGAGGGATATTATTGAATAAGAGTACCCAGGAAAGGGACTTGGGGGTATTGGTGGACATGACAATGAAGCCGACGGCACAGTGTGCAGCGGCCGCTAAAAGAGCGAATAGAATGCTTGGTATAATCAAAAAGGATATTACAGCCAGAACGAAAGAGGTTATCCTGCCGTTGTATTGGGCAATGGTGTGCCCGCATTTGGAGTACTGCGTCCAATATTGGTCGCCGTACCTTAAGAAGGATATGGCGTTAGTCGAGAGGGTTCAGAGGAGAGCGACGCGTCTGATAAAAGGGATGGAAAACCTGTCATATGCTGAGAGATTGGAGAAGCTGGGTCTCTTTTCCCTGGAGAAGAGGAGACTTAGAGGGGATATGATAGAGACTTATAAGATCATGAAGGGCATAGAGAGAGTAGAGAGGGACAGATTCTTCAAACTTTCGAATAATAAAAGAACAAGAGGGCACTCGGAAAAGTTGATAGGAGACAGATTCAAAACAAATACTAGGAAGTTCTTTCTTACCCAACGTGTGGTGGACACCTGGAATGCGCTTCCAGAGGATGTGATTGGGCAGAGTACGGTACTGGGGTTCAAGAAAGGATTAGACAAATTCCTACTGGAAAAGAGGATAGAGGGGTATAGATAGATTACTGCACAGGTCCTGGACCTGCTGGGCCACCGCGTGAGCGGACTGCTGGGCACAATGGACCTAGGGTCTGACCCAGCAGAGGCATTTCTTATGTTCTTATTTCTCTGACTCTCTCCCTTCTATCCATCAGCCTCTATATTTTACCCTTTCATCAACTGCAGATCTTCACATTCCTTCCTCCACTGTCCTCTGCATGTCTCTTTCCCATCACATCCCTCCTTCTTCCTTTAACTTCTTTCCTTGCACAAATGGGTGTGTGCTAAGTATGGTTAATTAAATAATTTAATACCTTTTAGCTGTAGGTTTTGCAATCCTCTTCATAGGTCCTGTACAATGGTGGGTTGGGGTTCCCCATCTGTCCTTCTACTGCTTCATCCTACCCGGTTATAGCAGCAACTGTTCTTACTCTTCGGACAGCAACATTGTAGCTGTCCCTCCTGCATATGTGAGAGGGCATGTTGTGTGCATGTGTGAAAAGACAGAACTATGCTGCTGGACGTACACTATCTGGCTTCTTTTTATGGAGCACAGCTGATATATTCACAGCACCCAGAACTAAAACAAACAGCAGCCTCCCTACAAAGTCCTCAAATTGTCTATTGTGTCTCTGCATGTTTCAGCCATGTGTTGATCCATCTTAAGGCTGAAAGCATCTGAAAAGAAATATGTGGTTCCTGTCTCCTAGCAACCATATCTCATAAAGGACCATCAGATTCTGTGATACGCCCACCATCAGTGACATCACAACTTGAAAACCAGCCAATGAGGCGAATAAGAGGGAAATAAAACCAATGGAGAAAGGGAAGGGTTTTTCTTTCTTTTTTATTGGGCTTTGGTAGGTGGGGAAGAATCAACTAATATTAGTATTCATGAAGGTAATATATTTGCAGATATTCATAACTGTAAAAGTGCTCTAACCATAAATTTCAGCCATATGAAATAGAAGTGCCCTGAAAATTCTTAGACTGCCGTAGCACTATCAGGTTATTTGATGGGGTGAAGTGAGGACAGATAGCTATATGGCTTAATTTAGGCCAGCACAAAGGAGGTGGTAAGTTAACCATATAGGTATAGCTAGCAGCTGAATATTGCTGCTGTCTATATAACCAGCACTGGACACTGGTTTGCATGTGTAATCAGTGCCACCATCTATACTTACTGTGTTGTTGAATAGCTACAGTTGATGCTTAAGAAAAGTGCTTGCAAGCTTCACCATCTTAATTTTAATTTATCTATTTCTGGCTTCAAGTGAATGTTTGGACCTACTTACTAAGTTTTGTTAGCTGTTCAGTATGGAATTAGCACTACAATTAATGTGGTACTAAGTTCATAAAAGCCATTTTGGGACTGCAGCTGCTCTTTGCAGTTAAAGTTGAAGTTGTTACTGCATGTTAACTGGTAGCATGACCAATAACACAGGGCTATTAATGCCAGTTTGAGGGTTGTGCATTGCCTGTTATCACAATAGTGATGTTTTCTTTGTGTTAATTAACTAAAAGTCAGCACGCTCCCCATACTACTGGGAATATACCTAACAGTTGGTGCAGAAGGTATGATATATCTGCACTTTAGTAAATAAAGCACAGTTACTTACCCTAACAGGTGATATCCAGGGACAGCAGGCAGCTATTCTCACATGTGGGTGACGTCATCCGACGGAGCCTCGATGCGGATGTCTCACAAGCAGACTTGCTTGAAGAAACTAGAAGTTTCGAGTCGCCCGCACCGCACATGCGCGAGTGCTTTCCCGCCCAGTACACAGGGCGCGTCTCCTCAGTTCAGATAGCCAGCAGAGAAGCCAACCAGGGGAGGTAGGTGGGTTGTGAGAATAGCTGCCTGCTGGCCCTGGATAACACCTGTTACGGTAAGTAACTGTGCTTTATCCCAGGATAAGCAGGCAGCCTATTCTCATATGTGAGTGACCTCCAAGCTAACCAGAATGGGATGGTGGGAGTGTTGGCAACTTAGGAGAATAAATTTTGCAATACTGTTTGGCCAAACTGTCCATCCCGTCTGGAGAAAGTATCCAGACAATAGTGAGAAGTGAAGGTATGAACCGAGGACCAAGTAGCAGCCTTGCAAATTTCCTCAATAGGTGTAGATCTGAGGAAAGCTATAGAAGCTGCCATTACCCTGACTTTATGGGCTGTGACTTTACTGTGAGGGGGTAATCCAGCCTGGGCATAGCAGAATGAGATGTAAGCTGCCATCCAGTTAGAGATGGTACGCTTAGAAATAGGATGTCCCAATTTATTTGGATCGGAGACAAAAAGTTGAGGAGCAGTTCTGTGTGGTTTATTGCGTTCCAAATAGAAGGCCAAAGCACGTTTATAGTCCAGAGTATGAAGAGCTGATTCTCCAGGGTGAGAATGAGGCTTAGGAAAAAACACTGGAAGTACAATGGATTGATTGAGATAAAATTCTGAGACTACATTAGGCAGGAATTTCGGATGAGTATGAAGGACCACCTTATCATGATGGAACACAGTGAAAGGTGGGTGAGTAACCAAAGCTTGCAGCTCACTGACTCGTAGAGCAGAACTGAGGGCTATGAGAAAAACCACTTTCCATGTGAGATACTTTAGATGAGCCTTATCAATTGGTTCAAATGGAGGCTTCATGAGTTGAGAAAGAACATTGAGGTCGCAAACCACAGGAGGCGGTTTGAGAGGAGGTTTGACATTGAAAAGTCCTTTCATGAATCTGGAAACCACCGGATGAGCAGAAAGGGGTTTCCCGTCAATAGGCTGATGAAATGCCGCAATTGCACTGAGATGGACTCGGATAGATGTAGACTTGAGGCCAGAATTGGATAAGTGCAAAAGATAGTCCAAAACAGAAGATAAGGAGGAATGCTGAGGCTCCTTATGAGAAAAACACCATGTAGAAAATCTAGTCCATTTTTGGCGATAGCATTGTCTAGTTGCAAGCTTTCGAGAAGCTTCCAAAACGTCTCTTACAGATTGAGAAAACTGAAGAGGAGTTATGTTGAAAGGAACCAAGCTGTCAGGTGTAGAGACTGTAGGTTAGGATGAAGCAGAGATCCTTGAATCTGTGTGAGCAGAGACGGAAAAACTGGGAGAAGGTAAGGCTCCCTGTTGCTGAGTTGAAGTAGAAGGTAGTACCAGGGTTGTCTCGCCACCGAGGAGTAATTAGAATCATGGTGGCATGATCGTTCTTCAACTTGACCAGAGTCTTGAGAATGAGAGGGAATGGAGGAAATGCATAGAGGAAAAGGTCCTTCCATTCCAGAAGAAAAGCATTTGCCTCGAGGCGATGAGGAGAGTATGTCCTGGAGCAGAACTGAGGCAATTTGTAGTTGTGGGGAGCTGCAAAGAGGTCTGTCTGAGGCGTTCCCCATTGTGAAAAAAAATGTGATGAAGAGGCGAGGAATTGAGTGACCATTTGTGAGCTGGAAGGAGACGACTCAAGTTTTCCGCCAAGCAATTCTTCACCCCTTGAATGTAGACAGCCTTGAGGAAGGTGTTGTGATGGATTGCCCAGTCCCAAACTTCCAGAGCTTCTTTGACAAAGGGAGGCAGACCCTATCCCTCCCTGTTTGTTGACATAATACATGGTGACTTGGTTGTCCGTGTGAATGAAGACTACTGTGTCGTGAAGGAGATGTTGAAAAGCATGGAGAGCTTTGACGATTGCTCTGAGTTCCAGCTGATTGATATGACACTGACGATCCGTACTGGTCCAGTGGCCTTGAGTACGGAGACCATCGATATCAGCACCCCAAGCATAGGTCAAAGAGTCTGTCGTGAGGACCTTCTGATGAGGGGGTGTTTGAAAAAGCAAGCCTCTGGAAAGATTGGAAGAGAGCATCCACCAACGAAGAGACTTCTTGAAAGAAGGAATGACTGAAATGTGTCGAGAAGGAGGGTCGCAAACTTGCATCCATTGAGTTGCCAGGGTCCACTGAGGTATTCTGAGGTGAAGTCTGGCAAAAGGAGTCACATGTACTGTGGAGGCCATGTGACCCAGAAGAACCATCATGTGTCTCGCCGAGATGGAAGAGCGGGAAGACACTGTGTGACAAAGTTGTAGAAGAGCCTCCTGAAGTTGTTGAGGAAGGAACGCTCTGAGCTGGACAGTGTCCAGAACAGCTCCAATGAATTGTAGATTCTGTGAAGGCTGAAGTTGAGACTTGGGAAAGTTGATTTCGAAACCCAAACTTTGTAGGAACCAGATAGTCCGTTGGGTCACTACAATAATCTCTTGAGATGTGGAATCTTTGATAAGCCAGTCGTCGAGGTAGGGGAATACCTGAAGACCATGATTCCATAGAGCTGCTGCTACCACAACCAGGCACTTGGTAAACACTCTGGGAGACGAGGCCAGGCCGAAATGTAGAATTCTGTATTGATAATGCAGACTCCCCACCCTTTTTTCGTATTGACGGGAGGCCGGATGGATGGGAACATGAGTGTAGGCCTCCTTGAGATCCAGAGAGCATAACCAGTCGTTCTGCTCGAGAAGGGGATAAAGGGATGCCAGGGACAACATTCAAAATTTTTCTTTGACTAAAAATTTGTTGAGAGCCCTGAGGTCCAGAATGGGTCGCAGATCGCCCGTCTTCTTCAGAACAAGGAAATAATGGAAGTAAAACCCCCTGTTCTGCTGTTCCAAGGGAACTGGTTCGATGGCATGGAGACGAAGCAGAGTTTGAGCTTCCTGAAGAAGAAGTGCGGTCTGGGATGGATTGGAAGGATACTCTCTTGGATGAAGCTCAGGAGGAACCTGAGTGAAATGAAGAGGGTATCCTTCCCTGATGATGGCAAGTACCAAGAGGTCGGATGTAGTTATCGTCCATCGGTGGTAAAAATGATGGAGATGATCTCTGACAGGGGGAAAAGGAGACAGTCAGAACGGTGGAGGTTATGCTCTGATGTAAACAGTCAAAAAGTCTGAGAGAGGCCTTAGGTGCAGGAGAAGGTTGGGATTGCTGTTGCTTCTGAGGATGCTGGTTTTTCAAAGGAGAACGAGTATAGGGAGCCGGCTTTGGAGGAAAACGCCTCTGATAGATGACAGGAGGGCATGTAGGCTTGGCAGAAGTCAGCTTTGGCTTGGGTCTGATGATGGAAGCAAATGATTTTGCATGGTCAGACAACTTCTTGATGGCCCCCTCGATGGATTCATCAGAGGTCGTTGCCTTGACAAGGAAGATTAGCCAGACGGTCCTGAAGGTTAGAGTCCATGTCAATGGTTCGAAGCCAGGCAAGACAACGCATGGCTACCGAGCAAGCAGCCGCTCGGGCAGATAGCTCAAAAGCATCATAAAATGATTGAAGGAGATAGAGATGCAATTGAGAGAAAAAAGCAATCAGTTCTTGAAATTCAAAATGCATCTGGTTGTCCATATAAGCCTAAAACTTCGGCAGAAGGGAAAGCAGAAATTCAAAATAAATAATGAAATAAAAATTATAGTTGAGGACTTTAGAGGACATCATAGCATTCTGGTAGATTCAACGTCCAAATTGTCCATAGTTTTCCCTTCTCTCCCAGGAGGAACTGTGGCATAGACCTTGGAAGGATGAGATCTCTTCAAGGAGGACTCAACAAGCAGGGATTGATGGGAGAGCTGCGTGTTGTCAAAGCTTTTGTGATGCACAGTTTTATACCTCGAGTCCAATTTTCCTGGGCCTGCTGGTATGGAAAAAGGAGTCTCCATGCATCGAGCAAAAGTCTGATTTAAGAGTTTATGAAGTGGAAGCTTGAGACTCTCAGCTGGAGGCTGAGGGAGATGCATGACTTCTAGATATTCCTTAGAATATTTGGAGCCAATATCCAATTTTACATCCAAATCCAGAGCCATCTGTCGTAAGAAAGACGAAAAAGATAGCTGATCTGGCAAGGCGTGGTCTTGAGAAGGACTCAAGGACGTCGAGGCAGCTTGAGTCGAAGACGATGCTTCGGCATGGAAAAAGGCATCGAAGGAACCTGGTGACTTGGACGAGGCATATGAGACTGGAACATCCTCGAGGTCCGGCATCGGAGACCTTGACCGAGGAGTCGGTGGTCTGGTCGAGGTCAGAGTAGGACGAGGCTTCGAGGAATAGGGAATATCCTGTGAAGAATGCTGCTTGGAAGAATGCCTCGATGAAGGCCTCGAATAATGATGTCTAGAACCAGATCTCGAGGATCGAGGGGATTTCGCCTCGGACGCACAGGCAGCCGATGCCAACGTATAAATCGGGCTAGAGGCTGTAGATCGAAGCTCCAGAGGCTTGGAAGAGGAACCTCGATGCACTCGCAAAGACTCTGCTCATTGCTGAGAGTGTGAGGATTCTCATCGAGGTACTCGCAAAGAATCTACTCCTTACTTTTCGTGCTTGGATGGCAGACCAGACACTCGCAGAGACTCTGCTCCCTGTGAAGAGTGTGAAGGCTCCGAGTGGGACATAGGAAGCGGCTCAACCTCGCGGGAATCCGCTAAATGCCCAGGCAGGATAATAGGAAGCAGTTTAGGACCCATAATAGTAAGGTACTGAAGAAACTGCTTCTCTAAAATGGTCTGGAAGGAAGCCGGCAAGGTGGGTTCCGCGTCTGAAACCGGCCCACCTGCCTTGGCTGGAGGTTCCTTTGAGGCAGTGTGAGTGTGCTTCGACTTAGTAGTCTTGGACATTTTAATCACCACCGGTGGAACCGACTGCTGAGCTATCTGACCTGAGGAAACAGGGGAAGATACAGCAGGTGACGTCGAAGCAAGAGCCGCCGCAAACGATGAAGGTTTGATGAGGCTCGAGGTGGAATTAGAAGGCGCTGAAGGAGCATCGATGGAAGTCGAGGTCGAAGACGCCTTCGAAGTCGAGGGATCAGATGGAGACTCCATGTCGAAGAGCTTATCCACCAAAATGCAACGACGCTTGAAAGCTCAAGACTGAAGTGTTAGGCAAGGCAGGCACGAGGTTGGATGATGTTTCGGCCCAAGGCACTTGAGGCAGTGTCTGTGAGGGTCCGTAAGGGAAATCGTTCACCGACACTTGCTACACTTCTTAAATCCTGTAGCAGGCCGGGACATAGGCCGAAAAATAGCTGCCGCAAAGTCGAAGCTTGCGTGCTGCGGCCGAGTGGCCCGTCCCAGAGAATGAACGGAAGATTTTAAAAATTTTTTAAAAAAAGAAAACGTATTAAAACAAATGAAAACAGCGATTCGCGAAGAAAACAACACAAACCTCGGTCGAGAGAAGGCAAAAGTGAACAAAGTTGAACGCAGAGAGTCAAAGACGGACTTCTCGGTTCCATGGAAAACTAAGAACCGAGGAGACGCGCCCTGTGTACTGGGCGGAAAGGCACTCGCGCATGCGCGGTGTGGGCAACTCAAAATTTCTAGTTTCTTCAAGCAAGTCTGCTTGTGAGACGTCCGCATCGAGGCTCCGTCGGATGACGTCACCCACATGTGAGAATAGGCTGCCTGCTTGTCCTGGCATAAGAGCCCTTTATTAATAGATAAACAGATGTGCAGCTACCTCTGAGGAAAGTTGTCAGGCATTTGAAGATGGGGATTCTTTTTCTGAAGTCTAATGGGACGGCAGGTAGAAAGGAACGTAAGAACATAAGAATAGCCTTACTGGATATGTGGCCAAACTAGATCACATTTACCTGGCAAAACCCCAAATAGTAACAATATTTCATACTATCAATCCAGGGAAAGATGTGGCTTCCCTTGTCTGTCTTAATGACAAACTATGGACTTTTCCTCCAGGAACCTGTCCAAACCTTTTTTAAAAACAGTTACATTAACCACTCTTACCACAACCTCTGGCAATACTTTCCAGAGCATAACTATTCTCTGAGTGAAAATAAACCCATTTTCTCTTATTTGTTTTTAAAGTATCTCCCTGTAACTTAATTGAGTCTTTGTAATTTCTGATTGAGTAAAATCCACTTGTACCCATTCTATACCACTCAGGATTTTTTTGTAGATTTCAATCATATATCCCCTCAGCTATCTTTTTTCTAAGCTGAAGAGCCCTCCTCTTTAGTCTTACCTCATATGAGAAGAGTTCCATCCCCTTTATCATCTTGCTTGCTCTTCTTAAAACTTTTACTAGTTCTGCTATATCTTTCTTGAGATGAGACCAGAACTGAACGCAATATTCAAGGTGAAGTCGCACCATGGAGCAATCCAGAGGTATTATAACCAGTTGCGTACCAAGGGGGAGAGGGGGAGGGAGGTCCGCCCCGGGTGCAGCCTTAGGGGGGGTGCACAGCCGGCCCGGTCCCTATCGCGCTCCCACCCTCCCAGCGAGAGCAGCCAACGCTACTGGAGGGAGGTTAGCTGCTCTCACTGGGAGGGTCGGAAGGGTTCACTTGGGGGGGGAGAGATAGGAGGGTCAGTGGGGGGTTCAGCTGGGAGAGGGGAGAAGCGGTCTGCCTCGGTGCTCCAAGGCCTGGTGCCATTACCTTCTTCGGACAGCAGTAGCTTTTACAATTCGCTGCTGTTGCTGGCTTCAGGCCTTCCTCTCTGCCGTGTCCTGCCTACTTCCTGTTTTCATGAAGACAGGACCTGACAGAGAGGAAGGCCTGAAGCCAGCAACAGCAGTGAATTGTGAATGCTGCTGCTGCTCGATGAAGTTCAGGACACCAGATCTTGGGTGACATAAGGAGGAAAGGGAGCAGAGGGGGAGAGAATTGGGGAGAGTGTTGTGAGGTGGGAAGGAAAGAAAGGAGAAGAGAGAGATGCCAGAGCATAGGGGAGGGGGTGGTGACAGAGAGAGAAAAAGGGAGAGGTGACAGAGTTGAAATCAATCATGTACAAAGGAGAGAAGGGGCACGGGATAGATAGTTTATGGAAGGAGCATAGAAAGAGAGAAGATGCCATATGGAAGAGAGAGAGAGGGTGCACACTGGATAGAAAGAACACAGAGGACAGTGAATGGAAGGGGCGAGATAGAGGGTGAACAGTAGATGGAAGGGGAAGAGAGAGGGAAACAGACACTGAATGGAAGTGTGGGGGAGAGGAGGGACAGCTGCTGAATGGAAGTGTGAGGGAAAGGGGGAGCAGATACTGGAAGGAAGTGGGGAGGAGAAAGAAAAAAAGGGCACATGCAGGATTGAGGGAAGAGGATAGAGTTAGTTACTGGAAGGGGTGAGGGAAAGAGGTGGCAAGCTATAGGTAGACACAGTGAAAGAGGGAAATTGAGGACTGAATAGTAAAAAAGAATTTAGACAGAGGCAGAAAATAAATTGGGAAGAACAGGGAAGAACAGGAGGAAGGGAGCGGAGAGAGAGATGCCAGAGCAGGGGGGAAGGAGAGGAGACAGATACCAGACCAATGGGGGTGAAAGGAGAGATGGAAGGGGGAGGCATACAGTTTCTGGAAGGGGCATAGGAGAGAAGATGCCATATAGGGGCAGAGAGAGGGCAGACAGTGGATGGAAGGAAGAGAGTAACAAGAAGATGAGGAAAGCAGAAACCAGAGAAGACAAAGGTAGAACAAAATTTTTTAATTTATTTATTGCTTTAGGAGATACGTGTCACTGTTTCTGTGGTATTACATTGTATGCAGAGTCCAGCTTCTTGCTGGTTCAATTTAACCTTTGTCTATGTATTTCTATTTTATCCCCCCTTTTACAAAACTGTGGAGCGTTTTTTAGCGCCAGCCATGGTGGTAGCAACTCTGATGCTCAGAATTCTATGAGCGTCAGAGCTGTTACCACCGTGGCTAAAATCCACACTATAGTTTTGTAAAAGGGGGAGGGGTAAGTTTGTGATGACATTCCATACTAGGCGAAGGTATTTTCTGTGTTCTGTGTGTTCGAAAGACATGGTTTTCTGTTAGGATTGACTGCAGGATTGATCTGTAGTAGTCTGGCTTGTTTAATGGACTTTTTTGAAGCGTTTGTTTTCGCTCTTTACAAGACTGATCGGTCGGGTCACACCCTGATGTAGCCTGTCGGTGAAACGCTGGCCTCCTTCGGTGTGCCGATCAGCCCCAAGATAAGTGGTTTTTTCCTCTATCAGTGATTTAGTGCATGTGAAGCACAGTTTTTTGCTCTATTGCTCACTTCTGAATGAAGGTTTTGCCTGTGAGGTTATCGCTTAACCACCTTATATCCACCTTTGTGGCGGTGGGAGGGCCTTTTCTGAGATTTTTTCCTTCTTTTTGAGCAAATTCAGAGCTGTTACTGGTTTCTCATTGTTTCTGCAAAAATTTCACTACTATAACATCTTATGACCACATTAGTCTCCAATTGAAAGAGTTGGTTTTATATACATTGGTTTTCAATATATCTGAGTTGTTCACACACATGCTATGTACGCCACTGATTATAACATTCTTAGTCTTTTTTACCATCCCTTTTCTAATAATTCCTAGTATCTTGTTTGTTCTTTTTGCCACTGCCACACATTGGGCAGGATCTTTTTCTTGGGTGCTGACCCCCGAGGTGGACTCTAGCATTTGGTAACTATGATTTGGGTTATTCTTCCCAATGTGCATCAGTTTGAATTTGTTCACATTAAGTTTCACCTGCCATTTGGATGCCCACTTTGAACAGTTTAGTGTTATCTGCAAATTTAATCACCTCACTCATCATTCCAATTTCCAGATCATTTATAAATAAGTTAAATAGTACCGATAGCAGAATAGATCCCTGCGGCACTCCACTATTTACCCTCCTCTATTGAGAAAAATGACCATTTAACCCTACCCTTTGTTTTAAATAGTTATCCTATTCAAAAAATGAAATGATTACTACAGACAAAGATACACCTTCTCAGATGAGCATGCTGTTGTAGTATACAGGAAGTCACCGGGTTAAGAACGAATTACATTTTTAAAGCTGTTCTTAAGTTGCATATGTATCACTCATATTTAACATGAAATCATACAGAGTTCCACCAATGATTAAACTCAAGTTTCAAAGAAGTCTTTCCAATTCTGGAGAATTATTTTAACAGTTATGAACAGCAAGGATATCAATAGCGGATCATGGTACACCGACAGAGGAGATGAAAATGCTAATGAACCGGTAATTAAAATATCAAAGGTAAATGTATCAGAGATAAGAAAGATATTGGATATCATGGACCAGACTGCACACCAGAAAGTTTGCACATAAGGGCAAGAGAAGAACATATGGCGAAAAGAACCATCAGGTGGATTACCCGTCCAAAAATTGCCATCATTAGATCTGGATAGCTTCGCAGATCTGCTGGTAATCCAGGTCGCCCTATGATAAAGAAAGAAGGCTGCTTGTGGGGTTTCAAATACTGGCACAGGATACTTCTCGTAGATACTTGTTATTATACTTGTTATGCTTAACTCTGGGTGACGAGCATTATTTTTTTATGGTGCTTTATGGCCCCAATGAGGTGAGTATGTCCTTTTTGCAACATCTTATTCAGCTCCGTTCTCGCTATTCTACTGATCTTCTTATCTTACATGGGGATTTCAACTTAATTATGGATCCTGGGCTGGATAAGTCCAACTGTCCATTAACCGCTTTGGGCATCAGGGGCTGATCAATCTCTGATTTCTGTAATATAAGAACATAAGAAGTGCCTCTGCTGAGTCAGACCAGAGGTCCATCGTGCCCAGCAGTCCGCTCGCGCAGCGGCCCAACAGGTTCAGGACCTGTGTAGTAGTCCTCTATCTGTACCCCTCTATCCCCTTCTCCTTCAGAAAATTGTCCAATCCCTTCTTGAACCCTAATACCGTACTCTGTCCTATCACGCCCTCTGGAAGCGCTTTCCAGATGTCCACCACCCGTTTGGTGAAAAAAAACTTCCTAGCATTGGTTTTGAATCTGTCCCCTTTCAACATTTCCAAATGCCCTCTTGTTCTTGTAGCTTTCGAAAGTTTGAAGAATCTGTCCCTCTCCACTTTCTCCATGCCCTTCATGATCTTGTAAGTCTCTATCAGATCCCCTGTAATTCTCCTCTTCTCCAGGGGAAAGAGCCCCAATTTCTCCAGTTTCTCAGTGTATGAAAGGTTTTCCATACCTTTTATCAAACGTGTCGCTCTCCTCTGAACCCTCTCAAGTATCGCCATATCCTTCTTAAGGTACGGTGACCAATATTGGACGCAGTACTCCAGATGCAGAAGCACCATCACCCAATACAATGGCAGGATAACTTCTTTCGTTCTGGTTGTAATACCCTTCTTGATTGTACCTAGCATTCTATTCGCTCTCTTAGCGGCCGCTGCGCACTATGCCAATGGCTTCATTGTCTTATCCACTTTTACCCCAAGTCCCTTTCTTGTGTACTCTCACTCCCTCCCATCGTATAGTTGTACCTCGGGTTTTTGCTTCCTACATGCAATACTTTACATTTTTCTACATTGAACTTCATCTGCCATCTCGTCGCACACTCCCCTAGCTTGTTCAGGTCCCTTTGTAATTCCTCGCAGTCCTCTTTAGTCCGAGCACCACTAAATAGTGTGGTGTCATCTGCAAATTTTATTATTTCGCACTTCGTCCCTGTTTCTATATCATTTATAACTATATTGAATAGCAGCGGTCCTCGATTTGTTACACCCCAAGGTCCATGACTATACTCTATTATCCCGTGCCCTTGGCACGTGGTCTCGAATAGATTACATCTTTGTGTCCTCAGAGTTATTTTCTCAGGTGGTTTCTGCCGGGATCAGTTCACCCATTGTTTCTAATCTCGTTCTAATTTGGCTTGATATTCATTTAGATCAGGGGTGTCAAAGTCCCTCCTCGAGGGCCGTAATCCAGTCGGGTTTTCAGGATTTCCCCAATGAATATGCATTGAAAGCAGTGCATGCACATAGATCTCATGCATATTCATTGGGGAAATCCTGAAAACCCGACTGGATTCCGGCCCTCGAGGACCAACTTTGACACCTGTGATTTAGATACTTCCTACACTCGCTCTAGGAGTTGGCGCTTTCCTGCATATCTAGCCCAGGATCCTGATTTCAAAAAGTTTTTGTTCACTCAATGGGAGGACTTTTTGCTTCATAACTTTCAGCATAAGGAGGATCCCTTTCTTTTTTGGGAGATGACTGCTAGGCATGTCCCCAGAACAGAGCCTAGTTTAAAGGTAAACCCTTCCCATAGTGATTCATGTAAACCTCTTTTTGATTCATCTGGTGCTGTTTCTTCCTTGAACTCTAGAGGGAGTCAGAGAGCACAGGTGCAGGGCGCCCATCCCCCTCATCTCTAGGGTTGCTGACAGGAAATCCTTCTCACCTGAGGGTTGGGGGCGGGGCTGTAAACTGTTTGCTCAGAGAACAAAACTCCTGAAGAGTCAGTTAAAAGGAGGAGAGGCACAGAACAGGGAACAGTGCCCAGGGTTGGGAGATCCTGATAGCAGTCAACCACCGGAATGTATGGAGCTGGTGGAAGCTGGAGAGAAAGCACCTTTCAGTGTGAATGAGGAACCTCAGGCTATGGAACTTGACCTGGAACCAACTGCTATACCTTTGAATGAGATTCTTTCCATGGAAGTTTGCTACATGGAAGGCAAGCCGCTCGTGATATCTAAGTGAGTAGCTGTGTCCTTGCTGTGTGAATGACTTAAGTTTATGCTAAGCCCTGTGGGAGCTATGGAAGCCAGAAGCTCCAGAAGATTGAAAGGACTTATTTGAGTTTGTTTGTTTTTCTGTTTCTCTTTTGAGAGAAAAGGACTGTAGCCAGATCAGGCAGTGGGGGGTTTGCCTCACGTAATTCAGTGGTGGGATAGTGGGCCTTGTCGGCAGTTTGTCACCACGTGAAGCGCCCTGCCTGACCAGTACTCAAGCTGCTGGAAAAGTCACAGCCGTAGCTCTGACTAATGCTGTAATGGTCAACCTCAAAGACTGTTTGTGTTTGGAATGTTTTTTTTTTGTTTTGTTCTCTTTTCATGGACTAAGTATGGGCTGGAGCCAACAGCCTAAGTTTTGAGAAAGACTTGTACCTTGGGACAATTTGCTGTTTTGATTTTTCTTTTGATTATTGGTTTGGGACTATTTGCTAACGCAGAGAAACATCCTGACAAAACTTTATATTTATTGCAAGTGAAAGAATAAATCCTGAGTTTTTGTTTGAGAAACTATACTTACCTGGTGTGGCAGTATTTTTCTTCCTCTACTTTCCTTGTGCAGCTCACCGCGGCTCACAAGAGCAAAATTTTCTTGTCCCAGCCGCTCAGGGCCCATTGTTCTGAGACGGTTGGTGACAATATTCCAGCTCTCTTTGTGAATCTGGACGCCACTAAGGCTTTTGATAATGTGCACTAGTCCTTTCTATTTCACATTTTGGAATATATTGGCCTTGGTTTTTTTTATCAAGCTGCAATCTATTCTTTATATTCTCATCCTAGAGCGTCCTTGTTGGTTAATAGAACCCGGCTCCTTTCTCATCCTCATAGGTACTCGCCAGGGATGCCCTCTCTCCCCTCTTTTATTTATTCTCACCCTAGAGCCTTTGCTCTGTATGTTGTGTCAATTTGATGAGGTGATGGGCCTTCATATTGAGAACAAAGAACTCAAGACCCTAGCTTTTGCTAACGATTTGTTTCTGATTCTCACTCAGCCAGAATCTTCTCTATCTACTGCTCTGGACCTTATTTCTGAATATGGGTTTCACTCCAGACTTTCTATCAACTTGGATAAGTTTTTTGCTATGCCATCTTTGGCGATTGTATAAACTCAATGGCCCGAGACATTTCCTTTGACGTGGATTGCATCACTAGGGATCTTGCAAAGTTATTACATTATATTACATTACATTAGTGATTTCTGGTTCAAGGCGGATTACATCCAAACTAAAACAAAAACAAGAATTACATTTCAACTTTGAAGTAATAGAATAAGCGATGAGATAAAATTTTAAGGGAGAATTATGGGTTTTAGATAATGTTTGGTAAATAGAAAAAATATTAGAGAGTACTAAGGGTATAGAGAGTGTTGGATGTTGGATTAGGATTGTTGTGCTGGATAGGTTTAACGTGTTTTTTGAAGAGTATGGTTTTAATATCTTTCTTGAAGGTTTTGTAATCTGTGGATGAAGATAACAGAGTGGTGAGTTGTCTGTCCAACTTAGCTGCTTTGGAGGCTATTAGGTAGTCATAAAGTTTTTTTCATTTGACATTTTTGGATGGTGGGTAATAGAATAGTGAATGGGTTCTTCTGTGTCTGATTGCGGAGGATTGATTTAGTCTGTTATTCCAGTAGGTTGGGCTTTCTCCGTTGATAACCTTGTAAAGTAAGCAGTAGAATTTGAAGTTCACTCTCGCTTCTATTGGAAGCCAATGCGATATGCCTCTGTGATATGGTCATATTTTTTAGTGAATAGACAAGTCTCAGGGCTGTATTCTGCACCGTCTGCAATTGCTTCATCATGGTTGTGGGACATTGTAGGTATAGTATGTTGCAGTAGTCCAGCATCCCAAGGATTAGAGATTGTACCAATAGTAGGAATTGCTTCTTTTCGAAGAAAGATCGGATTTTTCTCAGATTTCTCATGGTCATGAATGATGTCTTTATTATTTTGTTAATTTGGGGTTGCATGTTACAGCTTCTGTCAATCGTGATTCCAAGCAATTTTGTATTGGGTATGAAAATGAATTTATTACAAGATTAGTTAACGTTGGAGTTTTGTCATTTTCAAGTAGGATGAAATTTGTTTTGTCAGGGTTAAGTTTTAATTTGTGCTCTGTCATCCATATAGCAACTGATTCGAGGGTTCTGTGTATTGTGTTTGCCATGAAGGATTCTGGTTGGTTGAAGGGTAGAAGAATAGTGATGCCATCTGCATAGCTGTATGAAATTATGCCAAGATTATCCAGGTAGTAGCTGAAGGAAGCTATGTATATATTAAATAGAGTAGGTGATAGGGGTGATCCTTGGGGAACTCCGCAGGGGTTGGACCAAGGTTCTGATTTTTCTTACATTGTTTTGACTCTAAGTTCTTGATTGTAGGAATCCTTTAAACCATGCAAGAACTTTGCCAGAGATTCCTATTGAGTGGAGAGTTTGTAGAAGCATGTCGTGGTCAACCAAGTCAAAGGCTGCAGAAAGGTCTAATTGTATCAGCAGTATTTTTTTGCCTGTACTGAGGTGCTGTCTTGCAGTGTCCATTAGTGTTCCTAGAAGTGTCTCTGTGCTGTATTTGGCTCGGAATCCTGATTGTGTGGGGTGGAGTATGTTGTGATTCTCTAGGAAAGAGGCTAGAGTTTTGGCTACGAGACCTTCCATCAGTTTAATGTACAATGGGATTGAGGCAATGGGTCTGTAATTGGATGGTTGGTCTGTTGCTCCTTTAGGGTCCTTTAAAATCGGAGTTATTATGATTTTGCTGAGTTCTGGTGGGAAATAACCCTCTAGTAGTGAAGAGTATATCCATTGGAGAAGCAGGGAGCGTAATAATGTGCTTGATGTTTTCAGTAGGTATGGGGGCAATGGTTGTCACAGGCTGCAAGGCTATATTTATTATAAAGATTGTTGAATTCTGTCCAGTCTATAGGTGAGAAATGGGACCAGGTTCTATCTGCTGCGACTGATTCTTTATCTATTGGTGGAAATGATGTCTCTATGTGTGAGGGTGTTCCGTTGAAAGAAGCTCTGATAATTGCAATTTTGTTTTTGAAGTAGGAAGCTAAGAGGGTGGCTGTAGGTGGGGCAAATTGTTGTTCTCTATGTATGGTGTTGTGTTTGTGAGGTATTTTAGTAGCTGGAATAATTTTTTGAGTCTTGAGGTCCATCTCCAATTTGTTTCGAGTAGTATGCCCTTCTTTTTTCTTTCAGTTTTTGTTTGTACTTTCGGTTTGTTGTTATCCATGCTGTTTTTGTGGAATCTTGGTCTCTTTTTCTCCATTTTCTTTCCAGTTGTCTACATTGTCTTTTGAGTTGGAGTAGTTCATTGACAAACTACTTGTCTGATTTTCGGAGGATTTTGGTTTTAAGTTTTTCTGGGGCTAGTTCGTTTAGGATGGTCTTACTTAGCAGGTTCCATTTAGAGATGAAGTCTTTAGGTGTACAGTGTTGTATTATGGAATCTGTTTTTGACCAGAATACTGTGGGATTTATATGTTTGCGTGAGAGGACGGTAGTCTGTTGAGTAGTCGGAGTGTATTTGTTGCTGGACCAATTGATTTCGAAGAAGTAGGTGTAGTGATCAGACCAAAGGGAACGGTTCCATTTTCCGTTTGAATTTCTGGATGTGTGGTCTGTTGGGACATGTATGCTACAATGTCCAGTTGGTGTCCTTTTCCATGTGTAGCTTGAGGATCTAAGTTATATTCTCTTAATGTTGATCCTATTTTCACCTCCACATCCACCAAATTACACTTGTGGCAAGCCTATCCTCTTTCATTAATGTGGAGAGTCAGTCTTTATAATATGTTAATAGTACCCTTCTGGTTGTACATTTTTCAGGTTTTACCTCTTTACTTTCTGATGAACAAAAACTCATCCACTTGGTATAACGTTTCCTGTGGTCTGGCAAATGAGCTTGGCTCCCATATCGTATAGCAGCTACACCCTGGTAAAAAGAGGGATTGGGTTTGTTGAATATCAGATACTTAATGATCAATTGTGGCATGCGCCACATCAATGATTTCTTTAGGGGCACCTCCACCTTTACTAACACTTCTCTGGAGCGTTCTTATTTTCGAGGTGGTCACTTTAGTGTATACCTTCATTCTAACTCTTCTACTCGAACATGGGCTTTACCTTTGCGGGTTTTATATAGGTCTCTGAAACTTGTGTGGCAATGAGGTTGTAGATTTCATACAGTTGGTGTAACCATCTCTCCTTTTCTATCTTTATGCTACAACTCCAGGTGTGGACGGCTCTCAATTTCTGCGATAAAAGTAAGGTATTTGAAGGATGAGACCCCCTTGCTTGACAATCTTAGACTACAGGCCTCTTGGTCCCGTGATCTTCAATTTGAGCTACCTGTAGATACTGTATTAGCAGCTATTAAGAAATTGCCCGCTCTGTGGAAATATATGTCCTTCTGGGAGCAGCATTATAAGTTCGTGTTACGCATTTACATCTCACTGAAGAGGGCTTATCTTTCTTAATGTCAGCCAACTGCAGCCTGCCCTAAATGTGGCCACCCAGAGGCCAACCTAGGTCACATGTTTAGGTCTTGCCCCTCTGTCACAACCTCTTGAACCCGGCTTTTAAATTTTCTAGGCACGATCTAGATGATGACTGTTCAGAATTCCCCTATGATTTTATTTGGTGTTCTTTCAGCTCACCATCTCAAACAGTGGGGCATGGTCACTTTTCTAAAATGAACTGTTCTGGTTGCCTTGAAATGCATATTAATTAAATGATTGAACTTTGATGCTCCTACTTTTTCGCTTTGGAGAACCCAGCTGATTACCCTGCTGATTTGGAAGCATCGGGATATTACTGACTTTCCTTCAGCATGAGTTCAATTCCAATTGACTTGGGAGCCATTCTGGTCTACTATGACTCCCTTTGCATGTAGTCGACTTTTTGAATTACTGATGCTGGTTTCATGCAACTCCTTGTACTTTATTTCTTTTTACCACATGTTACTGTGATTTTTCTTTCTGGACTCTGAGGGACAGAGGGACGTGAGGGAGTTGTCTTCTGTATCGTTCTTTATACACAAAACTGAGCTTCATGTTATTCTTCTATATAATCTGTACATTTGTTGGATTTGGCTCAATAAACATGATTTGACAATAAAATCAGTTACAGATACCTTGGCCTCCATTTTACTCTTGTAAAAAGGCATAAGGCTCACTCTGGTATACAGTTGGTATAATTCCCCTAGACATGAGATGTTTATCTAATTGTTTTATTACACTATAAATAAATACTCCTACAGTCCTATATAAAAATTCTGCTATTCTTGTTGATTGGCAGCTAGAACCATCAAACAAAATGAAGCTCAATGTGTAGGAGATAGTCAAATGTTTGTAATTAGTTGCACTTCCATGATGAACGCTCAAAACTAGTTGAAGTTCCATTTGTAAGAGCTGGTCTCCACAGTTACATTTTCTAGACAAATTCAAGTTCTATTTCTAAAAGAAGACTGGGTAGCAGTGCTCCAAGACTGCAAATGCATACAAATGAGACAGATATGATTTATTTTCATATTTTATTTATCTAAAAGGAATCTTTTGTAAATGGAAAAGGGCCATCAATGCATTATTTTTGACATTAATTTTTGTAATAACTGTTATTTCTGTATTAAACAATAATTTACTCTTTCCTTTCTTTTACCTATGTTCCTCCCTCTCTATTGCTTCACCCTTTCATTGCTTTTCTCCTAACATAGAAACATAGAGTTTGACAGCAGAAAAGGGCCGGCAGCCCAACAAGTCTGCCCACACAATAACCCTCCCTCCCACAAGTCTACTCAAGACAACCCCCCCCCCCCCACCTGAAGTATCCATCTTTTAAGCAACAGGTGCGGCTCTGTGATAAACTCACTTTGCCTTGGCGATCGATCATTTTCCGTACTTGGCCGTTTGTGCACCCCCCCCCCTTAGGCTGCTGTCAGAGAGGAAGTTCAGGCCAGCCAATCGCTGCCTGTCTGGGTGTAACTTCCTCTCCGACAGCAGAATTGACGTCGGGGTGTGGAATGCTGGTCAGCCCGACGCAGGGAAGCAGAGAGAGCTTGGAGTAGCAGCCGCGGCGGCTTTGGGGCCTGTTCCCTGATGGTGTCAGCAGTGGCTTGGTGGAGGGCAGGGAGAAAGAAAGAATTGGGGCAGGCAGGGAGGCAGAAGGGAAACAGAAAAAAAGAAGGGGGCATGAAGAGAGTAAAAAGGGCTGGGAGAGAGGAAGAAAAAGTTGGGGCAGGGAATGAGGTCTGGAGGAGAGGAAGCATACAGGCTGAAAGGGAAGAAAGATTGGATGCACAGTCAGAAGAAGAAAGTGCAACCAAAGACTCATGAAATCACCAGACAAGGTAGGAAAAATGATTTTATTTTCAATTTAATGATCAAAATGTGTCTGAATTTATATCTGTTTTCTATATTTTGCACTATGGCCCCCTTTTACTAAACCGTAATAGCGTTTTTTAGCGCAGGGAGCCTATAAGCGTCGAGAGCAACCCTGGGCATTCAGCGCAGCTCCCTGCACTAAAAACTGCTATTGTGGTTTAGTAAAAAGGGAGGGGGTATATTTGTCTATTTTTGTATGGTTGTTACTGAGGTGACAGTGCATAGAGTCATCTGCCTTGACCTCTTTGAAAAAACCCCAGAATAGGAATGATAATTAACATTCTCAGCGTACAGTGTGCTTAATGTTTTTTTTATTTTATTTTATTATTGGTAGATCATTTTGACTTGGTCATTTTAAAAGTAGCTCGCAAGCCCAAAAAGTGTGGGCACCCCTGGAGCTAGAGCGTTGAAGCTGCGTGTGGTTGCCGTAAATGTCATCTCTGACACAACCGGAAGTCACATCAGAGACGACCTTTACGACAGCCATATGCAACTATAACGCTCCGGCTGCTGTAAGAAGGCAGTTTAGACATCGCCGGCCACAGGACAGGGAGGTTTGTCGGACCGGGCCTGTTGTCCAGAGGGGGAGGGGGGGGTGTTGCAGATCTTGTTGCCCAAATTGGAAAGGTGAAGAAGGGAGAAAGATGGGCCTGTGGTGGATGGAGAGATTGAGAGAAGGGGCAGATGAATGAAGTGGGTAGAAAGGGGAGAGAGAAGAGGTCAGATGATGGAAGTGGGGAGAAGGGACAGCAAATGCTGAATGGAAGTGGAGAAAGAGAACACATACTGGATGGAAGGAGGGATAAAGAAAAAGGACATATGCTGGATGGGGAAAGAAGATAGAGTTAGTGAGATAGTGGAGGGGTGAAGGAAAGGGGTGGCATGCTATGGGTAGACATAGTGAAGAGGGAAACTGAGGACTGCATAGTAAGAAAGAATTTAATTTAAAAGGAGGCAGAAAATAAAGAAGGAAGACCAGAGAAGGAAAGGGAAGAGAGAGAACGTGGAGATGATGCGGTATACAAACCTAAGGATTAGATTAGATGCCAGAGAACGGGGAAGGAGACAGAGATATCAGATCTGAGCAGAGGAAATGAGAAGAGAGAGATGCTAAAAACCACATTGGGAGGGAAAGAGAGATGAAAGGAGAAATATGCCAGACCATGAGGGAACAGAGGGAAGATGATGGATGCCAGACCAAAGGGGGGAGTCTAGAGGAGAGAAGGAAGGGGGAGGCATACAGTTTCTGGAAGGGGCATAGAAGGAGAGAAGATGCCATATAGGGAGGGGCAGAGAGATGGCAGACAGTGGATGGAAGGAAGACAGTAACAAGAAGATGAGGAAAGCAGAAACCAGAGAAGACAAAGGTAGAACAAAAATTTTCTATTTATTTATTGCTTAAGGAAACATATGTCACTGTTTCTGTGGTGTTGCATTTTATGCAGAGTCCACCTTCTTTCTGATTTAATTTAACTTTTGTCTATGTATTTCTATTTTATCCCCTCTTTTACAAAACTGTGGAGCGTTTTTTAGCGCCAGCCGTGGTGGTAGCAGCTCTGATGCTCAGAATTCTATGAGCGTCAGAGCTGTTATCACCGTGGCTAAAATCCACACTACAGTTTTGTAAAAGGGGGAGGGGTTAGTTTGTGATGACATATTCCATACTAGGCGAAGGTGTTTTCTGTGTTCTATGTGTTTGAAAGACATGGTTTTCTGTTAGGATTGACGGTGTAGGATTGATCTGTACTAGTCTGGCTTGTTTAGTTTTACAATGGGTGTTTTGATGTACTGCTCACTGCAATATGTAAGATGCTGCCTTTTCCTAGGTACTCATGTGTGACATGTGGCTTGTTACTAAAAATCATGTTTCTCGTACAGATTGGGGGGAGGTGTGCCAAAAAATGATGAGCCCGGGTGTCACATATGCTAGGTATGTCACTGATTTTACCCATTCATCAACTGCAGATCTTCAAATTCCTTCCTCCACTGTTCTCTGCATGTCTCTTTCCCATCACATCCCTCCTTCCTTTAACTTCTTTCCTTGCACAAATGGGTGTGTGCCAAGTATGGTTAAATAAATAATTTAATACCTTTTAGCTGTAGGTTTTGTAATCCTTTTCATGGTCCTGTACAATAGTGGTTTGGAGTTCCCCATCTGTCCTTCTGCTGCTTCATCCTACCAGGTTATAGCAGCAACTATTCTTACTCTTCGGACAGCAACATTATAGCTGTCCCTCCTGCATATGTGAGAGGGCATGTTGTGTGCATGTGTGAAAAGACAGAACTATGCTGCTGGACTTACACTATCTGGCTTCTTTCTATGGAGTACAGCTGATATATTCACAGCACCCAGAACTAAAACAAACAGCAGCCTCCCTACAAATTCCTCAAATTGTCTATTGTGTCTCTGCATGTTTCAGCCATGTGTTGATCCATCTTAAGGCTGAAAGCATCTGAAAAGAAATATGTGGTTCCTGTCTCCTAGCAACCATATCTCATAAAGGACCATCAGATTCTGTGATATGCCCACCGTCAGTGACATCACAACTTGAAAATCAGCCAATGAGGCGAATAGGAGGGAAATAAAGCCAATGGAGACGGGTAAGGGTTTGTTTTCTTTCTTTTTTATTGGGCTTTGGTAGGTGGGGGAAGAATCTTAACCAATATTAGTATTCATGAAGGTAATATATTTGCAGATATTCATAACTGTAAAAGTGCTCTAATCATAAATTTTCAGCCATATGAAACAGAAGTGCCCTGAAAATTCTTAGACTGCCATTGCAAGTTATTTGCTGGGGTGAAGTGAGGACAGAATATGGACCTTCCTCCTATATCTATGGCTAGCTGGCAATGTTCAGTTACTGTACAGATAGCTATATGGCTTAATTTAGGCCAGCACAAAGGAGGTGGTAAGTTAACCACATAGGTATAGCTAGCAGCTGAATATTGCTGTTGTCTATATAACCAGCACTGGACACTGGTTTGCATGTGTAATCACTGCCGCTATCTATACTTACTGCGTTGCTGAATAGCTACAGTTGATGCTTAAGAAAAATGCTTGCTTCACCATCTTAATTTTAATTTAACCGTTTCTTGCTTCAAGTGAATGTTTGGACCTACTCACTGTTCAATATGGAATTACCATTACAGTTAATGTGGTACTAAGATCATAAATATCACTTTGGGACTGCAGTTGCACTTTGCAGTTAAAGTAGAAGTTGTTACTGCATGTTAACTGTTAGCATGACCAATAACACAGGGCTATTAATGCCAGTTTGAGGGGTTGTGCATTGCCTGTTATCACACTAGTAATGTTTTCTTTGTATTAACTATAAGGCAGCGCTCCCCATACTACTGGGAATACACCTAACAGTTGGTACAGAAGGTATGATATATCTGCACTTTAGTAAATAAGAGCCCTTTATTAATAGGTAAACAGATGTGCAGCTACCTCTAAGGAAAGTTGTCAGGCATTTGAAGATGGGGATTCTTTTTCTGAAGTCTAATGGGACGGCAGGTAGAAAGGAACGTAAGAACATAAGAATGGCCTTACTGGATAAGTGGCTAAACTAGATCACATTTACTTGACAAAACCCCAAATAGTAACAGTATTTCATACTAACGATCCAGGGGAAGATGTTTCAAGTTTCATTATAAATTTGATTGATCGCTTATTTAAAATTCTAAGCGATGTACACATCAATAAAATTATAAAATTTTAGGGGGTAACAAAACAATCGAATAACTAAACCTTGCAGAACATATTAAGGACTAACCTCACAAACATATTAAAGCAAGAGGAAAGAATGGGAAAAGAAATACAATTGTTGATAGTAGATAAGACAATTATGGGGAAAAAACAATAGGAAGGGAGAGAGCAATGCACTACTGTGAAGTTATAGAATGGAATTGAAATGAGACTCCTAGTCAGGCTTTCTAATTATCAAATGCATCCTTAAAAAGAAAGCTTTTTAATATACTCTTAAATTTATCCAAATTGTGTTCTTCCCTTAAATAAATAGGGAGAGAATTCCATGTTTGAGGGGCTGTGACAGAAAAGATTACTTGCCGCCGTGTGTTAATAATTTTAAGTGAGGGAATAACTAGTAAATGTTGATCACTGGACCTCAATAATCTAGTTGAGGTATAAGGAATCATAATAAAAGCCGGAGTTTTGTATAGCAAAGATTTGAAAGTAAGCAGACTTAGTTTTTTACATTATACGGTGCACGACTGGAAGCCAGTGCGCTTTCTTAAGAAGAGGTGTCACGTGATCGAATTTCTTAGCTTTCATTATAAGTTTAATTGAAGCATTTTGGATGATCTTTAGACATCTGATTTCCATTTTCACTGATTGTCCAGCCCTTCTTCATTGTAAACCGCCTCGAACTACTATGGCTTTGGCGGTATATAAGAAATAAAATTATTATTATTATTATTTTGGGTTATTTCCTTGAATAGGGTATTACAAAAATCAATTTTTTAAATAAACAAGGAATGAATTAATGTATTAAGAGACTTTGGACATAGAAATTTTGAAACTGAACGGAATTGACGAAGTCTGTAAAAAGTTGATTTAACAATGCTAGTAATGTGATCATGATAGGTTAATAAGAACATAAGAGTTGCCACTGCTGAGTCAGA
The DNA here is from genome assembly GCF_902459505.1 of Geotrypetes seraphini. Lineage (NCBI taxonomy): Eukaryota > Metazoa > Chordata > Amphibia > Gymnophiona > Dermophiidae > Geotrypetes > Geotrypetes seraphini. Next base: position 47,884,035 of record NC_047091.1, on the reverse strand, counting down.
CCAGTGGTCCATCGTGCCCAGCAGTCCGCTCACGCGGCGGCCCTCTGTTCAAAGACCAGCACCCTAACTAAGACTAGCCCTACCAGTGCACGTTCTTGTTCAGCAGGAACTTGTCTAACTTAGTCTTGAATCCTTGGAGGGTGATTTCCCCTATAACAGCCTCTGGAAGAGCGTTCCAGCTTTCTACCACTCTCTGGGGGAAGAAGAACTTCCTTACGTTTGTACGGAATCTATCCCCTTTCAACTTTAGAAAGTGCCTCTTGTTCTCCCTACCTTGGAGAGGGTGAACAACCTGTCCTTATCTACTAAGTCTATCCCCTTCAGTACCTTGAATGTTTCAATCATGTCCCCTCTCAATCTCCTCTGTTCGAGGGAAAAAAAGCACAGTTACTTACCGTAACAGGTGTTATCCAGGGACAGCAGGCATATATTCTCACATGTGGGTGACGTCATCTACGGAGCCCCAGCGCGGACAGCTTTTCAAGCAAACTTGATTGAAGTTTCAAGTTTGCTACACTGCACCACGCATGTGCATGCCTTCTTGCCCACTAGAGGGCGCATCCCACCTCGTGGTCCTCAGTTCCATAACTAGCAAAGAAGCCATCCCCGGGGAGGTGGGCGGGTTGTGAGAATATATGCCTGCTGTCCCTGGATAACACCTGTTACGGTAAGTAACTGTGCTTTATCCCAGGACAAGCAGGCATGATATTCTCACATGTGGGTGACCTCCAAGCCAACCAAAAAAGGGCAGGTGGGAGGATGGCAATTTAGGAAAACAGATTCCGTAACACCGACTGGCCAAACCGGCCGTCGCTTCTGGACAAAGTGTCCAGACAGTAGTGGGAGGTGAACGTATGAACCGAAGACCAAGTGGCAGCTTTACATATGTCCTCCACAGGAGTAGACCGGAGGAAAGCAACAGAAGCTGCCATCGCCCGGACCTTATGCCCCGTGACTCGACCCGGGAGCGTAAGACCTGCCTGAGCGTAGCAAAAAGAAACACAAGCAGCCAACCAGTTGGACAAGGTGCGCTTGGAAACAGGATGTCCTAAACGATTAGGATCAAAGGACAAAAACAATTGAGGAACCTTCCGATGAGACCTGGTACGTTGGAGATAAAATGCCAACGCCCTCTTACAGTCAAGCGTGTGGAGCGCCGTCTCGCCAGGATGGGAGTGGGGCTTAGGAAAAAACACAGGAAGAACGATGGACTGATTGAGGTGGAAATCAGACACAACCTTAGGTAAAAATTTAGGATGGGTGCGGAGAACCACCTTGTCATGATGAAACATAGTAAAAGGTGGGTCCGCAACCAAAGCCTGCAGCTCACTAATCCGTCGAGCAGAAGTGAGCGCAATCAGAAATACCACCTTCCAAGTAAGAAATTTCAGGAGAGACTTGTCGATAGGCTCAAAGGGAGGCTTCATCAGTTGAGCTAAGACAACATTCAAATCCCAAACCACGGGAGGAGGTTTCAAAGGAGGACAAACATTGACTAGACCCTTCATGAAACGAGTCACCAGAGGATGAAGCGAGAGAGAACGCCCTTCCAAGTGACGATGGAAAGCAGAAATAGCACTGAGATGCACCCGAACGGATGTCGTCTTCAGGCCCGAATTAGACAGATGCAATAAGTATTCCAGCACTGAAGACACCGGGACCGAATCCGGATCCAGATGATGCAAAGCACACCAGGATAAAAACCTGGTCCATATCTGGGAATAACAAAGCCTGGTCGAGACCTTGCGCGAGGCTTCCAAAACTTCCCGCACAGACTGAGAAATGGGAACCGAAGTCAAGGGGAAAGGAACCAAGCGGTCAGGTGTAAAGACTGAAGATTGGGATGCAACAGCGAACCCCGACTCTGAGATAGCAGAGAGGGAAACACAGGTAGAAGCAGAGGCTCCCTGACACTGAGTTGAAGAAGCAGGGAGAACCAGTGTTGACGAGGCCACCGAGGCGCAATGAGAATCATAGTGGCTCTGGATGATTTGAGATGAACCAACGTCCTCAAGATCAGAGGAAAAGGAGGAAACGCATAAAGGAACCTCCCTCCCCAGTCGAGAAGAAAGGCATCTGCTTCGAGACGGTCCAGGGAGTACATCCGAGAACAATACAGGGGAAGTTTGTGAGTCTCCGGAGAGGCAAACAGATCCACCTGCGGAGTCCCCCAGCGGTCGAAGACCTCGCGCAGGACTCTGGAGTTGAGCGACCACTCGTGTGGCTGGAGAAGCCAACTGAGTTTGTCTGCCAAGAAGTTCCGTTCTCCCTGGATATAGACCGCCCGTAGGAAGATGTTCTGGGAGATCGCCCATTCCCAAAGGCGCAGTGCTTCCCGGCAAAGGGACCAAGAGCCCGTTCCACCTTGCTTGTTCACATAATACATGGCCACCTGGTTGTCCGTTCGCACGAGGACTACCTGATCGTGGAGTAGGTGGCAGAATGCTCGAGCTGCCAGAAAGATGGCACGAAGCTCCAACACATTGATGTGACAGCGTCGGTCCTCCGCCGACCACAGACCCTGGGTCCGCAGACCGTCGAGGTGAGCCCCCCACGCGTACTCCGAGGAGTCCGTGGTCAGAACTTTGCGATGTGGAGGGACGAGAAAGAGCAAACCCCCGGACAGATTCGAAGAGTCGGTCCACCAACGGAGCGATCGCCTCAAAGAAGGAGTCACTGCTATGAGACAAGAGACCGGATCGCAATCCTGGCGCCACTGAGAGGCCAGAGTCCACTGAGGAATTCTCAGGTGCAGTCTGGCGAACGGAGTGACGTGGACCGTAGACGCCATGTGGCCCAGAAGCATCATCATGCGATGAGCCGACACAACAGGTAGCCGAGAAACCAGACGAGCCAACCGAACCAGAGCCTCCAAACGAGGAGGAGGGAGGAAGGAACGGAGGCGAACAGTGTCCAGCACTGCGCCTATAAATTGAAGTGATTGGGTCGGGCATAACTGAGACTTGGGAAAGTTCACCTCGAACCCCAGGCGTTGAAGGAATATGATAGTCTGTAGGGTCGCTGAGATAACCCCCTCCCTGGTCGGGGCCTTGATCAGCCAATCGTCCAGGTAGGGGAAGACCTGAAGCCCCCGAGACCGCAGGGCTGCAGCGACTACCACCATACACTTCGTGAAGACTCGAGGGGATGAAGCCAGGCCGAAGGGGAGGACCCGGTACTGTATGGAACCGTAAGAATTGGCGGAAGGTGGGATGCACCGGAACATGGGTATACGCTTCCTTCAGGTCTAGGGAGCACATCCAGTCCCCTTCCTCCAAGAGAGGATACAATACCGGGAGCGACAACATACGGAACTTCTCCCGGACCAGGAACTTGTTGAGCTTCCTGAGGTCTAGAATGGGGCGCAAGTCCCCGGTCTTTTTTGGGACTAAAAAGTAACGGGAGTAAAACCCCCGCCCCCACTGGTCGGGGGTACAGGTTCCACCGCCCGAAGCCTCAACAAGGCCCTGGCCTCTGCCCGGAGGATGGGGAGCTGGGTCCGATTGTATGGGCAAGCCCCCGGTGGCTGTTCCCGCGGCGCAGACCAGAAGTTGAGAGAATAGCCCTCGGAGACAAGTTTTCAAGTTTCAAGTTTATTATGGGACTTGATAAATCGCTTAATCGGATATTCTAAACGATTTACATTTAAAATTTACAATGTAAAATCAAAGAACAATAACAATGCAATACATAATAATACATACAATTTAAATAATGGCTAAAATATTCTAAATTTAAACAATGTTAAACACTAGGAAAGGTGGGATGAAATATAATTTTAAAGTAAAGAAGAAACATTAAGGGCAAATACAAAAAGGATATAGTTAAAACAGGTTCAACCAAATAAATAATTCATGAAGTATAAAATTATGTAGAAAAGGCATCTTTAAAAAGGAAAGTTTTTAACTCAGTTTTAAATTTTCCAAGGTCTTTCTCCTCCCGTAAAGTAATAGGGAGGGCGTTCCATGTTTGAGGTGCCGTACAAGAAAAAATGAGTTGTCTTCTTGTATTAATAATTTTTAAGGATGGGATCGTTAGCAGATTTTGTTCGCTAGAACGTAAAATTCTCTTTGCAGAATATGGAATCAGTGATCTATATAAAAAAGCAGGGGTCTTATTAATCAAAGTTTTAAAGATAATTACACATAACTTATAAGTGATTCTGTAATTAACAGGAAGCCAATGAGCCTCTTTGAGAAGTGGTGTTACATGATCAAATTTTTTGGAATTATTTATTAATTTTATTGCTGAGACGGTCCGGAGCACCCAAGCGTCGGATGTTATCTCGGTCCAAGCCGCATAAAAGGACCGGAGTCGACCCCCTATAGGAAGGGGGTCCGGCGCGATCGCGGAGGGGGGCCGGCCCCATCCGCATAGCCCGTCAAAAGGACGGCGCTGGCTTGGACGGACCCTGCGCCGGAGGTTTCGATTGTCCGCCTCTTCCCTGTTGAGGTGGACGCCGTGGCGGAGGCCTAGAAAAAGCCGGCGTCGACTTCTGAGGGTAACGCCTCAGAGGAGGCCGGAAGGGTTTCTGCGGCGTGGCCCGAGGTTTCGGATGGACCAAAGAGGCCAACGAGCGCTCCTGCTCCGACAACCGTTTGGTCGCCGCCTTTAGGGATTCATCAAATAATTCGGACCCCACGCAAGGTAAATCCGCTAGGCGTTCCTGCAGGTTTGGATCCATATCGAGGGTGCGTAGCCACGCTAGCCGGCGCATAGCTACAGCAAAGGCCGACACCCTCGACACCAGCTCAAACGCGTTGTACACAGCGTGAAACAGGTACAGGCGCAATTGAGATAGGTTGGACATAAACCTGGCAAACCCTTCCCTACGGGAATCCGGGAGGGCTTCGCGATACTGAGGCAGGTCCTTCACCAAGCCACGTAAATAGGATGAGAATGTAAAGGCATAATTGAGAACCCTGGTTGCCATAAGGGAATTCGAATAGAGGCGACGACCAAACTTGTCCAGGGTCCGACCCTCCCTGCCGGGCGGGACCGCCGCAGAAACTCTGGAGGGTTGTGTCTTTTTCAGCGCCGACTCGACAAGCAAAGACTGGTGGGAGAGTTGAGCCTTATCGAATCCCTTGGGTGGTATTGTCCTATACTTGGACTCCATCTTAGACGGCACCGCTGTGATCGTAAGAGGTGAAGTCAGGTTCTTAAGGAAGGTCTGATGAAGGACCTTATTCAAGGGAAGTCGGGGGGTTTCCCTCGGGGGAGTGGGAAGGTCCTGCTCCTCGAGGAACTCTTTGGTGTATTGAGATCCAGCCATGAGGTCCAGACCCAAGGCACGTGCCATGTCCTGCACGAAACTGGAGAAGGAGGACGGTCTGGCGGGCGGCGAGGGGGTTCTCGACCTCTCCGCCGAACAGAAGGGGGAAGCCTCGTGGGAATAGCGTGGTTCCCTACCGGACCCGGAATCCCAAGAGGCCAGATCCAATGGCCTCGAGGGGGTCGGGGAACGTCTACGTCTCGAAGAACCCCTGGGAGAGGTCCCAGGTGTCCGAGGTACCGAGGCACGCCCCCTCCTCTTTGGCGAGGAGTCACGCGAACCCCCTCTCGCGGGGGAATGGAGCAGCCTCGGGTTGTCGAGGCGGAGCACCGAGACCCGCAAGGCCTCGCCCCCGAGCGGCGAGGAGCGACCACGTCGCCGAGGAGAACCTCGCGAACGCTTAGGCTTCCTCGGACGACGCCTTGCCCGAGGCCGGCCCAAGGGTGAGGAGTCCCGGGAGGACCTCGAGGAAGAGGAGGAGGAGATCCGCCTCACCCTGTGCACCTTGTCACGGGGCCTTACGCTTCTCTCAGGCGGGGCCCCCGAGGCCGAAGTCGAGGGTAAGGTCGGGGCCGAGGTCGGTGCCGCCCCGGTACCCGAGGTCGAGGGAGTCGAGACCGAGGCCGCTGAGGTCGGAGCCCTCGAGGCCGGAGCTGTCGAGGTCGAAGCCTGCTGCAAGTGCTCGAGGGCCCCAGACAGCTCCGAGGCAATCAATGCTCGGAGCAAGTCTTGGAACGCCGGGATCCCCACCATGGTGGGCAGGTCTGAGGCCGGGGGATGCTCCCTGGAGGGCGACCTCGGTCTCGAGTATTCCCTCGGGGCATTAGTGGCCGTAGTTCTGGGCGGGGCCGAGGACGACCCACCCGCCGTTGAGGAGCCCGAAGATGGCTTCTTCGTCGACCCTGGAGTCGGGGATGGAAGAGAGGACTTACTCGAGGCAGGTTTAGTCGAAGGAGTAGGCTTCGATGTCGAGGGACATGGCGAAGCCGAGGATACCGAGGCCGAGGTCAAGGCCGGGGCCGAAGCCGAGGCCGACGTCGAGGCCTTCCCCGGCGCGGAATCGACCGCGAAGAGCTCCGCCATCCTGGCACGGTGTCGGCGGAGCGCTCTGGCCTGAAAGGTGGAGCACCAATCGCAAGAGTCAGTCGGATGCTCAGGCCCTAAGCAGAGCAAGCACCACCGGTGTGGGTCGGTAATGGAAAGTAACCGCTCACACCGGGTGCACTTCTTGAAACCCGTCAAGGGACGGGACATGAAAAACCGACCCGGCCGAAGCAAGGCCGGCCGCGGCTCACGGGAGCCCCCGGAGCCGAACCGAAAGAAATTTTTTTTTTTTTTTTTTACCGAAACTATCAAAACAACAGAAAAAAATGAAGTAAAGCACAGCGACCGATCAAAATACACCGGACGCGGCGACAGAAGGCAAAAACAGCAGAGCTCAATTTCCACAGGGCTTCTGGCTCCGCGGAAAAAACTGAACTGAGGACCACGAGGTGGGATGCGCCCTCTAGTGGGCAAGAAGGCATGCACATGCGTGGTGCAGTGTAGCAAACTTGAAACTCCAATCAAGTTTGCTTGAAAAGCTGTCCGCGCTGGGGCTCCGTAGATGACGTCACCCACATGTGAGAATATCATTCCTGCTTGTCCTGGGATAAGGCCCAGTTTCTCTAATCTTTCGCTGTACGGCAGCTCCTCCTTAACCATCTTAGTCGCTCTTCTTTGGACCTTTTCGAGTAGTACTGTGTCCTTCTTCATGTACGGTGAGGGCGTACCATGGCCCGGTACAGCAGCATGATAACCTTCTCTGATCTGTTCGTGATCCCCTTCTTTATCATTCCTAGCATTCTGTTTGCCCTTTTTGCTGCCGCCACACATTGTGTGGATAGCTTCATTGACTTGTTGATCAGAACTCCCAAGTCCCTTTCCTGGGAGGTCTCTCCAAGTACCGCCCCGGACATCCTGTATTCGTGCATGAGATTTTTGTTACCAACAAGCATCACTTTACACTTATCTATGTTGAACCTCATTTGCCATGTCGATGCCCATTCCTCGAGCCTGATTATGTCACGTTGCAGATCTTCGCAATCCACCTGCGTCTTTACTACTCTGAATAACTTTGTATCGTCCGCAAATTTAATCACCTCGCTCATCGTACCTATGTCCAGATCGTTTATAAAGATGTTAAAGAGCACGGGTCCAAGCACCGAGCCCTGCGGCACCCCACTGGTGACGCTCTTCCAGTCTGAGTATTGTCCATTTACTCCCATTCTCTGTTTCCTATGCTCCAGCTAGTTTTTAATCCACGTGAGCATTTCATCCTCGATTCCATGGCTTGCAATTTTCCGAAGTAGTCGTTCATACAGAACCTTGTCGAACGCCTTCTGAAAATCCAGATATACAAGATCTTAATGTTACTTATTGACTGTAAAGTGGTACCCTTAATAGACATTGGAAAAATAAGTTTAGAACTATTTTTCCAGGGAAAGAACATAACATTTGATTTATTAACATTAAGTGCTAATCTGTTACCGTCAAGCCACTGGTGAAACTGTTCGAGTTTTTTATTTATCGCTATTGTTTCAAAAGGGTTGTTGGGATCAAGCGGATGCAAAAGCTGAATATCAACTGCGTAAGCAAATACATTAAAGCCAATGGATTGGCAGAGAGTCATCAGGGGTGCAAGAAAAATATTGAACAAAAGTGGTGAAAGAATGGACCCTTGTGGAATACCATGAGTTGTCGAGAAACATTCGGAGGTTGTATTGTTGAAGGACACAATTGAAGAGCGATTTTCAAAGTAAGATTTAAACCAAAAGAGAACCTGGTCCGTAATGCCAATAGACTGAAGTCTATCTATAAGAAGATTGTGGTCAATTGTGTCAAAAGCAGATGAAAGATCAATAGAAATCAGGACAGATTTATGATGATTCAGAAAGTAAAGTATGGAGGTAGACATGCCAATCAACGAATGTTCTGTATTAGAGAATGACACGGTGACAAAATTCATCACCGTTCCCGTCCCCGCGGATAACCACGGGAAATAATCCCATGTCATTTTCTAGTGTCTATTTCAACCTCTGTCCTTCTACACCAGCATTCTTCAAAGCAAAGCTTGCGGGTCAGTGGTTGTGCCCAATTATACCCTGATTCTTTCCTCTGTCCTTAAAGAATGACATGAAGATGGTTTCCCGTGGTTTTCCGCGGGGACGGGAACGGTGATGAATTTTGTCACCGTGTCATTCTCTACTGTAGAGTGATGCTGTCTAAAGCCTGTTTGATTTGGATGTAAAATGTTAGTTTTTTCTATGAACTGATATTTGATTAAATACCACCTTCTCAGTCAGCTTTGCCAAGAAGGGGATATTTGCGATTGGTCTGTAATTGGATTTTTCCTCAGAACTAGTTTTTTGGTCCTTAATAATGGGACGAATAACTGTTTCCTTACATGCTTTGGGCATAATACTTTGCTTTAGACTTTCATTAATTAGGGCAAGGATGAAAGGACCAAAAATTGCAAAATAACGTTTAAGAATGAAAGGGGGAATTGATTCTGCATGGGAACCCTTAGTATTAATGGTCTTAATGAGGGATTCAATCTCCATAAGATTAGGTAGGTTAAATTGTGAGCATTTGGAGGATAATGACCCTAGCTCAATTTGGTCTTGATCTAGTATTGAAATCTGATTCGCGGTAAGATTTTTTCTGATGTCTGTCTTAATGACAAACTATGGACTTTTCCTCCAGGAACCTGTCCAAACCTTTTTTTAAAAACAGTTATGTTAACCACTCTTACCACAACCTCTGGCAATGCTTTCCAGAGCTTAACTATTCTCTGAGTGAAAAAAAACCCTATTTTCTCTTATTGGTTTTAAAAGTATCTTCCTATAACTTCATTGAGTGTGTCCCTAGTCTTTGTAATTTCTGATGGAGTAAAAAATCAATCCACTTATGCCCATTCTACATCACTCAAGATTTTGTAGACTCCAATCATATATCCCCTCAGCTATCTTTTTTTCTAAGCTGAAGAGCCCTAACCTCTTTAGTCTTACCTCATATGAGAAGAGTTCCATCCCCTTTATCATCTTGGTTGCTCTTCTTTGAACCTTTAATAGATCTGCTATATCTTTCTTGAGATGAGACCAGATCTGAACGCAATACTCAAGGTGAGGTCGCACCATGGAGAAATGCAGAGGTCTTATAGCATTCTTAGTCTTGTTAACCGTCCCTTTTCTAATAATTCCTAGTATCTTGTTTGCTCTTTTGGCCACTGCCACACATTGGGCAGATTTCAGCGTATTGTCTACAATGACATCCAGATATTTTTCTTGGGTGCTGACCCTCAAAGTGGACTCTAGCATTTGGTAACTTTGATTTGGGTTATTCTTCCCAATGTGCATCAGTTTGAATTTGTTCACATTAAATTTCACCTGCCATTTGGATGCCCAGTTTTCCAATTTTCTAAGATCTGCTTACAATTTTTGACAGTCTGCATGCGTTTTAATAACTTTGAACAATTTAGTGTCATCTGCAAATTTAATCACCTCACTCATCGTTCCAATTTCCAGATCATTTATAAATAAGTTAAATAGCACTGACCCAGAATAGATCCCTGCGGCACTCCACTATTTACTCTCCTCCACTGAGAAAAATGACCATTTAACCTTAACCTCTGTTTTAAATAGTTATCCTATTCAAAAATGAAATGATTACTACAGACAAAGATACACCTTCTCAGTTGAGCATGCTGTTGCAGTATACAGGAAGTCACTGGGTTAAGAACGAATTACATTTTTAAAGCTGTTCTTAAGTTGTATATGTATCACTCATATTTAACATGAAATCATACAGAGTTCCACCAATGATTAAACTCAAGTTTCGAAGAGTCTTTCCAATTCTGGAGAATTATTTTAACAGTTATGAACAGCAAGGATATCAATAGTGGATCATGGTACATCGACAGAGGAGATGAAAATGCTAATGAACCGGCAATTAAAATATCAAAGGTAAATGTATCAGAGATAAGAAAGATATTGGATACTATGGACCAGAAAGTTTGCACATAAGGGCAAGAGAAGAACATATGGCGAAAAGAACCATCAGGGGGATTACACGTCCAAAAGTTGCCATCATTAGATCTGGATAGCTTCGCAAATCTGCTGGGAGTCCAGATCACCCTATGATAAAGAAAGAAGTCTGCTTGCAATAAAGAAGCAGACCGTAAAGACTTCATAATGTGAGGCCATATATCAAGCCAGGTTTCTTCAGTAAATGCTACCAGATTCCATCAGACTTCATTACCAAATGGAACACTGATTTGCAGAACTTGTAGATTATAAGACTCTTGCTGCTTACCTCTGTTCCCAGCTGACAAAAGGGCAAATTGTCCCTACCACTGTTCCCTCTAAGGCACAGGTGTCGAAGTCGGTCCTCGAGGGCCGCAATCCAGTCGGGTTTTCATAATTTCCCCAATGAATATGCATTGAAAGCAGTGCATGCACATAGATCTCATGCATATTCATTGGGGAAATCTTGAAAACCCGACTGGATTGCGGCCCTCGAGGATTGACTTTGACACCCCTGCTCTAAGGTACAACATGCACAACCACACACTGTTGTTAATGTGGCCATGCATCACTCCTGAATCTGCTACAGAAGTGTAGAAGTCTATGCCACTGGAAATACTGCTCAGTTAAATCAAATGAAGCTGCAACCGGGTTCTTAAGTATGAATCATACTTAAGTCGGGTGTCTGTAACTTGGGAACTGCCTGTATTTCTGGCACACAGAATATTAGTAGGTGAAAAAAACCACATGGACTATAATCAAATTGCCTTTGTCAAGATGTTGCTGGATCATGGGGCAGGAGGCTATAGACTAGTAGTATCTGGCACCTCTTTGGATTCCAGTGAGGTGAAGGAGAGCCACCATGAGGAAGTTATCACACTGTTTATCAGTGTGCCAATAACATCCATCTCCACTAACCCACTTTCAAACTTCATTGAGGGGTATCCTAATGGCTGTGAAAATTTCTAAATGCATTATATTTTGTATACTGAAAAATGCCTTGTCCTTCAAGTATGTGGATCTTCCCCCATCCATATTCCCCTTTCTGTCCTGAACCTACATAGAAAGGCATAAAAAACTCCAAGAAGACAATTGAGGCCACCCCAGAGGTCACCATTGACCCCCAGACCTTGCATTGAAAAACTCTGCTATAGACTGATGCTAATGTTGAAGTGGAGAAGTCGGGAGAAGGGGACTGGAGACAAATGCTGCAATTGGTAACTAGAGACTGGGAGAAGGGAGCTGAAAACTGGGAGGTAAGAACTAGAAAGAAGGACTGGAGGCTGATGCTGGGGGGAGAGAAGGACAGATTTTGTAAGGCCTGACAAAGGAGAAAAAGAGGCAGGAGAACAGATCTGAGAATATATAGATGTGAGAGCGCAGAGACTCTAGAATTAGATGGAATACCAGAATATGGCAGACTCTGATTGAATATTGGGAATGTATGGGAAGCCTCAGGTCTTGGATAGGATTGTGAGTGAGGATTCAGGAAGAGGGAGGACAATGAAAGAGTGAAAACTTGAGCATTAAGTGCAGGGCTGAATAGTTCATAGTATTTACCATAAAGCACAGTTACTTACTGTAACAGGTGTTATCCAGGGACAGCAGGCAGCTATTTTCACATATGGGTGATGTCATCGACGGAGCCCGATGCGGATGCCGCACAAGCAGACTTGCTTGAAGAAACTCGAAGTTTTGAGTCGCCCGCACTGCGCATGCGTGAGTGCCTTCCTGCCAAGCACAGGGCGCGTCTCCTCAGTTCAGATAGCTAGCAGAGAAGCCAACCAGGGGAGATGGGTGGGTTGTGAGAATAGCTGCCTGCTGTCCCTGAATAACACCTGTTACGGTAAGTAACTGTGCTTTATCCCAGGACAAGCAGGCAGGTATTCTCACATATGGGTGACCTCCAAGCTAACCAGAATGGAATGGTGGGAGTGTTGGCAATTTATGAGAACAAATTATGTAATACTGTTTGGCCAAACTGTCCATCCCGTCTGGAGAAAGTCTCCAGACAATAGTGAGAAGTGAAGGTATGAACCGAGGACCAAGAGGCAGCTCTACAAATTTCTTCAATAGGTGTAGATCTGAGGAAAGCTACTGAAGCTGCCATAGCTTTAACTTTATGGGCTGTGACTTTACTGAGAAGGGGTAATCCAGCCTGGGCATAGCAGAAAGAGATACAAGCCGCCATCCAGTTGGAGATGGTACGCTTAGAAATAGGATGGCCCAACTTATTTGGATCGAAGGAAACAAAAAGTTGAGGAGCAATTCTGTGCGGTTTGGTGCGTTCCTAGTAGAAGGCCAAAGCACATTTACAGTCCAGAGTATGAAGAACTGATTCTCCAGGGTGAGAATGAGGCTTAGGAAAAAAAACACTGGAAGAACAATGGATTGGTTGAGATGAAATTCTGAGACCACTTTAGGAAGGAATTTAGGATGAGTACGAAGAACTACTTTGTCATGATGGAACACCGTGAATGGTGCGTCATCAACTAAAGCTTGCAGCTCACTGACTCGTCGAGCAGAAGTGAGGGCAATGAGAAACACCACTTTCCAAGTGAGATACTTCAGATGAGCCTTGTCAATTGGTTCAAATGGAGGCTTTATGAGTTGAGTAAGGAGAACATTCAAGTTCCAAACCACAGGAGTCGGTTTGAGAGGAGGTTTGACATTGAAAAGTCCTTTCATGAATCTGGAAACCACTGGATGAGCAGAGAGGGCTTTCCCTTCAATAAGCTGATGGAAACCGCAATTGCACTGAGATGGATTCAGATAGATGTAGACTTGAGGCCAGAATTAGATAAGTGCAAAAGATAGTCTAAAACAGAGGAGGAATGCTGAGGCTCCTTATGATGAGAAAAACACCATGTAGAAAATCTAGTCCATTTTTGGTGATAGCATTGTCTAGTGGTGAGCTTTCTAGAAGCCTCTAAAACATCTCTTACAGATTGAGAAAACTGAAGAGGGGTTATGTTGAGAGGTACCAAGCTGTCAAATGTAGAGACTGCAGGTTGGGATGAAGCAGAGATCCTTGACTCTGTGTAAGCAGAGAAGGAAAAACTGGTAGAAGATATGGCTCCCTGCTGCTGAGTTGAAGTAGAAGGGAGTACCAAGGTTGTCTCAGCCACCGAGGAGCAATCAGAATCATGGTGGCATGATCATTCTTCAACTTGACCAGAGTCTTGAGAATGAGAGGGAATGGAGGGAAAGTGTAGAGGAAGAGATTCGTCCATTCCAGAATAAAAGCATCTGCCTCGAGGCGATGAGGAGAGTATATCCTGGAGCAGAACTGAGGCAGTCTGTAGTTGTGGGGAGCCGCAAAGAGGTCTATCTGAGGCGTTCCCCACTGTGAAAAAATGTGATGAAGAGGCGAGGAATGGAGTGTCCATTCGTGAGGTTGCAGTAGATGACTCAAGTTGTCCGCCAAGCAATTCTTTGCCCCTTGAATGTAGACAGCTTTGAGGAAGGAGTTGTAGCGGATTGCCCAGTCCCAAACCTCCAGAGCTTCTTGACAAACGGAGGCAGATCCTGTCCCTCCCTGTTTGTTGACATAATACATGGCGACTTGGTTGTCCGTCCGAATGAGGACTACTTTGTCGCGAAGCAGATGTTGAAAAGCATGGAGAGCTTTGAGGATCGCTCTGAGTTCCAACTGATTGATATGACTCTGATGATCTGCACTGGTCCAGAGGCCTTGAGTACGGAGACCATCGAGATGAGCGCCCCAAGCGTAGGTCGATGAGTCTGTCGTGAGGACCTTCTGATGAGAGGGTGTTTGAAAAAGCAAACCTCTGGAAAGATTGGAAGAGAGCATCCACCAACGGAGAGACTGCTTCAAAGAAGAAGTGACTGTGATGTGTCGAGAAAGAGGATCGCAAACCTGCGTCCATTGGGATGCCAGGGTCCACTGAGGAATTCTGAGGTGAAGTCTGGCAAAAGGAGTCACGTGTACAGTGGAGGCCATGTAACCTAGGAGTATCATCATGTATCTCGCTGAGATGGAAGATCGGGAAGACACTGTATGACAGAGTTGAAGTAGAGCTTTCAGACGTTGCTGTGGAAGGAATGCTCTGAGTTGGACAGTGTCCAGAACAGCTCCAATGAATTGTAGTTTCTGTGAGGGTTGAAGCTGATATTTGGGAAAATTGATCTCGAATCCCAAACTTTGTAGGAACCAGTTAGTCTGTTGAGTCGCTACAATAACCCCTTGAGATGTGGAATCTTTGATGAGCCAGTCGTCGAGGTAGGGAAACACCTGAAGACCATGATTCCTTAGAGCTGCTGCTACCACTACCAGGCACTTGTTGAACACTCTGGGAAACGAGGCCAGACCTGAATGGTAGTACTCTGTATTGATAATGCAGATTCCCCACCAGGAATCTGAGGTACTGACGGGAGGCCGGATGAATGGGAATATGAGTGTAGGCCTCCTTGAGATCCAGAGAGCATAACCAGTTGTTCTGCTCGAGAAGGGGATAAAGGGATGCCAGGGACAACATTCAAAACTTTTCTTTGACTAGAAATTTGTTGAGAGCCCTGAGATCCAAAATGGGTCGCAGATCGCCCGTCTTCTTCGGAACAAGGAAGTAACGGGAGTAAAACTCCCTGTTTTGCTGCTCCAAGGGAACTGGTTTGATGGCATGGAGATGAAGCAGAGCTTGAGCTTCCTGAAGAAGAAGGGCGGTCTGTGATGGATTGGAAGGATAATCTCTTGGAGGAAGCTCTGGTGGAATTTGAGTGAAATGAAGAGAGTATCCTTCTCTGAGGATGGTAAGCACCCAGAGGTCGGAGGTGATTGACGTCAATTGGTCATAAAAATGATGGAGACGACCTCCTATAGGGGGAAAATGAGACAGAGTCAGAACGGTGGAGGTTATGCTCTGTTTTAAACAGTCAAAAAGGCTGAGAAGCCTTAAGTGCAGCAGAAGGTTGGGGTTTTGCTGCTTCTGAGGTTGCTGTTTCTTAAGAGGAGGGTGAGTGTAAGGAGCTGGCTTTGGAGCATAACGCCATAGATAAATAAGAGTAGGGCGTGCAGGCTTGGCAGGAGCTGGCTTTGGTTTAGATCTGACAATCGAAGCAAAAGATTTTTCATGGTCAGACAATTTCTTGGTGGCTGCCTCGATAGATTCATCAAAGAGGTCATTGCCCTCACAAGGAATGTTAACTAAGCGGTCTTGGAGATTAGGATCCATGTCAATGGTACGAAGCCAGGCAAGGCAACGCATAGCCACAGAGCAAGCAGCTGCTCGAGCAGAGAACTCGAATGCATCATAAGATGACTGTAGGAGATGCAACCGGAGTTGAGACAAAAAAGCAATAACCTCTTGAAATTCAAAGTGCATTTGAGTATCAGATAATGCAAGAACTTTGGCAATAAAGAAATAAGAAATTCAAAATAAGTGATGAATTGAAAATTATAATTGAGGACTTTAGAGGACATCATAGCATTTTGATAGATGCGACATCCAAATTTGTCCATAGTTTTCCCTTCCCTTCCAGGAGGAACAGTGGCATAAACCTTGGAAGGATGGGACCTCTTTAAGGAGGACTCAACAAGGAGGGATTGATGAGATAACTGTGAGTTGTCAAATCCTTTGCGATGCACAGTTTTATACCTAGAGTCCAATTTTCTGGGAACAGCTGGTATGGAAAAAGGTGTTTCCATGCATCGACCAAAAGTCTGATTCAAAAGCTTATGAAGTGGAAGCTTAAGAGACTCTGCCGGAGGTTGAGGATGATGCATGACTTCTAGATACTCCTTAGAGTATTTTGAGCCAGTATCTAACTGAAGATTCAAGTCCACAGCCATCTGACGAAGGAAAGACGAGAAAGATAGCTGATCTGCCAATGCTTTGCCTCGAGAAGGACTCGAGGACGTCGAGGCAGGCTGAGTCGAAGATGAAGCTTCGGCATCAAGGAACCTGGTGTCTTGGACGAGGCAATGAGTCGGTGGTCTGGTCAAAGTTGGAGTAGATCAAGGCTTAGAGGAAGATGGTCTGTCTTGAAAAGAAGAACTATGCCTGGAAGGATGCCTCGAGGAAGGCCTCGAACATCGGTGAGAACTGTCTGGAACCAGATCTCGAGGATCGAGATGACTTCGCCTCGGAGACGAGAGCAGCCGATGTCATCAGATGAATAGGACTAGAGGATGTAGATCGAAACTCCAGAGGCTTGGTGGAGGAACCTCGATGCACTCCCAAAGACTCTGCTCCTTGTATAGAGTGTAAGGATTCCCGTCAAGGCACTCGCAAAGAATCTGCTCCTTGCTTTACATGTTTGGATGCCAGACCAGACACTCACAGAGACTCTGCTCCCTGCAAAGAGTGTGAAAGTTCAGACTGGGGCAAAAGAAGTGGCTCGACCTCGCGGGAGTCTGCTGAATGCCCAGGCTGAATAAGACGAAGCAGTTTAGGTCCCATGTTAATAAGGAACTGAATAAACTGCTTCTCTAACCTGGTCTGGAAAGAAGCTGGCAAGGATGGATCCGCATCTGAAACCGGACCACCTGCTTTGGCTGGAGGTTCTTTCGAGGTAGTGTGAGTATGCTTCGACCTGGGAGTCTTAGACACTTTAATCACCACCGGTGGAACTGACTGCTGAGCTATCTGACCTGAGGAAACAGGGGAAGATACAGCAGAGGACGTCAAAGCCAGAGCTGCTGCAAACGACGAAGGTCTGATGAGGCTCGAGGTGGAAGCAGTAGGCGCAGAAGGGGCCTCAGCAGGATTCGAGGCCAAAGACGCCTTCGAAGTCGAGGGATCAGAAGTAGACTCCATCTCGAAGAGCTTGTCCACCAAAATACAACGACGCTTGAAAGCACGAGGCTGAAGTGTTTGGCAAGGCAGGCACAACCTAGGATGATGTTTCGGCCCAAGGCACTTGAGGCAGCGTCCGTGAGGGTCCGTAAGAGAGATCGTACACTGACACTTGCTACACCTCTTGAAGCCCATGGCAGGCCGGGATATAGAAGGAAAATAGTCGCCTCAAGATCAAAGCTCTTGGGCTGCGGCCAGGCGGCCTGTCCCGAAAAATGAACAGAAGAAATTTTTTTTTTTTACTAAAAATAAAAGAAATAAAATAAGAACAGCGCTTTGTGAGGAAAAAAATACAAACTGCGGTTCAGAGAAGGCACAAAGGAACAAAGTTAAATGCATAGAGTCAAAGACGAACTTCTCGGCTCGTGCGCAGTGCTGGTGACTCGAAACTTCGAGTTTCTTCAAGCAAGTCTGCTTGTGAGGCGTCCGCATCCGGGCTCCGTCGATGACATCACCCATATGTGAGAATACCTTCCTTCTTGTCCTGGGATAAGTTACGATCTCTCACATTCAAAGCTTATAATAGAGGCCTTCTGGACTATTTAGCAATTCTTACTATCCCTTATACTCCTGTTTGATTCCTGTGTTCCATAAATAACCATTTAGTTCTGCCAAGCCCAAAATTGGCATAACTTGATTCCACTAGACATTGTTATTTATACTTCACTGCCCCTTTCCTTTGGAATTATCTTCCTCTTTATATTCAAGGTGAACTATCTCTCAAAAAGTTGGCTTTTCAACTCTGCATATAAAAATAATCCGGATCTGACTTAAGATTGTTTGACCTAAAATGCCACTGTTTTCCTGTCCTTTTCCTCTATCCACCTTCCCTACCTTTCTTTGACACTTTCCTAATCTCTCTGGTCTGTCAGGAAAGAGTGTGTTCTGTCCTATTAATATTGTAGTTTCATTCTATTGAACCTTTATTTTCTAGCTGTAGGATCCAAGTGCCTTTCTGGTGTAGGATCCAGCCTTTCTGGTGGAAATAAATACAGGATCCAGGTGAATCGAGCCCTTCTAGATGGAATTATTGCAGAACCCAGTAGGACGCTGCTCTTTGGTCAGAATTCCTGCTAGATCCTGCGAATCATGCCTAAATAGAGAGAATTCATGATGAATCCTGTTTCTTTCAGGCCTCAGGTGAGAATCCGGGTGGATCCAGCACTTCTAGGGAACATCAATGCTTAATGCAGGTAGTCCCAGCCCCCAAGGAGATAATTCCTGCTGGATCCAGGTACTTCCAGCCCTTCTGGGTTCTATTTATACAATTTATATTTATATACAGTTTAATTAGACTAATTTTGGAGAAAAAGTACACCTTATTTTTGGCCTTGCAGATGTAACATAGTAGATGACGGCAAATAAAGACCCGAATGGTCCATCCAGTCTGCCCAACCTGATTCAATTTAAATTTTTTCTTCTTAGCTATTTCTGGGCAAGAATCCAAAGCTGTACCTGGTACTGTGCTTGGGTTCCAACTGCCGAAATTTCCGTTAAAACCTACTCCAGCCCATCTATACCCTCCCAGCCATTGAAGCGCTCTCCAGCCCATCCTCCCCAAACACATATACAGACACAGACCATGCAAGTCTGCCCAGTACTGGCCTTAGTTCAATATTTAATATTATTTTCTGAATCTTGATCCTATGTGTTCATCCCACACTTCGTCGAACTCAGCCACCGTTTTCC
This sequence comes from Geotrypetes seraphini, assembly GCF_902459505.1. Classification (NCBI taxonomy): domain Eukaryota; kingdom Metazoa; phylum Chordata; class Amphibia; order Gymnophiona; family Dermophiidae; genus Geotrypetes; species Geotrypetes seraphini. The sequence continues at coordinate 47,865,193 of NC_047091.1, read as the reverse complement.
TCTCTACCACCTCTTTTGGGAGTGCATTCCAGGCATCCACCACCCTCTCCATAAAGTAGAATTTCCTAACATTGCTCTTGAATCTACCACCCCTCAACCTAAAATTATGTCCTCTGGTTTTACCATTTTCCTTTCTCTAGAAAAGATTTTGTTCTAGGTTAATACCCTTCAAGTATCTGAACATTTGAATCATATCTCCCCTGTCCCTCCTTTCCTCTAGGGCTTCCATTCCCTCCTCATGCGTCTTCTGGTGCAAGCCTCCTATCATTTTTGTCGCCCTCCTCTGGACCACTTCAAGTCTTCTTATGCCCTTTGCCAGATACGGTCTCCAAAACTGAAGACAATACTCCAAGTGGAGCATCACCAATGACCTATACAGGGGCATCAAAACCTTCTTCCTTCTACTGGCTACGCCTCTCTTTATACAGCCCAGCATCCTTCTGGCAGCAGCCACTGCCTTGTCACACTGTTTTTTCGCCTTTAGATCTTCGGACACTATCACCCCAAGGTCCCTCTCCCTGTCTGTGCATATCAGCTTCTCACCTCCCAGCATATACGGTTCCTTCCGATTATTAATCCCCCAAATGCATTACTCTGCATTTCTTTGCATTGAATTTTAGTTGCCAGGCATTAGACCATTCCTCTAACTTTTGCAGATCCTTTTTCATATTTTCCACTCCCTCTTCGGTGTCTACTCTGTTACAAATCTTGGTATCATTTGCAAAAAGGCACACTTTTCCTTCTAACCCTTCAGCAATGTCACTCACAAACATATTGAACAGGATCGGCCCCAGCACCGAACCCTGAGGGACTCCACTACTCACCTTTCCTTCCTCCAAGCAATTTCCATTAACCACCACCCTCTGGCGTATATCTGACAGCCAGTTTCTAACCCAGTTCACCATTTTGGGTCCTAACTTCAGCCCTTCAAGTTTATTCAAAAGCCTCCTATGAGGAACTGTATCAAAGGCTTTGCTGAAATCTAAGTAAATTACATCTAGCATATGTCCTCGATCCTGCTCTCCAGTCACCCAATCAAAAAATTCAATCAGGTTCGTTTGGTACGATTTATCTTTTGTAAAGCCATGTTGCCTTGGATCCTGTAACCCATTAGATTCAAGGAAGTACACTATCCTTTCTTTCAGCAACACTTCCATTATTTTTCCAACAACTGAAGTGAGGCTCACTGCCTGTAGTTTCCTGCTTCATCCCTGTGACCACTTTTGTGAATAGGGACCACATCCACTCTTCTCCAATCCCCAGGAACCACTCCCATCTCCAGAGATTTCTTGAACAAGTCTTTAATAGGACCCGCCAGAACCTCTCTGAGCTCCCTCAGTATCTTGGGATGGATCTCATCTGGTCCCATCGCTTTGTCCACCTTCAGTTTTTCAAGTTGCTCAAAAACATTCTCTTCCGTGAACGGCACAGAATCTACTCCATTTTCTCGTGTAAGTTTGCTAGACAATCTCGGTCCTACTCCAGGATTTTCTTCTGTGAACACAGAACAGACATATTTGTTTAGCACATTTGCTTTTTCTTCATCACTCTCCACATATCGGTTCCCAGCATCTTTTAGTTTAGCAATTCCATTTTTCATCTTCCTCCTTTCACTAATAAATCTGAAAAAATTTTTGTCTCCCTTTTTTACATTTTTAGCTATTTGTTCTTCTGCCAGTGCTTTCGCCAGACATATCTCTCTCTTGGCTTCTTTCACCCTGTAGTCCTTTCTTGCACTCCTCTTCTTGGTTTTTTTTATATTTCACAAACGCCAACTCTATCGCCTTTATTTTCTCCGCCACTAGTTTGGAGAACCATATCGCTTCCTTTTTCTCTTGTTTTTATTTATTTTCTTCACATAAAGGTCAGTAGCCATTTTTATCGCTTCTTTCAATTTAGACCATTGTCATCCCACTTCTCTTATGTCCTCCCATCCTAACAGCTCTTTCTTCAGGTACTCTCCCATTTCATTAAAGTCCGTACATTTGAAATCTAGGACTTTAAGTATCGTGTGGCCGCTCTCCACTTTAATCATTATATCAAATCAAACCGTTTGATGATCGCTACTTCCCAGGTGAGCACCCACTCGAACATTAGAGATATTCTCTCCATTTGTGAGGACCAGATCCAATATTGCTTTTTCCCTCGTGGGTTCCATCACCATTTGTCTGAGCAGAGGCTCTTGAAAAGCATCCACAATCTCCCTACTTCTTTCCGATTCCGCAGACGGAACATTCCAGACTGTGTTGTCCATCACCACTTGAGTTGCAAACCTTGGTGTAATGAACTGGATATTTTTCTTTTGTGTGACGTTCAATTAATGTGTATATAAACTATGGGGCTCATAATAAAAAAAAACATCTAAAAAGTGGCCTAAATGGGTACTTGGACGATCAAAAAGCCTGATCGTCCAAGTACCCATAATCAAAGCTGGTTTTAAACGTATCTAAAACCAGCTTAGGCCTTTCCCCTGCCTCTAAATGCATAGAGCGAAAAGAGGCATTTTTAGAGGAGGGGAAAGGGTGGGCAGTTGGCGGGAGGTGGACTGACCTACACCTAGGTGTACAGCAGGTATAACCAAAATATTTGACAGATTGCCTACTCGGCACTTATACGTTTTGATTTAGACCAAGTCAAAATAGGTATAAGTGCCGAAAAAGGAGCCGCTGAGCTGATGGTGGCTGGTGCGATAAGCTCAGCAGCCCGGTAACCTACCCATCCCCACACCACCCCTGCCACGATGCGATCACCCCTCTACCCAAACTGCTGTGATCCATGGCAGGAGAGATGCCCAATCTCTCCTGCTGCAGGTTGTGGCAGTTCAGGTACAGGAGTGATTGCATCACTGCAGGGGAGATGGCAAATGTCTCCTGCCGCGATGCATCACCCCCCCCCCCCGCCCGACAACGATCTGGGCAGGAAGGAGTCTCCGCTGACATTGGGGCAAGAGGGAGCCCAAGCCCTCCTGCCCCGCGGCACCCCCGAACCCCCGACACGATTGGGGCAGGAGGGAGCCCAAGCCCTCCTGCCCCACTGAAAACCCACCCGCCCGACACGATCAGGGCAGGAGGGAGCCCAAGCCCTCCTGCTCTGTGAAACCCCCTACCCCCACTCTCACTAAAATACGGGCAGGAGGGATCCCAGGCCCTCCTTCCCTCGACGCAATCCCCCCATGACCGACCCCCAACCCTCCCGATCGGCCCCCCCCTCCCGGTACCTGAAAATTATTGGTTGGACAGACGGGTGCCAAGCCCGTCTGTCTGACAGGCCAGCCATCCCGGAATGGCTGGCCTTAAGGCCTGATTGGCCCAGGTGGCTCAAACCCCGCCCACAAATGGGGCCTGAGGCACCTGGGCCAACCGAAATAGGCCCAGAAGCCTTAGGCCTCTTCTGTGGGTGGGGTTGGGCCTATGGCCTAAGGCCCCGCCTACAGGAGGGGCCTAAAGCTACTGGGCCTATTCTGGTTGACACAGGCGCCTCAGGCCCCCCTTGTGGGTGTGGTTTGAGCCGCCTGGGCCAATGAGGCCTTAAGGCCAGCCATTCTGGGGATGGCTGGCCTGTCGGACGGACAGGCTTGGCACCTGTCCGTCCGACCAAGGATTTTCAGGTACGAAGAGGGGGGGTTTGCATCGAGGGCAGGAGGTCTCAGGGATCCCTCCTGCCCGTATTTTAATGGGGGGTAGGGGGTTTCCGCAGGGCAGGAGGACTTGGGCTCCCTCCTGCCCCGATTGTGTCAGGGTTTCGGGGGGTGCCGCGGGGCAGGAAGACTTGGGCTCCCTCTTGCCCCGATGTCAGTGGGGGGTCATAGCTAGCCAGGGCAGGAGGGCTTGGGCTCCCTCCTGCCCTGATCGTGTCGGGCGGGTGGGTTTTCAGCGGGGCATGAAGGCTTGGGCTCCCTCCTGCCCTGATCGTGTCGAGGGTTCAGGGGTGCTGCGGGGCAAGATGGCTTGGGCTTCCTCTTGCCCCGATCAAGTCGGGGGTTTGGGGGTGCCGCGGGGCAGGAGGTCTTGGGCTCCCTCCTGCCCGGATCGTTCTGTGTGTGTGTGGGGGGGGAGATTCTGTAACCGGTGTTGTTTTTGACAGACACCAGTTACAGAATCCAGCTTTTAGGCGAAGGAATGGCTCCTTCTTCGCCTAAAAGCTCTTGTTTTGGGAGTTAGGCTTTTTTTAGGTTGATTATATGGTATTAGTGTAGACGTAGTGGTGGTCTGGGTGTAGAGGCAGACCATTATCTAAAAAACCTCCTTTTGGACATTTTTTTTGATAATAGACATTTTCCCTTCTTCTACTTTCAACGTTTAAGGCCTTAGGCCAAAAGGGGACTTAGACTTTTTTTGATTATGCTCCTCTATATTTTTAGATATAAAAAGAGAGAGAGAGCGAGAGATCAATGGATTTAATCAATGTGCATATTTAGGAAAAAATAATGTCCATGTGCCATATTGTAGCGCTTTTCAAAAGTTATTCTCTTTTGGAAATAAGCCCCTATATGTATTTCAACAACACAAATGTGATCACTCATACCAAGTTACATAGAAACATGAGGGCAGATAAAGGCCAAATGGCCCATCTAGTCTGCCCATCTGCATTAACTAAGATTTCCCACATGCCTATATCATGCCTTCTTGAATTCAGACACAGTCTCTGTCTCCACCACTTCTTCCTGCAGACTGTTCTGTGAAAAAGCATTTCCTTAGCTTACTCCTAGGCCTATCACCTCTTAACTTCATTCTATACCCTCTCATTCCAGAGCTTCCTTTCAAATGAAAGAGACTCGACTCATGCACATTTATGCCACGTAGGTATTAAAATTTCTGTATTATATCTCCCCTCTAATGCCTTTCCTCTAAAGTATACATATTGAGATCTTTAAGTCTGTCCCCATATGCCTTATGACAAAGACTACGCACCATTTTAGTAGCCTTCCTCTGGACTGACTCTATCCTTTTTATATCTTTTTGAAGGTGTGATCTTCAGTATTGTACACACTGTTCTAAATGAGGTCTCACCAGAGCCTTATTTATACAAGAGCATCAATTAATCCATTTTTTCCTACTGGCCATACCTCTCCCTATGCACCCTAGCATCTTTCTAGATTTCACCATCATCTTTTCAACCTGATTGGCCACCTTAAGATCATCATATACAATCACACCCAAGTCCCGCTCTTCTGTTGTGCACATAAGTTCTTCACTCCCTAAACTGTACCGTTCCTTTGGGTTTTTGCAGCCCAAATGCATAACCTTGCATTTCTTAACATTAAATTTTACCTGCTAAGTTTCAAACCATTCTTCAAACTTCGCTAGATCTTTTTTTATGTTATTCACACCATCCGGGGTTTCTACTCTATTTCAGATTTTGGTATCATCTGCAAAGAGGCAAATCTTACCTGACAGCCCTTCAGCAATATCGCTTATAAAAAATGTTAAAAAGAACAGGCCCAGGAACAGAACCTTGAAGCACACCACTGGTACCACCCCTTTCCTCCGAGCGATCTCCATTAACCACTACCCCCTGTTGTCTTCCACTCAACTAGTTCTTAACCCAGCCTGTCACTTTGGGGTTCATCCTGAGGGCACTCAGATTATTTATTAGATGACTATGTGGAACAATGTCAAAGGCTTTGCTAAAATCTAAATACACCACATCTAGCATACTCCCTATCCAATTCTCTGGTCACTCAGTCAAAGTAGTTGATCAGATTTGTCTGAGAAGACATACCTCTAGTGAATCCATGTTGCCTCTGGTCCTGTAATCCACTGAATTCCAGAAACTTCACCATTCTCTGTTTTGAAAGCGTTTCCATTAATTTGCTTTCCACAGAAGTCAGACGTTTACTGGCCTGTAATTCCCTACTTCTTCCTTAATTCCACTTTTGTGTAGAGGGACCACGTCCGCCCTTCTCCAGTCTTCTGGTATCACTCCCAGCTCTAACCGATACAACACAAATACTGAAAAAGGACAATGAACCCACCCCATCAGCACAAACCCTAGCCAACTTCTTTCAAAATAAAATTGCTAACTTAAGAACAACTCTACCCACTACCATAACAACTGCCCTTCAATACCTCGAACCTCACGACCAAGACACCAGAGTAGACATGATATGGGACCACCTCGAATACCCAAACTGGCATCAGTTCCTAAACCTATTCAACAAGTACACCAAATCTAACTGTCTGCTTGATACATGTCCCCCTAAAATCATGACAGTCGCCCCTCCAGAATTTAAAAAGGAACTATTTGAATGGATAACATCCGCCCTCACAAGCGGAACATTAAACAAAAAAATGGGACACATACTAATCACTCCAATCCCTAAAGATCAGAAAACCTCTTCAGCACTAACATCCAATTTCAGACCCATAGCAAGCATTCCCCTTTTCACAAAGCTACAGGAAGGATTGGTCAACCTTCAACTAGTCAACTACCTAGACAAATTTAACATCCTTAGTGAACACCAATCAGGATTCAGGAAAGGATACAACACAGAATCTGTCTTAGCCTCCTTACTAAACCACCTTTATGATCTCTTTAGCAAAGGAAAAAGCGCACTAATTCTTCAACTAGACCTTAGCAGTGCATTCGACCTGGTAGATCATGAAATCATGCTACTGTGCCTTGAAGTGATGGGAATTACTGGAAAGGCAAAGAAATGGTTCCAAGAATTCCTAATAAACAGATCCTACCGAGTAATCAGCAATGGAAATTACTCCAAACCATGGAAAAACCCATCAGGCGTACCTCAAGGTTCCCCCCTATCGCCCACCCTCTTCAATATCTATATCGCCTCCTTAGGTCACCTCCTACAAAAACTAAACCTAATACACTACATTTACGCAGACGACATATCCATTCTAGTCCCCCTAAATGACATCACAAAAGAAATAGTAGACAACCTCTCAAACGTAATGACTGAAATCGATAAATGGACCACCAATTTCAAACTAAAACTAAACGCAGAAAAAACAAAAGTCTTCCTGGCTAGTCCTAATGACAAAATCACAAAAACATTGATAAAAATAAACAATCACGAACACCCAATTTCCAAAAACATAAAAATACTTGGTATCACGCTAGACACTCACCTAACTATGACTGACCACACAAACTCACTAGTGAAAAAATGTTTTTACACGCTATGGAAACTAAGGACCATAAAAAAATACTTTGACCCAACATCATTCAGGTTACTGGTACAGGCACTGATCCTATCCATTCTTGACTACTGCAACATCATCTACCTGGGCATCCCACAAAAAACAATAAAAAAACTGAGATTAATACAAAACACCGCCGTTCGACTAATTTTCGGACTAAGAAAAAACGACCACATCAGCCCCTACTATAAAAAACTACATTGGCTTCCAATTGAAGCGCGAATACTATTCAAATTTGCTTGCACCTGTTTCAAGCAAGCCTGGGGACTAGCACCCTCATATCTACAAACTCACTTCATCCTACACAACCCCACACGAGCGACCAGAAACAAAAATATCTTTGCATACCCAAAGATCACTGGCTGCAGATACAAATCATTTCTGGATAGAACCTTTAAGTTCCAAGCGAACAGACAACAAGTTTGGCTGAAAAACTACATAAATAAACCTAATCAGTCTTACAGTGCATTCCGCAAATCGATCAAAACCGCCTTATTCGCAAAATTCACGGACTAAAACGGTCCCCTCCTTCAATAGGACTCCCTCACTGTAAACGCCTTTCTTTCTCTAAAGATGCCCCTCACGTATTCAGATATTCGCTTTCCATAGAACTCCAACTCAATGGAAGTTCTAAAGAAATACTCAGATATTCATTACCTATTGAACTCCAAACTATACGTAACTTTCCCTTCTACAATATTGTATTATATTTAGACTCATTGTAGGATACTGTATTTAGACTTATGTATAGTATTATATTCAGACTTATGTATTGTATTGTATTCAGACTTATGTATTGTATTGTGTTCAGATTTTTGTATTATATTGTAGTTAGACTCGTACTATATGGTACTGTATTGTATACAGAATCTTTGTATTGTATTGTATTGTATTGTATGTTGACTTATTGTATTGTATTGAGACCTCTTGTTATTCGCTGATTGTCCAGCCTTCTTACACTGTAAACCGCCTAGAAGTCGATTGACTATGGCGGTATAGAAAAATAAAGTTATTATTATTATTATTATTATTAGAGAAGCATCGCAAAGGTCAGTCAGAGGAGCCACCAGAACTTCCCTAAGTTCCTTCAGCACCCTCGGATGTATACCATCTGGTTCCATCACTTTATCCACCTTTAGTTTAGCTAGCTCTTAATGAACACTGAAAATCGATCAAGATCTACCACTCCTCCATCCCTTTTCACGTTTGTCTTCTACAGTCCCGCTCCCAGCGCTTTAGCTGTGAAAACTGAACAGAAATATTTAAGCAATTCAGACTTTTCTTCATCAGCTTCTACATATTCCTCCCCTTCACTTTTGAGTCTCACAATATCACTTTTGCACTTCTTCCTATCACTGATATATCTAAAAAATGTTATCTCCCTGTTTCAACTGTGCCAGCTATTTTTTCTTCCATTTGTATCTTTCCTTTCCTGACTACTCAAGCAGCCTCTCTTAATTTTTCCAGATATTTTTGCCTGTCTTCCTCTTTCTGCATTCTTTTGTAGTTTTGAGAACCAAAGCAGCCTTCTTTTCTTCTTCCTTTTACTTACGTTCCTCACAAAAAGGTTTGGCGCCCTTACAGTAACTCCTTTCAGTTTTGCCTACTGCATTTCTACTCCTTCCCGACATTCCCAGCCAGAGAACAATTCCTTGATGTAATCCCCCATCCAAATGAAATTAGTTTATTTTAAAGTCTAGAACCTTTATTTTTGAATGAGCCCTCTCTATACCCATCTTAATATTAAACCATACCATGCAGTGATCATTGGATGCCAGATGGTCACCCACTGTAACATCAGAAAAACTTTCCCTGTTTGTAGGCACTAAGTCCAATATGACCTTATCCCACTTGGTTTCCATTACCAACTGCTGGAACAGTTCTTGTAGAGAATGCAGGATCTCCCTACTTCTAGAAGATTTTGCAAAAGGGATACCCCAATTATCATCTGGCATGTTAAAAATAAAAAGAAATAGAAAAATCCTACCAAAGGCAATGCTCTGCTCCTAGTTGAAGAGCCAAAAAAGCTCCACCTTCGGGTGGATGAGAAGGAATTAACCTCAAGAGTCACCTCAAGAGTCACCTGTGGAATCTGATCTCTAAAAAAGTCATGTTGAGGGGGGAATCTATCAAGGCCAGCTTAAGGCAATCAGGCATAGGCAAATCTCCAATCTACTAATTACGACCCCAGACTACAAAACATTCAGAAAAAAATTAAAAACTCTACTCTTCAAGAAATTCCTGCAAACGACTTAATACCACTAGCTCCTTCCCACTTCCCAATACCTTCCCGATTCTCCAAAGCAACCTCATCTACTCCTTATCTCCACTAGAAATTACCAGATATCTTCTTCATGTAATACGTTTTTTGTAATTCTTTTGTAATCCGCCTTGAATCACAAGGCAATGGCTGAATAGAAGTCTCTAATGTAATGTAATGTAATGTAATGTAATGAGTTGTCAAACCCGTGACATACTCACTCACCCCATCAACCCACTGGAATAAAATACATGATATAAAAAACTAGTCTTTAAGCCCGTTACATTAACAGATGTGTGTGTGTGTGTGTGTCTTTCTTTCTTTTTCTCTCCTTGGCCACTTTCTGTCTTTCTGTCTCTCTCTTTCCTAGGCTGTCCACCACCACCCCTTGCCTGCTCCCCCTGTGCAGCAGGAACCCTTCTCCCTTCATTTTAAGTCTCCCCCTGTCCAGCAGCACCCCTTCACTGCTCCCCCTGTCCCAGCAGTAGGTCTTCTCCCTTCCTTTTACCTCTCCCCCTGTCTAGCAGCTCCTCTTCCCTGCTTTCCCTATCCAGCAATAGGCCTCCCTTCCTGTTGTCTCCTCCCCCCATATAACAGCACCTCTTCCGTGCTCCCCCTGTCCAGCAGTAGGCCTCCCTTCCTGTTACCTCCCCCCCTGTCCAGCAGCACCTATTCCCTGCTCCCCCTGTATTGCATTACCGCTTACCTGCTCCCCCTGTCCAGTCCGGCGATCTCCAGCCATCAAGCAGGCTCCTGCAGGGAGTCTCCTTCCTGCCCTGTCCCCGCCGGGCGTGCGAGCTTGCTCTGCTCCCTCCCGACCTGCCAGGAGTATTTGAATTCGACCCGATGCTTCCTGTTGAGGAAACCTTTCCTCGCCAGACTCAGCGGCGATCTCCAGCCATCGGGCCGGCTACTGCAGGGAGCCTCGTTCCTGCCCTGTCCACGACAGGCGTGTGAGCCTGCTCCGCCCCCTCCCAACCTGCTGGGAGCATTTGAATTCGATCCGATGCTTCCTGTTGAGGGAACCTCTCCTCGCCGGACTCAGCGGTGGGAGGGTTGGATGGGAGGGTCAGCAGGGGTTCAGGTGCACCAGGGAGGGGTGTGGCACGGGGGGGGGGGGGGAGTGACGACGATGAACTCTACCTTACAGTGAGTGAGGGGGGATTCGAAGTACACATGCGCACTCCTACCTGCCACGGACATACGGATCACGGAACACGCAGATAGGAGTGCGCATGCGCGCTTAGGGTTTTATTATAAATAAGCTGGGAGTCATAGAAAGCATTTAAAAATTACACCTGTAATATCATGTAAAAAGCACTTTAATACTGATTTCTATGGACTGTCTATCTAAATCTTGGGGGTTCTTATTTCACCATGTTTTGGTCAGAACTAGAACAGGTTTATGAGTTAGACATTTTTTCTTCAGTAAAGGAAAATATTAAAAACGTACAGAGCCCCAAACTAGAACATTTGAGGATAAATGTATTTCCAAGATGACCTCTGGAGAGATAATAAGACATGACTCCCATCTATCCCCTAGTGGTCGTTGACAACACTCCCCCTCCCTAAATATGTTGAAGAAACAGCATATAGCAGCCTCTATGACATATTCAAATGTTATGGCCATTCCTATTAGAGCTGCAAGCAGTTTCCTAAAGTTGCTTTGTGGTCAGTAAATAGTACTAAAGAGAAGTTTACCCAGGCCTTGGAAGCAATGGGGGAAGGATTGAGGGCTGGATCCAGGTACCTGCAGCCCTCCTAGAAGGATTGTGGGCTGGATCCAGTTAGATGCAGCCCTCCTGGAAAGATTGAGGCTTGATCCAGGTAGCTACAGCCCTCCTGTAAATATTGAGGACTGGATCCAGTTAGAGGCAGCCCTTCTGGAAGATTTGAGGGCTGGATCCAGGTGGATGCAGCCCTCCTGGAAGCAATGGGGCAGTGGCGTACCAAGGGGGGGGGCGGGGGGCGGTCCGTCCCGGGTGCACGCTCTAAAGGGGTGCACAGCCGGCCGGATCCGGAACCTCCTGCGCTGCTTCAAACCGCACTTCAGCGCGGCTGCCCTACTTAGAGCAGAGTTGGCAGCCGCGCTGAAGTGAAGAAGGTCAGTGACGTCAAGGGGGGGGGGGGAACCGGCAGCCGCAGTTATCACGGGATCTTGCTGCAACTAACTGCGTCTGCCGGCCCAGCCCCTTCCGACATCACTTACCTCTTTCATCGGAGCAGAAGCAGTCATCGCGGGACCTTTGGGATGGAGAAAGAAAGGAGGTCAGGGTGGCATGAAAGGGTGTGGAGGGTGACAAAGGGGGGTCAGAGTGCTATGGAAACATGGTAAAGGGTAACAAAGGGGGGTCAGGGTGCTATGGAAACATGGTGAAGGGTGACAAAGGGGGGGTCAGGATGCTATGGAATCACGCTGAAGGGTGACAAAGGGGGATCAGGGTGCTATGGAAACATGGTTAAGGGTGACAAAGGGGGTCAAGGTGCTATGGAATCACGCTGAAGGGTGACAAAGGGAGGTCAGGGTGATATGGAATCACACTGAAGGGTGACAAAGGGGGGTCAGGGTGCTATGGAAACATGGTAAAGGGTGACAAAGGGGGGTCAGGGTGCTATGGAAACATGGTAAAAGGTGACAAAGGGGGTCAGGGTGCTATGGAATCACGCTGAAGGGTGACAAAGGGGGGTCAGGGTGATATGGAATCACACTGAAGGGTGACAAAGGGGGGTCAGGGTGATATGGAATCACACTGAAGGGTGACAAAGGGGGTCAGGGTGGTATGGATGCGTAGTGGAGGGAGAGAAAGGGGCAGATGCTGAAGGAATTGCAGGTAAAGAGACATAAGGGAGAACGATACTGCATGGAACTGGGTTGTAGAGCGCAAAAGGGGGCAGATGCTGATTGAAGTGGGGGGAAAGAGAGAGAAGGGGTAGATGATGGAACTGGGGAGAGGGGAGAGAGAAGAGGGCAGGTGATGGAAGGAGGGGGGAAAGAGAGAGAAGGGGCAGATGATGGAAGTGGGGAATGAGAAGAGGGCAGATGATGGAAGGAGGGGATAAATAAAAGGAGGGCACATGATGGAGGAAAAGGATTGAGTTAGGGAAATACTGGAGGGGGTGAGGGAAAGAGGTGGCGAGCTGTAGGTAGACAGTAAAAAAGGAAATTGATGAGAGGGTAGTAAGAACGTAATCTAGATGGATGCAGAAATAAATTGAAAAGGAAAATGAGGGAAGAAAGGGATTGCAGAAGAGAGGTGTGGGAGAGGGAAGGAGAGGAGAGAGATGCCAGACCAATGGGGTGAAAGGAGAGATGGAAGGGGGAGGCATACAGTTTCTGGAAGGGGCATAGAAGGAGAGAAGATGCCATATAGGGGAAGAGAGATGGCAGACAGTGGATGGAAGGAAGAGAGTAACAAGAAGATGAGGAATGCAGAAACCAGAGAAGACAAAGGTAGAAAAAAATTTTCTATTTATTTATTGCTTTAGGAGACATGTGTCACTGTTTCTGTGGTGTTGCATTGTATGCAGAGTCCAGCTTCTTTCTGGTTCAATTTAACCTTTGTCCATGTATTTCTATTTTATCCCCCCTTTTACAAAACTGTGGAGCAATTTTTAAAGCCAGCCGTGGTGGTAGCAGCTTTGATGCCCAGAATACTATGAGCGTTAGAGCTGTTACCACTGTGGCTAAAATCCACACTACAGTTTTGTAAAAGGGGGAGGGGTTAGTTTGTGATTACATATTCCATACTAGGCGAAGGTGTTTTCTGTGTTCTGTGTGTTCGAAAGACATGGTTTTTTTGTTAGGCTTGACTGAAGGATTGTACTAGTTTGGCTTGTTTAGTTTTACAATGGGTGTATTGATGTTGTATTGCTCACTGCAGTATGCAAGATGCTGCCTTTTACTCATGTGTGACATGTGGCTTGTTACTAAAAATCATGTTTTTCGTACACATGGGTTGGGGGTTTCAAAAAATGATGGGCCCCGGGTGTCACATATGCTAGGTACGCCACTGAATGGGGGTCTGGATCCAGGTAGATGCATCCCTCCTGGAAGGATTGAGGACTAGATCCAAGCCCTCCAGAAAGATGCACCTGGCTCCAGGTGGATGCAGCCTTCCTGGAAGTATTGAGGGCTGGCTTCAGGTGGATGCAGCCCTCCTGGAAACAATGGGGGAGGGGGGCTGGATCCAGGTAGATGCAGCCCTCCTGGAAGTAATGGGGGCTGGTCCAGTTGGATGCAGCCCTCCTGGAAACATACTCTGTCCTACCTTGCTTAATCCTGCCCCCACAGGTGAATTGTAGGTCATGGGGCCAGGACAGGACAAAAAGTCAGATACAGTAAACTTTAGTTTGCGAGCATAATTTGTTCCAGAAGCAGGCTTGTAATCCAAAGCACTCGTATATCAAAGCGAATTTCCCCATAGGAAATAATGGAAACTCAGACGATTCGTTACACAACCCAAAAACATTAATACAAAATACTATTTGTGCTTGTATTGCAAGACCTCGCTCATTTAGAACAATCACTACACTCCTGCAGCATCAGAGAGAGAAGAACCATTTACTCAGTTGTGATGATGTGACGCGTGTATATTGTATGTACTCATATTGTAAGACTTTGCTCATTTAGAACAGTCACTAAGCTCTTGCAGTGTCAGAGAGAGAAGAACCATCGGCTCAGTTGTGATGTGTGTATACTGTATGTACTTGTATTGCAAGACATTGCTTGTATATCAAGTTAAAATTTAATAAAATGTTTTGCTTGTCTTGCAAAACACTTGCAAACCAAGTTTTACTGTATAAGTAAGATGTAAGTGCTGTTTTTTCAAATAACTTGTATGAATTCTTGAATGCATGGTTTTTAGATTGAAAATGAATAAAGATATATATATATAAATCAAGTCAGCATGGGGTCTTGCCCCATACCAAAACCAGCAGAGGCTGCCAAAGGAAAATTACACTCTGGTCTTAAGGTACTTCGAAGATCCTGAGGATCCAGAAAATCCGTGTTTTACCCAGGCACCCCCCCCTCCCCGGAAAAGATGGGAGAAAGGTGGCATTGAGTGGGCCTGAGCCAAAAATGAGATGGCCTAGGTCCATCCGGGCCCACCCCGTAGCAATGCCACTGCTCCAAAATTGATGAACATTCATTTACTTGTAAAGGGAAAGATTTGTGAAAACTTTATTTGACCTATGTTATAAATAAAAATAAAACAAAACAAAGGAATGGAAAGGAAAATAAGGCAATATCTTATTTATTGGACTAACAATACATTTTTTTGACAAACTGGACAAAACATCAATGACCTTATAGTCAGAATATTAAGAGGTAACTGGTTTTTTTGAGCTATGATGGTTATTTTATTTTAAGCATCAAACAATATATTTCAGGGAAAACAATTCCCAGCCAAATTCAAATTGCTGTTATACACAATCAAGGAATGTAAGACCTTTGAAGTGAAAATGATCAAATATTTTGACACCTACCAGACATGACTTAAGAAGGATCACATTACAAACCATAAAATTAAACTGCTTTGTTATCTTCTGATTACCCATCCCACTTCTTAATGTTTTTCCCTGTCACTTCTTCTGCCCTTCTCCCATCCCTACCTCTCCCTTGAGACGGTCATTGGAATGTTTTTCTTCTGATATTGTCATGTTTTCCTTATGAATGACCCAGAGAAGAAGGCTCTGCCTTTGAAAGTTTGTTAAACAATGTATTCTTTCTCCAATTAAAAATGTACTTTATTTGACCTAGAAGAATCTTTAACAGTGAAACAACTTCAGATCTTCACATTCCTTCCTCCACTGTCCTCTGCATGTCTCTTTCCCTTCACATCCCTCCTTCTTCCTTTAACTTCTTTCCTTGCACAAATGGGTGTGTGCTAAGTATGGTTAATTAAATAATTTAATACCTTTTAACTGTAGGTTTTGCAATCCTCTTCATAGGTCCTGTACAATGGTGGGTTGGGGTTCCCCATCTGTCCTTCTACTGCTTCATCCTACCCGGTTATAGCAGCAACTGTTCTTACTCTTCAGACAGCAACATTGTAGCTGTCCCTCCTGCATATGTGAGAGGGCATGTTGTGTGCATGTGTGAAAAGACAGAACTATGTTGCTGGACTTACACTATCTGGCTTCTTTTTATGGAGCACAGCTGATATATTCACAGCACCCAGAACTAAAACAAACAACAGCCTCCCTACAAATTCCTCAAATTGTCTATTGTGTCTCTGCATGTTTCAGCCATGTGTTGATCCATCTTAAGGCTGAAAGCATCTGAAAAGAAATATGTGGTTCCTGTCTCCTAGCAACCATATCTCATAATGGACCATCAGATTCTGGGATACGCTCACCTTCAGTGACATCACAACCTGAAAACCAGCCAATGAGGAGAATAGGGGAGGGGTTTGTTTTCTTTTTCTTTCTTTTTTGTTGGGCTTTGGAGGGTGGGGAGGAATTGTGACCATTATTAGTATTCATGAAGGTAATTTATTAGCAGATACTCATTTATTTATTTAAAAATTTATATACTACATAATAACTATGCGGTTTACAAAATTACATACCAATTAACTTAGGTTCCATAAACAAATAATAACTGATCATGTTTCAACAAAACAAACACAGATGTTAACAGACAGTAGCATTTGCAATATTTTCTTTAAATTCATCCTACCAGGATAAAGTCGTAAAATCCCAAGAAGGCATTAACAGGCACAGGAAGGCATTGACAAATAGTTGCGTTTTCAACATTTTCTTAAAAATCATCCTAACCATGAATTGTCAGCCACATAAAATGGAAGTACCCCTGATTGCTCTAGCACTATCAGGATATTGCTGGGGTGGAGTGAGGACAGAAAACGGAGCTTCCTCCTAAATCTATGGATAGCTGGCAATGCTCAGCCACTATGCAGATAACTATATGGCTTAATTTAGGGCAGCAAAAAGGATGTGCTTAGTTAACCACATAGATATAGAGCTAGCAGCTGAATATTGCTGTTGTCTATATAACCAGCACTGGACACTGGTTTGCATGTGTAATCACTGCCGCTATCTATACTTACTGCGTTGCTGAATAGCTACAGTTGATGCTTAAGAAAAATGCTTGCTTCACCATCTTAATTTTAATTTAACCATTTCTGGCTTCAAGTGAATGTTTGGACCTACTTACTAAGTTGTGTTAGCTGTTCAATATGGAATTACCATTACAATTAATGTGGTACTAAGATCATAAATGCCATTTTGGGACTGCAGCTGCACTTTACAGTTAGAAAATAGAAACATGATGGCAGATAAAGGCCAAATTGTCCATCTACTCTGTCCATCCACAATAACCATTATCTCTTTCTCTCTCTGAGAGATACCATGTGCCTATCCCAGGCACTCTTGAATTCAGACACATGGATGGGGGAAGAGCGACATACTTGAAAGACAAGGCATTTCACAATATAGAAAAGATAATGCATTTGGAAATATTCACAGCTTTTAGGATACCCCTCAATGAAGTTTGAAGGTGGGTTAGTGGAGATTGATGTCATCGAAACACTGGTAAACAGTGTGGTAACTTCCTCATGGGATGCTATCTGGTGGTTCTCCTTCACCTCGCTAGAATCCAAAGAGGTGCCAGCTTAAAAAATAATGAAGACTACTTGTCTATAGCCTTCAGCCCCTTGATCCAGCAACAGCTTGACACAGGCAAATTGAGTATAGCTACTAATATTGTGTATGCAAAAAATACAGGTAGTTCCCAAGTTACAGACACCCGACTTAAGTATGACTTGTACTTAAGAAAACGATTGCGGCTTCATTTGATTTCACAGAGCAGTATTTCCAGTGGCATAGACTCCTTCACTTCTCCTGTAGCAGATTCAGGAAAGATGCATGGCCACATTAAGAAGAGTGTGTGGTTGTGCTTGCTGTACCTTAGAGAGAATACTGATATGGACAGTTGGCTCTTTTGTCAGCTGGAAGCAGAGGTAAGCAGCAAGAATCTTAAAATCTACAAGTTCTGAATTGCATACAAATTCGACTTAAGAACAGCTTTAAAAACGTAAGTCATTCTTAACCCGATGACTTCCTGTATGTTTCATTTTCGAAAAGGATAACTATTTAAAACAGAGGACAGGGTTAAATGGCCATTTTCTCAATGGAGG
Organism: Geotrypetes seraphini; assembly: GCF_902459505.1. NCBI lineage: Eukaryota > Metazoa > Chordata > Amphibia > Gymnophiona > Dermophiidae > Geotrypetes > Geotrypetes seraphini. The sequence goes on along the minus strand of NC_047091.1, from coordinate 47,847,614 downwards.
AGGGTAAATAGTGGAGTGCCGCAGGGATCTGATCTAGGACCAGTGCTATTTAATTTATTTATAAATGATCTGGAAATTGGAACGATGAGTGAGGTGATTAAATTTGCAGATGACACGAAATTGTTCAAAGTTGTTAAAACACATGCAGATTGCGAAAAATTGAAAGCAGACCTTAGAAAATTGGAAAACTGGGCATAGGAAAAATGCAGTGGTGCACATTGGGAAGAATAATCCAAATCATAGTTACCAAATGCCAGGGTCCACCTTAGGGGTCAGCACCCACAAAAATGATCTGGATGTCATTGTAGACAATACGCTGAAACCTGCCTAATGTGCGGCAGTGGCCAAAAGAACAAACAAGATACTAGGAATTATTAGAAAAGGGATGGTAAACAAGACTAAGAATGTTATTGTGCCTCTGTATTGCTCCATGGTGTGATCTCACCTTGAGTATTGCATTCAGTTCTGGTCTTATCTCAAAAAAGATTTTTGCAGAACTAGTAAAGGTTCAAAGAAGAGCAACCAAGATGATAAAGGAGATGGAACTCTTCTCATATGAGGTAAGACTAAAGAGGTTAGGGCTCTTCAGCTTAGAAAAAAGATAGTTGAGGGGATATATGATTGAAGTATACAAAATCCTGAGTGGTATAGAATGGGTACAAGTGGATTGATATTTTACTCCATCAGAAATTACAAAGACTCAATGAAGTGACAGGGAAATACTTTTTAAACCAATAAGAGGAAATGTTTTTTATTTTTACTTAGTGAATAGTTAATCTCTGGGAAGCATTGCCAGAGGTTGTGGTTAAGAGTGATTAACGTAACTGTTTTAAAAAAAGGTTTGGACAGGTTCCTGAAGGAAAAGTCCATAGTTTACCATTAAGACAGACATGGGGAAGCCACATCTTACCCTGGATTGATAGTCTGGAATGATGCTACTATTTGGGGGTTTGCCAGGTAATTGTGACCAAGTTTGGCCACTGTAAAGACAGGATACTGGGCTAGATTTATTAATTTATTTTAATAATTTATTTAATTTTCTATACCATTCTCCCAGGAGAGCTCAGAACGGTTTACATGAGTTTATTCAGGTACTTGAGCATTGGTCTTACCCAGTAAGGCTATTATGTTCCTTTCTACCTGCCGTCCCATCAGACTTCAGAAAAAGAATCCCCATCTTTAAATGCCAGACAACTTGCCTCAGAGGAAGCTGCATATCTGTTTATCTATTAATAAAGGACTCCTATTTACTAAAATACAGTTATATCATAACTTCTGCACCAACTATTAGGTATATTCCCAGTAGTATGGGGAGCGCTGCCTTATAGTTAATTAACACAGAGAAAACATCTCATCTGTGATAACAGGCAATACACTACCATGGCGTACCAAGGGGGGGTGATCTGCCCCAGGTGCACAGCTTGGGGGGGTGCACAGCCAGCCAGGTCTGGGTCCTCCTGCCCTTCCTTTCCCCCGGCCCGCACCGCTGCAATCTTACCTCCCCCCGCTGACAAGAAGTCTTTCCAACGTCAATTCTGACATCAGAGAGGAAGTTCTGGGCCAGCCAGTCAATGATTGACTGGCCCGGAACGTCCTCTCCGACATCAGAATTGACGTCGGAAAGACTTCTTGTCGGTGGGGGGAGATAAGATTGCAGGCGCAGACTGGGGGAAAGGAAGGGGAGAGGCGCTTTTTTTTCTTTTTTCTGTGGCAGGGAGGGCAGGATGTAGGCAGGCAAGCTGGCTGGCTTTAGTGCAGCAGGGAGGGAGGGAGATAGGTAGGCAGACAGGCAGGCTGGCTTTGTGGGTGGACAAAATCTGGAAGGAAATGGGGGGACATAAGGAGGCACTGGGGACACTAAGGACACGGGAAGGAGGCACAGGGGCACCATGGACATAGGAAGGAGGCACTGGGGGCACTAAGGACACAGGAAGGAGGCACTGGGGGCACCATGGACACAGGTAGGAGGCACTGGGGGCACCATGAACACGGGAAGGAGGCACTGGGGGCACTAAGGACATGGGAAGGAAGGAGGGAGGGAATAGAAAGGGACAATTGTTGGGCCTAAGTGCAGAAAGAAAGAAATAAAAGAAAGGATACACAGTCAATAGATGTCCCCTTTTGATGAAAAAAATAAATGGTCAGATTATCTCTGACTTCCTTTCTCTGCTGCAGAGTCAGCAGGCGCGCTGAGGTGCAGTAAGGTCCCGTGATGACTCATCTGCTGGCTCTGCTCCGGAAGAAGTAAGTTACGTCGGAGGGGGTGGACCCCACCGACTTCACCCCTTCATTGAAGAACAAGCTGCTCTATCCCCTGTCCAGTCCGGCTTCCGAAAAGGCCACAGCACAGAGTCAGTACTCCTTGACATCATTGATGACAGCTGGGCAATACTCGACAAAGGCAGTGATGCCCTACTAGTCCTACTTGACCTCAGCGCTGCCTTTGACACAGTCGACCACCACCTCCTCACATCCAGACTCTATGACCTCGGAATCAAGGACACAGCCCTCCAATGGATCACCTCCTTCCTCCATCAAAGGACCCAGACTGTCCTACTAGGAACACACAAATCTCGCCCCAAGCCTATCAAATATGGTGTTCCTCAAGGCGCCCTTCTATCCCCCCTCCTATTCAACCTCTACATCAGACCTGTCATTGATATAGCGCAGAAATATAGCATTAAAATCCACTCTTATGCAGATGACATCCAGCTGCTCCTCCCACTAGGTGAGAACCGATCGTCCCAAATTACTAACCTCCAACATTGCCTCTCTGATATGAAAACTTGGATGTCAAACAACAAACTTCAACTAAAAGCCACTAAAACAGAACTCTTATGGATCAGGAAAAAAAGCACCAAATTCACACGTCCTACCCTAGCATGGGACTCCACTCTACTAACGGCAACAGATCAGGTACGCAGCCTAGGAGTAACTTTAGATGGACACTTATCCCTATCTGCCCACATATCCCAAGTAATCTCCACCTCCTTCTACTACCTCCGCCAACTGAAAAGGATCAAACCCTACATCTCCACACCTAACCTCGCCCAACTCCTCTACGCATATGTCCTCTCCAGAATGGATTACTGTAACTCCCTATTTAATGGACTAACCAAAAATAATCTCAAACGCCTCCAACGTGTCCAAAATGCAGCTATCCGCCTCCTACACAACCTCAACTACCATGATCCCGTCTCCCCAGCACTCCGCGCTGAACACTGGCTCCCAATTAGCCAGCGCTGTGCTTTCAAGGCCCTAGCAGTAGCCCACAAGAGAATTTATGCCACCACCCCCCTCCTACATAAAATCTAAGCTTCCCATCTACACCCCCACTCGCTCCCTCCGCTCAAAATCGGAAATACGCCTATGCATTCCCCCTGGAAGGTCCCTCCTCTCAGAAACTGCCCGCAAACGATCCTACAGCCACTTCATCCCACATCTCTGGAATAAACTCCCCCCCCAACTCAGGCAACAGAACTCTTTATTGACATTCCGTAAAATGGTAAAGACCCTCCTCTTCAACTAAAGATCTCCCTCAGTCTACACCCCCCCTTAAACCCCACCTCACTCTTCTCTCCCCTATTTAACTTCTCCTAAATTTCAGTATAGTCCTCTCTTAGTCTGTACTCTGATAAATTGTCTGTACTCTGAAAAATTGTTTGTACCCTGATAAATACTGCACAATTTTGTATGTCCAAGCACCTAAACCTATTGTACATCTTATTTGCCTAATTACTTCTACTGTGTATGTTTACTTGTAGACCGTTCTGAGCTACTGGGAGAACGGGATATAAATCTAAATAAATAAATAAAAATAAATAAATAAATAAATAAATAAATTGCATGACTTTGCCACAACTCTCTGCTTCTGCCGGAGCAGAGCCAGCAGACGCGTCATCACGGGACCTTCCAGCATGCGGCTGCTGAGTCCGCTCCAGAGCAAGTACGTCGGAGTGGGGTGGACAGGCAGCTGGCAGCTACAGTCATCGTGGGACCTTGCTGCATGAAGGGAGAGAAAGGAGCAGGATTGCTGGAATGGAAGAGTGGTGGAGGGAAAGAAAGGGGGCAGGGTGGTATGGAAGGGTTGTGCTGATGGAAATGATGTACAGAGAAAGGGGAGAGACATAAGGGGGAAGGATATTGGAGGGAAAGAAAGGGGACAGATGCTGATTGAAGAGGGGTGGATGGTGAGAAAAAGGGCAGATATTGGATGGTAGTGGGGAGCCTATGGTGGATGGAAGTGCAGATGGGAGAGATAAGGGAGCAAATGCAGGAAAGAAATGGGAGGTGAGAAAGAGGGGAGCAGATACTGGATGGAAGTGGATGGGAGGACATAAGAGAAGTGGAAAGACAGTGGTCTAAGCTGAAAGGAGCGATAAAAATGGCTACGGACCTTTATGTGAAGAAAATCAATAAAAACAAGAGAAAAAGGAATCCGATATGTTCTCCAACCTAGTGGCTGAGAAAATAAAGGCGAAAGAATTGGCGTTCATGAAATATAAAAAAACCCAAGAAGAGGAGAGCAGAAAGGACTACAGGGTGAAACTGAAAGAAGCCAAGAGAGAGATACGTTTGGCAAAGGCACAGGCGGAAGAACAAATGGCTAAAAATGTAAAAAAGGGAGATAAAAATTTTTTCAGATATATTAGTGAAAGGAGGAAGATAAAAAATGGAACCAATATGTGGAAAGTGATGAAGAAAAAGCAAATGTGCTAAACAAATATGTCTGTTCTGTGTTCACAGAAGAAAATCCTGGAGAAGGACCGAGATTGTCTAGCAAAGTTACACGAGAAAATGGAGTAGATTCTGCGCCGTTCACGGAGGAGGGTGTTTATGAGCAACTTGAAAAACTGAAGGTGGACAAAGCGATGGGACCAGACAGGATCCATCCCAGGATACTAAGGGAGCTCAGAGAGGTTCTGGCGAGTCCTATTAAAGACTTGTTCAACAAATCTCTGGAGACGGGAGTGATTCCTGGGGATTGGAGGAGAGCGGATGTGGTCCCTATTCATAAAAGTGGTCACAGGGATGAAGCAGGAAACTGCAGGCTGGTGAGCCTCACTTCAGTTGTTGGAAAAATAATGGAAGTTTTGCTGAAAGAAAGGATAGTGTACTTCCTTGAATCTAATGGGTTACAGGATCCGAGGCAACATGGCTTTACTAAAGGTAAATCATGCCAAACGAACCTGATTGAATTTTTTGATTGGGTGACCAGAGAGCTGGATCGAGGACATATGCTAGATGTAATTTACTTTGATTTCAGCAAAGCCTTTGATACAGTTCCTCATAGGAGACTGTTGAACAAACTTGAAGGGCTGAAGTTAGGACCCAAAGTGGTGAACTGGGTCAGAAACTGGCTGTCGGACAGACGCCAGAGGGTGATGGTTAATGGAAGTCGCTCGAAGGAAGGAAAGGTGAGTAGTGGAGTCCCTCAGGGATCGGTGCTGGGGCCAATCCTGTTCAATATGTTTGTGAGTGACATTGCTGAAGGGTTAGAAGGAAAAGTGTGCCTTTTTGCAGATGATACCAAGATTTGTAACAGAGTAGACACCGAAGAGGGAGTGGAAAATATGAAAAAGGATCTGCAAAAGTTAGAGGAATGGTCTAATGCCTGGCAACTAAAATTCAATGCAAAAAAATGCAGAGTAATGCATTTGGGGATTAATAATAGGGAGGAACCGTATATGCTGGGAGGAGAGAAGCTGATATGCACGGACGGGGAGAGGGACCTTGGGGTGATAGTGTCCGAAGTTCTAAAGGTGAAAAAACAGTGTGATAAGGCAGTGGCTGCTGCCAGAAGGATGCTGGTCTGTATAAAGAGAGGCGTAGTCAGTAGAAGGAAGAAGGTGTTGATGCCCCTGTACAGGTCATTGGTGAGGCCCCACTTGGAGTATTATGTTCAGTTTTGGAGACCGTATCTGGCGAAAGACGTAAGAAGACTTGAGGTGGTCCAGAGGAGGGCGATGAAAATGATAGGAGGCTTGTGCCAGAAGACGTATGAGGAGAGACTGGAAGCCCTGAATATGTATACCCTAGAGGAAAGGAGAGACAGGGGAGATATGATTCAGACGTTCAAATACTTGAACGTAGAACAAAATCTTTTTCAGAGAAAGGAAAATGGTAAAACCAGAGAACATAATTTGAGGTTGAGGGGTGGTAGATTCAAAGACAATGTTAGGAAATTCTACTTTACGGAGAGGGTGGTGGATGCCTGGAATGCGCTCCCGAAAGAGGTGGTGGAGAGTAAAACTGTGACTGAGTTCAAAGAAGCATGGGATGAACACAGAGGATTTAGAATCAGAAAATAATATTAAATATTGAACTAAGGCCAGTACTGGGCAGACTTGCACGGTCTGTGTCTGTATATGGCCGTTTGGTGGAGGATGGGCTGGGAGGGTGTAGATGGGCTAGAGTAAGTCTTAACAGAGATTTCGGTAGTTGGAACCCAAGCACAGTACAGGGTAAAGCTTTGGATTCTTGCCCAGAAATAGCTAAGAAGAAAAAATTAAAAAATTTAAATTGAATCAGGTTGGGCAGACTGGATGGACCATTTGGGTCTTTATCTGCCATCATCTACTATGTTACTATGTTAAGAATACTGCATAAAACTCAGAGAAGTGAAGAAAGATATACAGCTGACAAAAGTTCAGGCAGTGGCATAGTAAAGTGTGGGGGGGGGGGGGAGAGAGGGGACGCCCCAGGCACCATGTTGGTGAGGGCACCTGCACCCCTCCTCCTCTCTGCCCCCTTCCACCTCTTTTCACTCCTCCCCTTACTTTCTCCCGTACCTCAAGTTGCTCATCACCATGAGCCAAAACTTTAGCGTGCTCCTCATGACCGCGTTGTCTCTCCCACTGACGTCACTTTCAGGTGCCATGCACATGTCAGATGGAGAGCCAATTAGGTTGTGAGGAGCCAATGGGGTTGTGAGTTCTTGTTGCTCATGGCAGTGAACAACTAGAGGTATGGGGGAAGGGAAGAGGGGTTTGTGCATGGCAGAGGGGATCAGGGAAGGAGCGGGGGGGGGGCGGAGATGAGGGCGAGGCAGGGGCACCACTGCCCCTGGCACATCTCACCCTTGCTATGCCACTGAGTGCAGGCAAAAGAAAGAGGCCTGGATTCTCATCAGGACACTGAAAGCTAGGCAGCTGTAGGTGTCCTACTGCTGTCTAACTTAAATGTTTTAATTGATGCTATACAATACAGTAATTAATTACATCATTTAAAACCAATTAAAAGTAATTACAAAAAAACCCGCCGCTATGAGGTTTCCAGGACTGGCCCCTAGGTCCCTGGTGGCTAGCGGTGCATAATGACGCTGAAGCCAGGAAGTGGGTGTGGTTATGAGCAGTATCAGAGTTTGGCATCAATATGTACTGCTGGCCGCAATTCTGATGGGACCCTAGGTGCTGAAAATGTAGGCCTGTAAAACTCTAGGGTCCCATCAAGCTGCAGTTCTAGAAGCGGTGCCATTCGGTGATTGACATGCGGCAGGTGCCCGTTTGTAGGTGCCTGCCACAACAGACGACACTTACAGAATCAGTCCCTAAATGACTAGAGACATAAAGAAAGGTGACAAGACTTTTTTTCAAGCATATTAGAGAAAGACTAGAAATGGAATTGAGACTGAAAGCTGTGGAGAGCCAATATGCGGAGAATGATGAGGAAAAGGCAGACGTATTAAACAAATACTTCTGTTCTGTGTTCACGGAAGAAAATCCTGCAGGAGGACTTCTATTGGCTGAGAAAACATGTGAGAACATAAGAACAAAAGAATTGCCGCTGCTGGGTCAGACCCATTGGCCATCATCCCCAGCAGTCTGATCAAGCTGCAGCCCTCTGGTCAAAGACCAGCGCCCTAACTGAGACTAGCCTTACCTGCGTACGTTATGGTTCAGCAGGAACTTGTCTAACTTTGTCTTGAATTCCTGGAGGGTATTTTCCCTGATGATAGACTCCGGAAGAGCGTTCCTGTTTTCTATCACTCTCTGGGTAAAGAAGAACTTCCTTATGTTCGTATGGAATCTATCCCCTTTCAATTTTAGAGAATGCCCTCTCGTTCTCCCTACCTTGGAGAGGGTGAACAAACTGCCCTTGTCTAAAAAGTCTATTCCCTTCAGTACCTTGAATGTTTTGATCATGTCCCCTCTCAATCTCCTCTGTTCGAGGGAGAAGAGGCCCAGTTTCTCTAATTTTTCATTGTACGGCGGCAACTCCTCCAGCCCCTTAACCATCTTAGTCGCTGTTCTGTGAACCCTTTCAAGTAGTACCGTGTCCTTCTTTGTGTACGGCGACCAGTGCTGGACGCAGTACTCCAGGTTAGGGTGCACCATGGCCAGGTACAGCGGCATGATAACCCTCTCCGATCTGTTCGTGATACCCTTCTAAATCATTCCTAGCATTCTGTTCGCCCTTTTTGCCGCCACCGCACATTGTGCAGACGGCTTCATCGACTTGTCGATCAGAACTCCCAAGTCTTTTTCCTGGGAAGTCTCTCCAAGTACCGCCCTGGACATTCTGTATTCATGCATGAGATTTTTGTTACCTACATGCATCACTTTACACTTATCTGTGTTGAACCTCATTTGCCATGTCGATGCCCATTTCTCAAGCTTGATTATGTCATGTTGCAGATCTTCACAATCCCCCAGCATCTTCACTACTCAGAATAACTTTGTATCATCCACAAATTTAATCACCTCACTCGTTGTACCAATATCCAGATTATTTATAAAGATGTTGAAGAGCACGGGTCCAAGCACCGAGCCCTGCGGCACCCCACTGGGAGACGGAAAAGGGGCTGCTTTGGGTGGGAGGGGTATGCTGGGGGCAGGCAGCAATCGTGGTTTGCTCGGGGGGCCAGAGAGAGATAGGCAAGAGGCCAGGGAGAGATACAGAGAGACAGACAGAAAGAAGTGGAGGGGGAATATAAGAACATAAGAAATGCCGCTGCTGGGTCAGACCAGTTGTCCATCCTGCCCAGCAGTCCGCTCACACGGTGGCCCTCAAGTCAAAGACCACTGCTCTAAATGAGTCCAGCCTCACCTGCGTACATTCCAGTTTAGCAGGTACTTATCCAACTTTGTCTTGAAACCCTGGAGGGTGTTATCCCCTATAACAGACTCCGGAAGAGTGTTCCAGTTTTCCACCACTCTCTGGGTGAAGAAGAATTTCCTTAAGTTTGTACGGAATCTATCCCCTTTCAACTTTAGAGAGTGCCCTCTTGTTCTCCCTACCTTGGAGAGGGTGAACAGTCTGTCTTTATCTACTAAGTCTATTCCCTTCAGTATTTTGAACGTTTCGATCAAGTCCCTTCTCAGTCTCCTCTTTTCAAGGGAGAAGAGGCCCAGTTTCTCCAATCTCTCACTGTACGGCAACTCCTTCAGCCACTGAACCATCTTAGTCGCTGTTCTCTGGACCCTTTCGAGTAGTACTGTGTGCTTCTTTGTTTATGGTGACCAGTGCTGGATGCAGTACTCCAGGTGAGGGTGCACCATGGCCCGATACCGCAGCATGATAACCTTCTATGATCTGTTCGTGATCCCCTTCTTAATCATTCCTAGCATTTTGTTCGCCCTTTTTGCCGCCACCGCACATAGTGCAGACGGCTTCATCAACTTGTCGATCAGAACTCCCAAGTCTCTTTCCTGGAAGGTCTCTCCAAGTACCGCCCCGGACACCCTGTATTCGTGCATGAGATTTTTGTTACTGACATGCATCACTTTACACTTATCTATGTTGAACCTCATTTGCCATGTCGATGCTCATTTCTCAAGCTTGAATATGTCACGTTGCAGATCTTCACAATCCCCCTGCATCTTCACTACTCTGAATAACTTCGTATCATCCACAAATTTAATCACCTCACTCGTTGTACCAATGTCCAAATCATTTATAAAGATGTTGAAGAGCACGGGTCCAAGCACCGAGCCCTGCGACACCCCACTGGGAGAGGGAAAAGGGGCTGCTTTGGGGGGAGGCAGGTGCTGGGGGGCAGGCAGCAATCTTGGTTTGCTCGGGAGGGGCAGAGAAAGATAGGCAGGGGGCCAGGGAGAGAGACAGAGAGACAGACAGAAAGAAAGACGGACAGACAAAGGGCCAGGGAGAGACACAAACAGAAAGAATGACAAACAGACAGGGAGCCAGAGAGACAGACAGACAGACAAACAGCCAGTGGCCAAGGAGCGAGAAAGAAAGACAGACAGACAGGGGGCCAGGGAGAGACACAGACAGAAAGAATTACAGACAGACAGGGGGCCAGAGAGACAGACAGAAAGGCAGCCAGCCAGCCAGCGGCCAAAGAGAGAGAGACAAAGAAAAAAAGACAGACAAGACAGCAGCCAAGGAGAGAGAGACAGAAAGAAAGACAGACAGAAAGTGGCCAAGGAGAGAGATAGATAGAAAGAAAGATAGACAGAAAGTGGCCAAGGAGAGAGAGAGACAGAAAGAAAGACAAACACATCTATTCTAGCACCTGCTAATATAACGGGCTTAAAGACTAGTATCTTAATAAAGTCCCTATTCGAAACTCTTAAATATCATCAAAACACTAGAAACAAATTCCACTGATAAATAAACAAAAAGAAAGAAAAAGAAGAAACAGAAAATTTTCAGGTTATAAAATAAATTGGAGTAAATCTGAGGTTCTTCCATTGAATGTACATTGTGTAAAAGCTTTATTTGATCTATTCCCCCCTCCTTTGGAAGGAAGAAGGAATAAAATATTTGGATATAATGATTCAAAAAACATTGGAAGATACAATGACAGTAAATGAAAAATCCTTATTGTTGAAAGTTAAAGAAATGTGTGAGCATTGGAATCCATTACATCTTTCTTGGTGGGGGAGAGTCCAAACCATCAAAATGATGATTTTGCCTGTGGTTTGTTACCAAATGAGTATGTTACCAGTTTATTTCTAAAGTTCCTTTTATAAAAAATCAAATGGGATTCTTACAAAATTTCTTTGGCTGGGCAAAACTGCTAGAATAGCCTTAGTATCTTTGCAAAAATCACAATCGGCAGGAGGAGTAAATTTTCCAAATTTTGACAGGTATCATCAAGCCTTTATATTGCGTCAGGGTATGTATTGGATCCTTCTTGAACTCATGGAGAATCTGCCAGACTGGTTAATACTGGAAAGTCATCTTTTGGCCCCATTACGTCTTAATCATATTTTGAGTATCAAGCTTCCTCGAATATACAAGGTCAATATTATTCTTCAATCTACATGGAAGACATTAAAATTTATTGATGCCTTAACTTTGGTTTCAGTACAACAATCCATGTGTCAATCCCTATGGTTAAACTCCAAGATAAAAATAGGTGTGTCTAAAATCCTCTGGAAACATTGGTTGCAGGCATATGTACTTTAGATGATGTAATTCAGAATGGGAAAATGGTAAATTTATTACAATTGAAACAATCATTTGGCATCTCAAAATCTCAGGGTTATAAATGGTTGCAGTTGAAACAGGCCATTCAGAAGGGGTTCCCTGACTGGCGTAACTTAAAAAATCAGTATAGCTTGCCGGGCCTATGTTTTCAGACAGGGTATCAGGCCGCCAAGTGGTACAAATTAATATCTGAATATTTGAATAAAAAACCTAAAACAAGCTTAAAAGATATTTGGAGCATTGTAATAAAACAACAGATTTCTGCTACTCAATGCCATGGATTTGGACTTGGAAAATGAGATGTACAGCGTCAGCATCTATGAGACAAACTTGGGGCTCCTTTTACTAAGCTGCGATAGCGCTTTTAGCGCACACAGAATTTTAGTGTGTGCTAAACCCATGCTAAGCAGCTAGAACTAACGCCAGCTCAATGCTGGCATTAGCGTCTAGCGCGCATGGCAGTTTAGTGCACGCTAAAACCACTAGCGCAGCTTTGTAAAAGGAGCCCTTGTTTTTTTCTGTTATATAAAATTTTTTGGACCCCAGTTCGTTTACAAAAGTTGGATAGTTCAAAGTCTAATAGATGCTGGCACTGTCATCTGGAAGTAGGGACACTGGATCATTTGTTGTTTTATTGTCTCTTGATACAATATGGGGGAAAATTAATATGAATTGATCAATATTAATTAATATGAATTGATTATTCAAATTTCTAATATTTTGGAAAAGGTAGAATTGTGGATGTTACAGGTTAGATTGAAGCTTAATCCTGAAAAACCCAGGATTTTTCTAGCTAGCCCTAACAAAAAAATTCAGGAAACAATTAATCAATTGAAGGGTCAAAGCTTTGAGATAGTGCCAAATTTGAAAATTTTGGGAATAACTTTGGATCGTAGCTTAACTTTTAGGAAGCATACAGACTTGTTAATTTAAAAAAGCTATGCAATATTGTGGAAATTGAGGACCATTAAGAAGTTTTTTAAATATGGAATCCTTTTGGTTGCTGGTCCAGTCTACTGCATTATCTACCTTGGATTATTGTAATATTGTTTATTTAGGGTTACCAAAAAAGACTTTATTAAGACTTGAAGACGTACACAGGCAGATAGAAAAATTAAAAACTGACAAATCACCGGGCCCAGACGGAATCTACCCTAGGGTACTGAAAGAACTAAAGGAGGAAATAGCGGAACTACTACAGCAAGTATGTAATCTATCCCTGAAAACAGGCATGATCCCAGAGGAATGGAAGATAGCCAATGTTATGCCCATCTTTAAAAAGGGATCAAGAGGTGACCTGGGGAACTACAGACCGGCAAGTCTGACCTCAGTTCCAGGGAAAATGGCGGAAGCACTGATAAAAACATAGCATCGAGGAGCATCTAGAAAGGAATAACCTTATGATAACAAGCCAACATTGCTTCTACAAGGGAAGATCGTGCCTGATGAACTTATTGCACTTCTTCAAAGGAATTAACAAACGGATGGACAAGGTACCCCATGAACGCCTACTTTGGAAACTGAAGAACCATGGGGTGGAAGGAGATGTACACAGATGGATCAGGAACTGGTTGGTGGGTAGGAAGCAGAGGATAGGAGTGAAGGGCCACTACTCGGACTGGAGGAGGGTCATGAGTGGTGTTCCGCAGGGTCGGTGCTTGGACCGCTGCTCTTCAATGTATTTATAAATGATCTAGAAACAGGGACGAAGTGCGAAGTAATAAAATTTGCAGACGACACCAAACTATTTAATGGGGCTAGGACTAAAGAGGACTGTGAAGATTTACAAAGGGACCTGAACAAACTAGGGGAGTGGGCGACGAGATGGCAGATGAAGTTCAATGTAGAGAAATGTAAAGTCTTGCACGTAGGAAACAGAAACCCAAGGTACAACTACACGATGGGAGGGCTGGTAATGGGTGAAAGTAGCCTAGAAAAGGACTTGGGAGTACTGATAGACAAGACAATGAAACCATCGGCACAGTGAGCAGCAGCCTCTAAGAAGGCGAACAGAATGCTAGGTATTATCAAGAAAGGTTTTACAACCAGAACAAAGGAAGTTATCTTGCCGTTGTATCGGGCGATGGTGCGCTCGCATCTGGAATACTGCATCCAATATTGGTCGCCGTACCTTAAGAAGGATATGGCGATACTCGAGAGGGTTCAGAAAAGAGCGATGAGATTGATAAAAGGTATGGAAAACCTTTCCTATGCTGAAAGATTGGAGAAACTGGGGCTCTTTTCCCTGGAAAAGCGGAGGCTTAGAGGGAACATGATAGAGACTTACAAGATCATGAAGGGGCATAGAGAAAGTAGAGAGGGACAGATTCTTCAAACCTTCGAAGACTACAAGAACGAGAGGGCATTCGGATAAATTAAAAGGGCACAGATTCAGAACCAATGCTAGGAAGTTCTTCTTCACCCAGAGGGTGGTAGACACCTGGAATGCGCTTCCAGAGGGTGTGGTAGGACAGAGTACGGTATTGGGTTTCAAGAAAGGATTAGATGTTTTCCTGGAGGAAAAGGGGATTGAAGGGTATAGAGGATTAATATGCAGGTCCTGGACCTGATGGACTGCCGCGTGAGCAGGCTGCTGGGCATGAAGGACCTCTGGTCTGACCCAGCAGAGGCACTGCTTATGTTCTTATGTTTAAGACTCTGATTAGTTCAGAATGCTGCGGTCCGCTTGATTTTTAGTTTTAAAAAATATGATCATGTTTGTCCTTTTTATGCCAGACTACAGTGGCTGCCATTTGGGGCCAGAGTGTTTTTTAAGTTTGGATGTATTTGTTATAAGGCACTTTTTGGATTATTACCCTCTTATTTGGTATCTTACTTGAAATTGTTTTATTCAATAAAATGTACCAGAAATTCAGGTATGTTTATCTTCCCTACCTCAAGAACCTGTCGTTACAAGACTTTTTTGGACAGGTCATTGGAGTATCAGGTAAGGAAGATGAACTCCTGGATGATTCCGTTGATTTCTCAAGCCTACTCTTACTTTACATTTAGGAAATTATTAAAAACTTACTTATTTGATAAACAAGAATGCTGATATGTACGATGGGGTTTTTATATTTCAATTATTTTTAACCTATGTTTTAATTGATAGCAATGCATTGAAATTGTATTTTAACTAATGCTGTTGTATGTAGTAGTGCATTTTTGAAACTGTATGTTTTGCAGAAATGTCTCATTTTTCTGTTGTGAACTGCCTAGAATACAAGAAAATAAATTATTATTATTATTACTAGTGTTTAAGCCCGTTACATTAACGGGTGCTAGAGTAGATGTCTGTCAGTCTTTCTTTCTTTCTGTCTCTCTTCCTGCCCTTACCCTCACTGAAGCCGCTTTCCAGCTGTGCCAGCTAAGGGATCCCTTGCCCTTTCCTCAATCCAGCTGTGGCCAGCTGTCCGCACACACCTGCCCAGCTACACAATGGGCAAATTTGTCCCGTCTCTCCTCCAAACCCCGTTCGCTCACCCTTGGTGCTGGATCGCCACCTGATGTTTAAACCCGTTACATTAACGGGTGCTAGAGTAGATGTCTGTCTGTCTTTCTTTCTTTTTCTCTCTCTCCCTGTCCCATCTATATTTTTTTCTTTCTTTCTCTCTCTTTCCCTGCTCCATCTATCTTTCTTTCTTTATTTTTTTCTCTCTCCCGCTGTCTATCTTTCTTTCTTTCTATCTCCCTGCCCAGACCCTCACTGAAGCCGCCTTCCAGCTGTGCCAGCTAAGGGATCCCTTGCCCTTTCCTTAATCCAGCTATAGCTTCTACTTTCCAGTGGCTATCCCATGTCTCTCTCCTCACCAACCCAGGCCCCAACTCCCAAACAGGCATCTTTTTCCTTCCCCACCCAAATATCAGTAGCAGCGGCAGCAATCCTGACTCGCCAATCCCCCATTCCTTACCTAAAGCAGCAGTAGCAGTGCTGTAAACAGGCTGATCGTGGCCAGCCCCAACAGGGCCTTTCTTCTACTGCATCCGAAGTGATGTGTCAGAGGAAAGGCCCTGAAGGGCTTGCCACGAACAGCCTGTTTACAGTGCTGCCACTGATGCTTTGGGTAAGGAATGGGGGGGTTGGCGGGTCAGGACTGATGCTTCCCTAGTCGGCGGTTTTCTCTACGGAGTTGACGCCATAGTGTTTGCCACTTCAAACTCTGTGCCTCCGCATGCGCAGTAGGAGCCAGAAAACCGCCGCCCACAAAACGCCACAGGCTCCTTCTACTGCGCATGCAGGGCCACGGAGCTACAGGGATCATGGATCACGGAATCATGGATCATGGAGGTAGGAGTGCGCATGCGCGCTTAGGGTTTTATTATTATTGATTATTAATAATATGGTACTTGAGGTATCAATACCATTATCTTATGATGTGGTCCTATTTGGGACATTGTTGACTGCTAAGAATCCAATACACATATACAAATGCAGACTTCTTCTGATCATGACAGGGGTGGCCAGATGATAATCAGAAACTGGAAAAATTGGGATAGGCTAAACTATTATTTTTGGTGGGAAACACTGTTTGTATTACAGATATGAAAGAATGTATGCAGCGCAAATGGGTAATAATCTAATTAAAAAAAAAATATGGGGTCCATTAGAGACATTTGTTAACTTAAAGACTGACTAATTGATGAACCTTTAATTCCTTGATGATCTTTATACACATCCAGGGAGGGTGGGGGGAGTAAAATATTTTATTTATCATCTGTTTGAAGATAAGTGATGATTATATGTTATTCTTCTGATTGTATTGTTTGCACTTTGTATAAGTTTTGAAAATGAATAAAGATTTACAAAAAAAAAAAAAAAAAGAAGAAGAAACGGTTAACAGACCACACTCTCTTGTTCAAACGTGGCTCTGCAGGAGTACCAATTGATCAATCTGAAATATATGCTTCCAATTTATCTTCATATATTTCACAGATTGATTACTTGGGGCTAGATTCACTAAGCCCACCGATCAACTTCTGACCACTTAGGCCCTGATTCTGTATAGGACGCCCAGGAGAGGTGTCCTATACAGAATCGGTCCTACACTAAACCCCGATTCTGTAACCGGCGTCCATGGTACAGACGCCAGTTAGAGAATCGGGTTAAATTAGACGCGGCCGCTATACTTATGGCAGCAAGGGATCTCCCTGCTGCAATAAGTATAGCGGCCGCGGTCACTGCCGCCTGTCCCATCGCCGACAGGAGGATGCCCAGTTCTCCTGCCGGAACCCCCCTGGAACCCCCCTCCCCCCCAAACTGGTAATCGCGGGCAGGAGGATGCCCAATCCTCCTGCCGGAAAGCCCGACGACCCCTCCCCACCTCCAAAACTAACCTCCCTTCCCCAACTAACCTTTACATGTTGGTCGGCTGGACGGGTCTTGCTGCCGTCCAGCCGACGGGCCCGCCTCGTGGAAATGAGATGGTCCCGGCCCATCCCCGCTAAATCTAAGGCCTGATTGGCCCAGGATCTAGAAGCCTGGACCAATCAGGCCTTAGGCATAGCGGGTCCGCCCATCCCCACTAATCCTAAGACCTGATTGGCCCAGGCTAGGCACCTTGATGCAGAATGTCACAAACCTGTTTTTGTCAGTGGGAATTGGTCTCACATAGCTGTGAGTTTGACTTTCTAGAGGCTTCTCTCTAGGTATCCAAAGTTTTACCTTTTGGTCTCATGTTCTGACATGCCCATGTTTACACTGCTTCATCTCTGAATCCCGCTGCCATGGCCAGAAACCTTCACCCTCCCTTATCAGTTAGAAACTGAGGAAGTGAAACATTACTTTTTTCTGTAGACATGCATGTTACCTGACCAGGCTCTGATCTTAGGTTGGTGGTTCCATCCAGCAATGGAAATAGTGACAAAAAAAGTACCAAAAAAAAATAGTGACAAAAAAAGTACCAAAAAAAAAAAGAAATATGTTCCCCAGCCTATTCCTTCAGTAAGTGGCAGTTGAGCAGCCCCGATGTTCTTATAGGGAGGCCACCATGGAGGTGCTGGGGTGGTGTTCAAGCCATGTTGGTACACTTTACCCATCTTCTGTATTTTGGGGTCTTCAAGCCAGTCATTGCTGCTTTGCCCCTCTCTCACACACTTGGGGGGTCTTCCAACAAATGTATCATCCTATTTACTAAGCTATAGTATGGCAATAATGAATGTTGTTTACCAATGAGTTTGTGTTAATTGGCAAAAAGGTGTATTTGCCAATTATACAGCTTAACGATGGAAATTTTTAATGCAATGTGCATTAAATAATAATGAGATGTGAAGCTAGCAAATGCATATGAATCAGTTCATTATTAAGAAAAATGAATAATGCAGTTTGAGTTAAATATCACAAGTTGAATTTTCTCATGGAAAGATAACACCACCTAATGAGAGAGTTATATTTTCTTCTTGAGAGCATTGAGCTGCGAACACAGTCTGATACTCCTGGGAAGCAACTTAAAGATGGTGGTTTAAAAGTGTTCCTACCTCCCCGCTCATGCTCCCTGCCCTGTGTATACTATCCTCTTGGATCCTCAAACCACCTATCCCCTTTCCAAAATATGCCTCTTGACTCCCCACCCTCAATCCCCTGTCAATATTACCTCTGGGCACTCCTCTCAGCCTCTTTTCCACAATTACGAGCATGAGCACTTGGGGATCACTCCTGCCCCCCTGCTTCCAATCAGGCAGACTACTGGTAGGAACTGGGGGAGCAAGGTCATATTGAAGGCTATGCGAGTAGTGCAATTCCACAAAGCACAAGGCAAGTGGGGATGCAAAAATTGTTCCCCATTCTTCGTCTCCTTTTTTTGGCTGCAGTGCAGTGGGTGAAACACTGGTGCCAAGGGGTATATCTCACAGGGTGTGATTCTGGCTCATTATGGGCCTGTGAGAAGGAGTGTGTGGATTGGAGAGATTTGGAAATTAAGAGGGTTAATTTTGAAGAGGAATCAGGAAGTGAGGAATCAAAGGGATTATTTTAGAAAGGGAATCTGTGGGTTGGGAATTTTGACAAAGAATGGGAAGAAGGGGCAATTTGATTGACGTGGATTGGTCCAACTTACATTCCACTATTTCTGCTTTGCTATGGCTGGGAAAGCATTATTCCTGTATAAAGGCTAATGTCCAGCACTTTAGTTTGGTGCTTTTGCGGCGATACGTTGCCGGTGCTTAGTTCCTTGTGCTAGCCATTGCTGTATGATTAGGTAATTTATGCAATTTTCTGTAGCAACCTTTCGGCGGTTTTGTTCTGAAGACCGTTGTAATTAGTGATATCTTTGTAGTCTAGAGGTGCTGTTGCAGTGCCTTAAGGGTGGGTAGTATTCCATTCTAAATTTAAAATTAAATTCAAATTTGATTTGATAGTTATAGCCTAAAGTCTTGAGTATTTAAAATTTTCGAACTGTTTATCAGTTAAGCTCGGTTACACTTCTAAAATCTTCTAAAAATTTTCTAAAATCTTTTAAAATTCTGTAAAATTCCTTAATTCTTTAATATTTTTTTATGTTTTATTCTGAATAATCAATAAATTCATGATTAACGACTAATTTTAGTGACTTATAATTAGTATGTCATGTGACATGTTTAATGTAGCTGTAGGTGTATCTTTTACTTAGGGTTTCCAGGGGAGTCTGTTTGGAATTGCCGTGGTTTGTTTAATGAGTCTAAGTGAGACATTAGCCTCTTATATAGATATTATAATGACAGTATAGAATGAGTGCTTTTTAATGTTGGGGTCACTGAATGGTTTTATTCTATTTTTATAGTGATTAACTTCGTGAAGAAGCCTGATGCAATTTTTTGACTCGGGCGAAACGGAAATCTTCCGTCAAGTTAAGTACCACTTCTACTTCAATGATTAATATCAATATTTAGCACTGACAAAACTACTAAAAAGAGATATAAACGATCAATGATAGTCTGCATTGAAGTTCGCCCTTAAGATTTGTTCTGAGGTCTGACTGCAGACACTTGAGATTGGTTATCTCTGGAACGAATTTGTTTTTTTTTCACTCTTAAACAGAGGGTTTTCTTTATGGTATTTTGCATATGTGGAATACATACATACACCCATTTGAATTTGAGCTATTAGATGCCATTGTAGAAGCAAATTTCATAAAGGCACAAAGGTGCCCTTGTTGCTTTCATATAATAAGCATAATTTTTAAGGCATCCTATATTAGCTTCTATGTTTCCTGCTGCAGCAGATCCATTATCATGATACTGGCTTGTTGTATCAGGGGTGTAGTCTTTCCCTGATACTGCACCATTGTTACCACTATTATTAGCCCTAGAGGCAGAGGCTACACTTAGGCACCTTTTAATTATAGTTGATGTGTGTCCAGTGTGAATTTTCAGATAATGTTCTTTTCATACTTCCTGAGTAGTCACTTGAAGAATATTAAATTATCTTCCTATCTAGGTGACCAGCATGAACAAGTTTGAGCTGATCCCACTTAAATGGCTTGTAATTCAAAGCCTCTGAAACATCTCAAACTGAAGTGGCACCATTCTTCATTTAACTTGGAAAGGGAAGGGAAAGGGAATAGGATTTGATATACCACCTTTCTGTGGGCACAGAGTCTGATTTATTTCAGGTGGAATGACATAGCACTGACGGCTAAAACATGTACTGAATGGTCACTAGATGTCACTGTTGCCTTACAAGATTCAGAGTTTCAAAGCCATTGACAGCCAAAACCATCCTGTACTACAGGGAAAGCAGTGAAAACTGAGAAAAAAATATTTCACTTGATGGCTGTATTCCTTCACTGTGATTCAATAGAGCGCACAAATAAGCATAAATACTCTGGCATCAGTTATATATGTTAGAAATTCCTTAAATGGGCAAAAGGAGCAGAGATTGACTTATTGATAGGCTGGATTCTGTAAATGGTGCCTAAATCGGCCAGCGCTATAAAAATGGCACCGGTTGCGTGTCAATCACGCTTAGGTACCATCTACAGAATCAAGCTCAGTCGGCACCTAAGTAAAAACTTAGGCGGCTGAAATGTAGGCTAGGGTTTTGAAAGCCTACATTACCAGTCCCTAAGGGGCTCATAATTTAAACAGAAAAATGTCCAAAAACTGTCCTAAGTTGGCATTTGGACAATCATAAACGAAAGACATCCAAGTGCCGATAATTGAAACGGGTTTTGGACATGTTTACAAATGACCTAGGTCTTCCCAGTGCTGCTGAACGACCAGAGCTAAACGGGGTGTTTCAGGAGAAGTGTCGAGAGCGGGATTTGGGCAGGACGTGGGCTGTGCTAGACTTAGTAGTACTGATTGTATAACTGAAAGTTTTACAACACAGCCTAGATGGAACTTGGACGTTGTGACTTAGGCCATTTAAAACATGGTCTAAGTCACAAAAAACTATATAAAGTGACCAGATAAGCACTGCAAACACATAGTACAGACCCCACACACTCACTACCCCAGTGATCACCGACCTCCCCCCAAAAAAATCGTAATCACAACTTTAAAAATCTGCCTCCAGAACATTAGCACTTGGCAGCCTGCCATAGGAAAGCCAAGTAGAGCTGCACAGAGGCGGCTTAAATCGTCTTGGGGTGGGCTAGGGACCCATGGAGAAGAGGACCCAGGCCTATAAGCCACTGTAATCACTGCATTCATGGTGAAACATGTGCACTCCCCCAAAAAACCAAAAACCCTTTTGTACTGCCATATAAGTGGCTCCTGCAGCCATAAGGGCTATTGGGGGTTGTAGAAAGGTAGGTATAGTATGTTTTGGGGGTGTTTTGGGGGGTTCACCATGACCTATAAGAGAGCTGTAGTGAAATGTTTATGGGGCACCCTTTTTGTGAAGTTCACAGCAGTGCCCTGTAAGGTACCCCACTATTCAGGTGCCATGTCTGGGTGTATAGTCCATCACTTTGCTGACTCATCCCACATCCAATAGGGCTTATTCTAGGCATTTTTGACTTGGACAAATATTTGGACGAAAATGTGGTACAATTCTGGTTCATTCTTTGATCATTTCTCATCTAGACTATTGTAATTCCCTTTTTAACGGTCTTCCACAAAAAGAAATCCGACGTCTCCAATTGATTCAAAATACAGCTATAAAACTCATTTATAAACTGGGTAAATATGATCACGTCACTCCAATTCTGAAAGATGCCCACTGGCTTCCTGTGGCCCACCGAATTACATATAAAATTATCCTCTTGACCTTTAAAATAAAATCCTCTCATCTGCCTTCATTTCTACATAAACTCCTCATCCCCCAATGTTCATCTCGTACTCTGAGATCCACAAATCAAAATCTCCTTCTGATCCCCTCTATTAAAAATTTTTACTACACACGGAAAATAAATTTCTCTGTCACTGCTCCAATGCTATGGAACTCTTTACCACAACCTCTTCGCGACGAACAACAACTGGATAAATTTAAGATAGGCCTAAAGACCTTTCTATTCCGTGATGCATTTATTTCAGTTTAGTATCTACTTCTCAGTTATTTTCAATTATTTAACTTTCAAAAATTATTTCTAAAAGACTTTTTCCCCACCCAAATGTTTTTTTCCCATTCCCTCTTTCTCCCTTTTCTCTTAACAATGTAACTTTACCCTTCCACAAACCTCTTCCCTCACAATCAAGTTTGTCTTGTTTATGTTTTAATATACACTGTTTGTACTTCTAAATATTGAATATATTAACTCCTCTTTCTTATTTATATTTTTTATTGTAATGTAAACCGGCCAGATATTTATTTGATGGTCGGTATATTAAAACCTAATAAACTTGAAACTTGATAAAGATAGGCGATTTAGCAGCTTGGACGATCAGACGGTTGGACATACAGTTAGATGATTTTTGGAAAAAAAAAAAAAAATATATATATATATATATATTTTGGACGTATTTTTCGAAAATGTGTCCTAAGCTGTGATTAACTGTGGACGACTTGCGACTTACACAAAAACAGACTTTGATTTTTCTTTCGATTATACCCCTCCACGTTCTTTACAACAGTGGTCCCCAACCATTTTGACACCAAGAACCACTTTTATAGAAGCAAATTTTTCCAGGGATCGGTAGGGGAGGGGGTAAGATTCAGGGCGGGTTTGTAGAGCAGTTTTATACACAATATACATTACATTTCTATTATTATTAAGTTATATCGTAAAAGAAAGTATACAACATACCATAATGCAGAATCAGTGGGATCCTTTAGCTTGTTTTCCTGCAACCAGACGATCCCATCTGGAGAAGATGGAAGACAGTGACACGCGTGCAGCAGAACACCAATGACCTGCGAAGCATCTTTCCATTTCTTTCCCCACCCCCATGCAGCAGAAACTAGATGACCCTGCCAACTCATCCCCCTGCGCAGCACCTTTCCATCTCTCCCTCCCATCCCCCACGTGCAGCAGAACCCCGATGACCCTGCCAACCCATCTCCTGCGCAGCATCTTCCCATATCTCCCTCTCATCCCACCTGTGTAGCAGAACCATGCCGACCCTCCCACCGCAAGGCCAACATACCTCTGCTCCAAACAGCAGTGGCGGCATCACTGAACATGCTGCTTCATGTCCTTCCCCACCAGGGCCTTCCCTGTGCCACTGATGATGTCATGAGTGACGCAGTGGCAGAGGGAAGGCCTCAGGGGGAAAGGTCGCAAAGCAGCCTGCCTAGTGCTACCACCACCACTGTTTGGAATGGAGATATGTCGACCTCGTGGCTCACAAGCCATTCTAATCACTACATCAATGGTGGAAAATGTGAGCTCATCAACCCCCACCCCCCACTACTGTACTGCCATAAAGGTGGCACCTGCAGCCACAAGGGCTATTAGGGTTGTAGACAGGTGGGTATAATAGGTTTTGGGGTGTTTTGTGGGGCTCACCATGATCTATAATGGAGTTGTGGTGAGATGTTTATGTGGCACCCTTTTTGTGAAGTTCACAGCAGTGCCCCACTGCTCTATTGCCATGTCTGGGTGACAAGTCCATCACAATGCTGGCCTCTCCCACATCCAAAAGGTCTATTCTGGTCATTTCAGACTTGGACAAATTTTTGGTCAAGAATGTGGTATAGAGATAGACGTACTTTGTGAAAAAATTATTTTGGACATACTTTTCGAGAATGAACATTTGCCACTGCCAACTTTGGGCAACTAGTGCTTTACATCCAATTCAGCCTTAGATGTTTCTTTAGATTATGCCCCTCCAACTGTTTAGTGGACTGAATATTATTGCTGACCAGGTAAATGCCGATTCCACCCAGATTATTTCCCCTGGACTGCCCCTGGAGTGCTTAGCAATCTGTCCAGATTTTCAATGGTATTACCTGAATAGTGCAACTGAAAATCAGGTGTAGTTTTGATGAGCGGGACTTATTTGGGAAGGAGCCAATCCTATCCAGAGAGACTTCCCTGAATATCACCTCTTAGATTGTAACTTCCTGGGACATGGACCAAAAACTGTATCTGAACTTATAACTCATCTTGAGCTGAAACTTGACAAGTAATTGCTTTCAAATCAAAATGATAGACTTTTCCTTTTTTGTGTTTGTGAATTTTGAATCCCAAATAGTGGTCAAAATTGAAATGTTATTTTCCTATCTGTAAGTTTTTGGAACTTCTTTTTTCCTTTATTTCTATTATTACAGTGTTATTGTGTGATTGTTAATTGTTAAAAGAAATAAAACTAAAGCTATAAAAATGATAATAGACTCTCCATCCCCACACAAAAGCAGGAGGGGCCAATATGTGGCCTGTGAGTGCTAGTTTAGTTTATTTTGTTAGTTTTGAAAGGGGGGGAGGACATAAAGAGGAAAAAGCAATGTTACTTACCGTAACAGTTGTTATCCAGGGACAGCAGGTAGCTATTCTCACTAGTGGGTGACGTCATCCGACGGAGCCCTGATGCAGACACTTGCTTGTAGAAATTTTAGAAGTTTTGAGTCGCCCACACCGCGCATGCGCGAGTGTCTTCCCGCCCAGTGCACCGGACGTGTCTCCTCAGTTCAGATAGCTAGCAGAGAAGCCAACCCAAGGGAGGTGGGTGGGACGTGAGAATAGCTGCCTGCTGTCCCTGGATAACAACTGTTACGGTAAGTAACATTGCTTTATCCCAGGACAAGCAGGCAGGTATTCTCACTAGTAGGTGACCTCCAAGCTAACCACAATGGGATGGTGGGAGAGTTGGCAACTTAGGAGAATAAATTTTGTAATACTGTTTGGCCAAACTGTCCATCCCATCTGGAGAAAGTATCCAGACAATAATGAGAAGTGAAGGTATGAACCGAGGACCAAGTAGCAGCCTTACAAATCTCCTCAATCGGTGTCGATCTGAGGAAGGCTACAGAGGCTGCCATTGCTCTGACTTTATGGGCTGTGACTTTACTGTGAAGGGGTAATCCAGCCTGGGCATAGCAGAAAGAGATACAAGCCGCCATCCAGTTGGAGATGGTACGCTTAGAGATAGAGCGTCCCAACTTGTTCGGATCAAAGGAGATGAAAAGTTGAGGAGCAGTTCTGTGTGGCTTGGTGCATTCCAGATAGAAAGCCAAAGCACGTTTACAGTCCAGAGTAAGAAGAGCTGATTCTCCAGGGTGAGAATGAGGCTTTGGAAAAAACACTGGAAGAACAATGGATTGATTCAGATGAAATTCCGAAACCACTTTGGGGAGGAATTTGGGATGGGTGCGAAGGACCACTTTGTCATGATGAAACACTGTAAAAGGGGGATCCGCAACCAAAACTCGAATCTCACTGACTCGACGAGCAGAAGTGAGGCCAATGAGAAACACCACTTTCCAAGTGAGATACTTCAGAGGAGCCTTGTTAAGAGGTTCAAATGGCTTCATAAGCTGAGAAAGAACATTGAGGTCCCAAACCGCTGGAGGTGTTTGAGGGGAGGGTTGACATGAAAAAGTCCTTTCATGAATCTGGAAACCACAGGATGAGCAGAAAGAGGTTTCACTTGAAGAGGCTGATGGAAAGCAGCAATTGCACTTAAATGGATTCGGATCGATGTAGACTTGAGGCCAGAATGAGATAAGTGCAAAAGATAGTCCAAAACAGAGGATAAGGAGGCATGTTGAGGCTCCTTATGATGAGAAAAACACCATGCAGAAAATCTAGTCCATTTTTGGGAATAGCATTGTCTGGTAGCAGGCTTCCGTGAAGCTTCTAAAACATCCCTCACAGCTTGGGAAAACTGAAGGGGTGTTACGTTGACAGGAACCAAGCTGTCAGGTGTAGGGACTGCAGGTTGGGATAGTAACATAGTAGATGACGGCAGATAAAGACCCGAATGGTCCATCCAGTCTGCCCAACCTGATTCAATTTAAATTTTTTTTTTTTTTCTTCTTAGCTATTTCTGGGCGAGAATCCAAAGCTTTTCCCGGTACTGTGCTTGGGTTCCAACTGCCGAAATCTCTGTTAAGACTTACTCCAGCCCATCTACACCCTCCCAGCCATTGAAGCCCTCCCCTGCCCATCCTCCTCCAAACGGGCATGCACAGACACAGACCGTACAAGTCTGCCCAGTAACTGGCCTAGTTCAATCTTTAATATTATTTTCTGATTCTAAATCTTCTGTGTTCATCCCACGCTTCTTTGAACTCAGTCACAGTTTTACTCTCCACCACCTCTCTCGGGAGCGCATTCCAGGCATCCACCACCCTCTCCGTAAAGTAGAATTTCCTAACATTGCCCCTGAATCTACCACCCCTCAACCTCAAATTATGTCCTCTGGTTTTACCATTTTCCTTTCTCTGGAAAAGATTTTGTTCTACGTTAATACCCTTTAAGTATTTGAACGTCTGAATCATATCTCCCCTGTCTCTCCTTTCCTCTAGGGTATACATATTCAGGGCTTCCAGTCTCTCCTCATACGTCTTCTGGCGCAAGCCTCCTATCATTTTCGTCGCCCTCCTCTGGACCGCCTCAAGTCTTCTTACGTCTTTCGCCAGATACGGTCTCCAAAACTGAACACAATACTCCAAGTGGGGCCTCACCAATGACCTGTACAGGGGCATCAACACCTTCTTCCTTCTACTGACTACGCCTCTCTTTATACAGCCCAGAATCCTTCTGGCAGCAGCCACTGCCTTGTCACACTGTTTTTTCGCCTTTAGATCTTCGGACACTATCACCCCAAGGTCCCTCTCCCCGTCCGTGCATATCAGCTTCTCTCCTCCCAGCATATACGGTTCCTTCCTCTTATTAATCCCCAAATGCATTACTCTGCATTTCTTTGCATTGAATTTTAGTTGCCAGGCATTAGACCATTCCTCTAACTTTTGCAGATCCTTTTTCATATTTTCCACTCCCTCTACGGTGTCTACTCTGTTACAAATCTTGGTATCATCTGCAAAAAGGCACACTTTTCCTTCTAACCCTTCAGCAATGTCACTTACATACATATTGAACAGGATTGGCCCCAGCACCGAACCCTGAGGGACTCCACTAGTCACCTTTCCTTCCTTCGAGCGACTTCCATTAACCACCACCCTCTGGCGTCTATCCGACAGCCAGTTTCTGACCCAGTTCACCACTTTGGGTCCTAACTTCAGCCCTTCAAGTTTGTTCAACAGCCTCCTATGAGGAACTGTATCAAAGGCTTTGCTGAAATCCAAGTAAATTACATCTAGCATATGTCCTCGATCCAGCTCTCTGGTCACCCAATCAAAAAATTCAATCAGGTTCGTTTTAAAACGATTTACCTTTTGTAAAGCCATGTTGCCTCGGATCCTGTAACCCATTAGATTCAAGAAAATATACTATCCTTTCTTTCAGCAACACTTCCATTATTTTTCCAACAACTGAAGTGAGGCTCACCGGCCTGTAGTTTCCTGCTTCATCCTTGTGACCACTTTTATGAATAGGGACCACATCCGCTCTCCTCCAATCCCCAGGAATCACTCCCGTCTCCAGAGATTTGTTGAACAAGTCTTTAATAGGACTCGCCAGAACCTCTCTGAGTTCCCTTAGTATCCTGGGATGGATCCCGTCTGGTCCCATCGCTTTGTCCACCTTCAGTTTTTCAAGTTGCTCATAAACACCCTCCTCCGTGAACGGCGCAGAATCTACTCCATTTTCTCGTGTAACTTTGCCGGACAATCTCGGTCCTTCTCCAGGATTTTCTTCTGTGAACACAGAACAGAAGTATTTGTTTAGCACATTTGCTTTCTCCTCATCACTCTCCACATATTTGTTTCCAGCATCTTTTAGCCTAGCAATTCCATTTTTTATCTTCCTCCTTTCACTAATATATCTGAAAAAAATTTTATCTCCCTTTTTTACATTTTTAGCCATTTTTTCTTCCGCCTGTGCCTTCGCCAAACGTATTTCTCTCTTGGCTTCTTTCAATTTCACCCTGTAGTCCTTTCTGCTCTCCTCTTCTTGGGTTTTTTTATATTTCATGAACGCCAACTCTTTCGCCTTTATTTTGTCAGCCACTAGGTTGGAGAACCATATCGGCTTCCTTTTTCTCTTGTTTTTATTGATTTTCTTCACATAAAGGTCCGTAGCCATTTTTATCGCTCCTTTCAGCTTAGACCACTGTCTTTCCACTTCTCTTATGTCCTCCCATCCTAACAGCTCTTTCTTCAGGTACTTTCCCATTGCATTAAAGTCCGTACGTTTGAAATCTAGGACTTTAAGTATCGTGCGGCCGCTCTCCACTTTAGCCGTTATATCAAACCAAACCGTTTGATGATCGCTACTACCCAGGTGAGCACCCACTCGAACATTAGAGATACTCTCTCCATTTGTGAGGACCAGATCCAATATCGCTTTTTCCCTTGTGGGTTCCGTCACCATTTGTCTGAGCAGAGCCTCTTGAAAGGCATCCACAATCTCCCTACTTCTTTCCGATTCCGCAGACGGAACATTCCAGTCCGCATCCGGCAGGTTGAAATCTCCCAACAGCAGAACCTCCTCTTTCCTTCCAAACTTTTGGATATCCACAATCAGATCCTTATCAATTTGCTGCGATTGAGTCGGAGGTCTGTAGACTACACCCACGTAGATAGAAGTTCCATCTTCTCTTTTCAGAGCAATCCATATCGCTTCTTCCTCTCCCCAGGTCCCTTGCATTTCGGTCGCTTGGATATTGATCTTTACATAGAGAGCTACTCCTCCACCTTTATGACCATCTCTGTCCTTCCTAAAAAGATTATATCCCGGTATGTTTGCATCCCATCCATGTGATTCACTGAACCATGTCTCTGTGATAGCAACAATA
Source organism: Geotrypetes seraphini (assembly GCF_902459505.1). Taxonomy (NCBI): domain Eukaryota; kingdom Metazoa; phylum Chordata; class Amphibia; order Gymnophiona; family Dermophiidae; genus Geotrypetes; species Geotrypetes seraphini. The sequence goes on along the minus strand of NC_047091.1, from coordinate 47,819,003 downwards.
TCTAGATCTGCCTCTAATATCAGGGCTTGCAGATCATGAACTTTGTTGCTTAGACTGCGAGCATTTGTGGTCATCGCTTTCCAGCTATTTTTCAGCGATAATCTCCTTTTTCGTATGGATTTTTGTGTCGTTTCACTTTCCGTTGCAATACTAAGAAATGAGTTGCTGATATTGCTTATGTTGCAGCCTTTACTACTATCACATCTTTTCTTTTGCCGGGGGTGGTCTCTATAATTGTCCTTCGTACATACACCACCCCCACCTTCTAGTTTAAATGCCTAGAAAAATATTGTCTAAATTTCTCTGCAAGGTTTCTTTTTCCTGCTGTAGTAATATGTAGCCCATCAGTGCAATATAGCTTCTTGTCCTTCCATGTATTTCCCCATCCTCCTATGTACCTGAAGCCTTCTTGATGACACCAGGCTCTGAGCCGTCTATTAAAGTCCTCTGTGTTTTTCATTCTTTGCTCTCCTTTTCCATATGCAGGCAATATTTCAGAAAAAGCTAAAGTCTTTACAAAAGGTTTCACGCCCTCACCAAGCTCCCGAAAAGCTTTCTGTGCTGCAAGTGTGGAGTTGTTGGCCAGGTCATTTGTTCCCAGATGGATAACAACATCAGTGTTAAAATCCTTAGTTTCTTCCTTAATTATAGTCAGTATTTGCCTGGAACTCCTGGTAGCTGAGGATCCTGGAAGACATTTCACTATTTTGGACTCCTCGCCCTGTGTTCCAAGGTTAATGCCTCTGATGATGGAATCCCCCAACAGTAATAGTTTTCTGTTTTTGGCTTTTTTATTTGTACTTAGGGTGCTCTTGTTCTCTTGAGTTTCCTTCATTGGTTCCAGTCCCACCTCCCTTCTGTTTTCCTGAGTATCGCAGTGCACTAGTGGAGCGAAGGAATTCTGTAGAGGTAATATTAGTGAAGGTGGATGTTTCTGTGTTACATGTCGCAGTCTTCCTGAGCCTACTGTGACCCATTTATTCCTGGGCTGTTTTATTCTTTGAGGTAGAGGTGGTAAGTTGGTATGATTTTGTGGAGTGATGGAAGCTGCTTTAATTGTATTCAATTCCTGTTTAAGTTTGCAGAGTTCCTCCTTAATACTGGCAAGTTGAAGACAGATGGGGCAAGCCTTAAGCCTCCAAATAGTATGTCTTGGAATTAAAGCACCACAGTGATTGCATAGAATAAAGGTCATCTTGATTGGTTGTGAAGTCCTGATTATATGGGTCTCTATATATGAATAGTGGTCCCTGGGGTTGGTGGGACTATAAGTAAGACTACTAGTAAGGCAGAAATATAGGCTCTATACCACCTAAAACACAGTATTTTAAACAAAACTGCAGGAAGAGGAAATAAGATTTAACAGAGGAAAGAGAAGGATTTTTTTGTGCTTTTTTATATTTTTTTTAGTAAGAAACAGGGAGGAGAAGAGAAATTAAGCAGATATAATGCTGAAAACCAGTCAAAAGAGCAGAATATGAAATGTTGAGTAACTTAGCTTTTAGAAGTTCACAGGGCAGCCTTGTTTCAGCAAAGTATGAGATGAAGTAGAGATCCCTGATGCTGCGTAAGCAGAGAAGGAAATACTGTTAGAAGGAAGGGCTTCCTGCTGCTCAGCTGAAGTAGAAGGGAGTACCAAGGTTGTCTGGGCCACCGAGGAGCAATCAGAATCATGGTGGCCCAGTCGGACCTGAGCTTGACCAGAGTCTTTTGAATGAGAGGAAATGGAGGAAACGCATACAGAAAGAGATTCCTCCAGTCCAGAAGTATCTGCCTCGAGGCGGTGAGGAGTGTAGATCCTGGAGCAGAACTGAGGCAATTTGAAGTTGTGGGGGGCTGCAAAGAGATCTATCTGAGGCGTTCCCCACAGAGAGAAGATGTGATGAAGGGACGTGGAATGGAGAGTCCATTCGTGAGGCTGTAGAAGACGACTCAAGTTGTCCGCCAAGGCATTGTCCACCCCCTGAATGTAAACAGCTTTGAGGAAGGTGTTGTGGTGAATTGCCCAATCCCAGACTTTCAGAGCTTCCTGACAGAGGGAGGCCGATCCCCTGCCTCCCTGTTTGTTGACATAATACATGGCGACCTGGTTGTCCGTGCGAATGAGAACCACCATGTCATGAAGGAGATGCTGAAAAGCATTGAGAGCATTTAAAATCGCTCTGAGTTCCAGTAGATTGATGTGACACAGGCGGTCCGCACTGGTCCAATAGCCTTGAGTGCGCAGACCATCCAGATGAGCCCCCCAAGCATAGGTCGAGGAGTCGGTTGTGAGAACCTTTTGATGGGGAGGCATGTGAAACAGCAAACCTCTGGAGAGATTGGAAGAGAGCATCCACCAGCGAAGAGACTGTGTCAGAGCAGGAGTGACCTGAATGTGGCGAGTCAGAGGGTCAGATACCTGCGTCCAGGGTCCACTGAGGAATTCTGAGGTGAAGTCTGGCAAAAGGAGTCACGTGTACTGTAGAGGCCATGTGGCCCAGAAGAACCATCATGTGTCCGCCGAGATGGACGGGCGAGAGGACACTGAATGACAAAGACGAAGAAGGGCATCCAGGCGTTGCGGAGGAAGGAAAGCCCTGAGTTGAATTGTATCCAGAACAGCTCCAATGAAGGGAAGAGTCTGGGAAGTTTGCAGATGGGATTTTGGTAAGTTGATCTCGAACCCCAGACTCTGCAGGAACCAGATCGTCCTTTGGGTCGCCTGGACGACTCCCTGAGACGTGGAATCCTTGATGAGCCAGTCGTCGAGGTAGGGAAACACCTGAAGACCATGGTTCCTGAGTGCTGCGGCCACTGGAACCAGGCACTTGGTGAAGACTCTGGGAGACGAAGCCAGGCTGAAAGGAAGCACTCGGTATTGAAGATGAAGATGTCCCACCCGAAATCTGAGGTACTGTCAGGAGGCCGGATGGATGGGAATACGAGTGTAGGCCTCCTTGAGATCCAGAGAGCATAACCAGTCGTCCTGCTCGAGGAGGGGATAGAGAGAAGCCAAAGTTAACATGCGAAACTTCTCTTTGACCAGAAACTTGTTGAGCACCCTGAGGTCCAAAATAGGACGCAGATCGCCCGTCTTCTTCGGAACAAGGAAGTACCGGGAGTAAAAACTCTTGTTCCGTTGCTCCAAAGGGACCGGCTCGACAGCCCGAAGCCTGAGCTTCCTGAAGAAGGGCGGTCTGGGTTAAGTTGGAAGGATACTCTCTTGGAGAATGTTCCGGAGGAACTTGATGGAACTGAAGAGAGTATCCCTCTCTTACGATGGAAAGGACTCGGAGGTCGGTGGTGATAGTCGTCCATCGATGGTAAAAATGATGAAGACGACCTCCGATGGGAAAAACAGAGGAGGGCAGAACGATGGCAGTTATGCTCTCTACGAGACAGTCAAAAAGGCTGAGGAGTCTTGGGAACAGCAGAAGTCGAAGGTTTTTGCTGTTGCTTCGGCGTGTGCTGTCTCTTAACAGGCTTACGGATGGTAGGGGCCTGTTTCGGTGGGTTACACCGCTGGTAGATCAAAGGCGGGCATGATGGACGAAGCGGAGCAGGCTTGGGCTTCGGACGGAGAATCGACTGGAAAGACTTCTCGTGGTCCGACAGCTTCTTGGTCGCCCGCCTCGATGGACTCATCGAAGAGGTCGGCTCCAGCATACGGGACGTTAGCCAGCCTGTCCTGAAGATTCGGGTCCATATCGATGGTCCGAAGCCACGCCAGGTGTCGCATGGCCACCGAACAAGCAGCAGCCCTCGCCGAGAGCTCAAAAGTGTCGTAAGAAGACTGCATCATCTGGAGCCTCAGTTGGGACAACGAAGCCAGAACCTCCTGGTACTCGAAGCGAGCCTGCAAGTCCAAATAGGGCAGAAACTTTTGCAGAACTGAGAGGAAAAACTCAAAGTAGGTGGCAAAATGAAAACTGTAATTCAGGACTCGAGAGGCCATCATTGAGTTCTGGTAGATGCGCCTGCCAAATCTATCCATGGTCTTGCCCTCCCGGCCAGGTGGAACGATGGCATAGACCTGGGAAGGGTGAGACCGCTTCAAGGAGGATTCCACCAGTAGAGACTGATGAGAGAGCTGAGCCCCATCGAATCCCTTGTAGTGAACAGTGCGGTACATGGCATCCAATTTCCCCGGAACAGCTGGGATGGAGTAAGGAGTCTCGAAACAGCGCATGAAGGTCTGGTCCAGCAGCTTATGCAAAGGAAGCCGGAGGGACTCAGCAGGTGGTTGAGGGAGATGCATTGTCTCCAAATATTCCTTGGAAAATTTGGACCCCGTGTCCAGGGTAATGTTCAGATCTACAACCATCTTTTGAAGGAAAGAGGAAAAAGACAGCTGGTCAGCCAGAGCAGGGCCTTGAGAAGAACTCGAGGACGACGAGGCCTCCGGGTCCAACGAGGCTGGGGATCGTCAGGGAGAAAAAGATCCTAAAGTGTCCTCGAGCTCCGGCATAGGAGGAGGTGAAGACTCCGGAGGCAAATATTCGATGAAAGTCTGCTTCCAACGAGGCAAGTCATGCCTCGATGAATGCTTCGAGCGATGGCCAGAACTGTGCCTGGAAGTCGGCCTCAATCGTCGAGGCGAGCGAAGCACCGACGAGGCTTCCAGCGAGTGAATGGGGCTGGAGGCGGTGGATCGAAGCAGAGGTGGCTGAGTAGACGCACCTCGAGGCACCCGCCAAGCCTCGAGGCTCGGCATCGATGGCATCGGGTCCGGAGGAGGCCCTTGCAGAGACTCAGCTCCTGGCATCGAGGGAATCGGTTCCAATGGAGGCATTTGCAAAGACTCTGCTCCATGCATCGAGTGAATTGGTTCCAATGGAGGCATGGGCAAAGACTCTGTTCCTTGCGATGCATGCATCAATGCCAGACCAGACACTTGCAGAGACTCGGCTCCCTGCAGTGAGAGTGTACGACGTGGAGGCACCGGAGGCGGCTCGACCTGGCGGGAGGCCCCCGCGTGCCCAGGCTGGATTTGGGAGAGAAGCTTCGGCCCCATAGTAGTAAAGAGCTCGATGAACTGCTTCTCCAGCAAGGTCTGGAACGACGCCAGCAAGGAGGGATCCGCATCCGCAATGGGACCTCCTGCACGGACATCGGGATCCCTGGTGCCCAGGTGCTTGGACTTGGGCACCTTGAGCACCATAGGGGGAATGGGCTGCTTAGCTACCTGACCTGAGGAGGCAGAGGAAGGCACCGCAGCAGGCGGCGGAGGCAAAGCCGGCACAAACTAAGCAGGCTTGAGGAGACTCGGGGCCGCAGAGGTGGAAGACGGAAGAGTCGAGGCGGAAGTCGAAGGTTTGGCGCTCTTCGATGAGGTTAGCTCCGACGAAGCCTCCATGCTGAACAGCGACTCCCACATGACGCAGCGACGCTTGAACGCACGTGCTGTAAGTGTGGAGCAAGGCCGGCACGATTTCGGAAGGTGTTGAGGCCCGAGACACTGAAGGCAGCGTCGATGAGGGTCTGTCAGCGAAATCGTGCGCTGGCACTTGACACACTTCTTAAAACCGGTGATAGGTCGGGACATAGGCCGAAAAAGCTCCGCCGCTAGGTCAAAGCTGCGGGGCTGCGGCCACGTAGCCTGCCCGGTTGAACGGAAGGAAAAAATTTTTTTTTTTTTTTTTTGAAAAACAATAAAACACGACGAAAATCAACGATTATGAGTAAAAGAACCCAAAACCGCGGACTTAGAAGGCACAAGTGAAGTTACTTCGAACAGAGAGTCGAAGACGGACTTCTTGGCTTCGCGGAAAAGTAAGAACTGAGGAGACACGTCCGGTGCATTGGGCGGGAAGGTACTCGCGCATGCAAGTGTGCTTGTAAGACGTCCGCATTGGGGCTCCGTCGGATGACGTCACCCACTAGTGAGAATACCTGCCTGCTTGTCCTGGGATAAGTTTACTTTTTTTCTTCTGCCCTCCCCCCCTCTCAACATTCTCTCTCTCACATTTTCCCTAGGGCCATATATACCAGCCTCAACACGCCCATGTTTGTATTTCTTGATCATCAGGGACAGATTCTTCAGACTGTGGGGAACCACAACTACAAGGGGTCACTCGGAGAAATTGAGAGGGGACAGGTTTAGAACAAATGTGAGGAAGTTCTTTTTTACCCAGAGGGTGATGGACACATGGAACGCGCTTCCGGAGGTTGTGATAGGCCAGAGCACACTACAGGGTTTCAAGGAAGGTTTAGATAGGTTCCTAAAGGATGAGGGGATTGAGGGTTACAGATAGATGTAGAGGTATATTACAGAAATGGTCAGGAACCACTTCACAGGTCACAGACCTGATGGGCCGCCGCGGGAGCGGACCGCTGGGCACGATGAACCTCTGGTCTGACACAGTGGTGGCAACTTCTTATGTTCTTAAATGTTCTTCAATTTCTTTCCTGTTTTCTTTGTTCTTTTATTTTGGTTTCCACATTTCATTTCTCAACTTTTTAAAAATGCATTTTCCATTTCCTTCTTCTGTTTTCCACAGCTCTTCTCCTGTTCTTATATCTCACCTATTTTTCATAACTCTTCTCTTCCTTCCTTCTTTTGCACCCTATCTCATCTCTACCCTTCTTCCCCTTAACACCCTAACATCTCTTCCCCCTATTTATTGGGATTTATTAGCCACCTTTATAAAGATGCAGTGTAGTGTAGGTTCAGTTTAATCTAAAATCTTACAATTTTGTTAATACCTTAATAATAATAAAATGACTTATCTGGCATATACCTAGAACACAGATATAGACAATATCAAAATGCAGCAGTTGCTATACATCAACCTCTTTCTCCTCTTGATATCTCCCACTTTCCCTAACTCCTTCACTCACTTTCCTATCTCTTTCTTCTTGTGTTCTCTTTCATCTTTCCTGTTATCATATTTCTCCTACCTTGCTATCTCTCATCACCCTTTCCTCTTTCACCTCCATCCCCTCATCTGTTTCCTTCCTCCCCTTCACATTCATCCCAGGCCTCTTCTCTCCTTGACCCTATACCCCTCCTTCACACCCTGTTTCCTCCCTCTCCTTTCATCCCCTATTCTATTTCTCAGCCTCTGCTCACCTTGATCCAGGTTCAGTCTTCCCTATTGTTAAATTCCAGAAATCACTCTAAGGTCACTGCCCCTTCTTCTCATTCTGAGATACTTCTCCTTGCATCATCTTTTCCGACCATTTAGGTGTTCTCTACTAACGCTGATTCTTGATGCATTGTGTCTGGTCCCAAGTTCCAATCCTCTTTTTACAATGGATAATCTTCATTGCTTCCAACTGGATTATTAATTCTGTATGACCCTCCTAGATCTTTAAGATCTGCCTCACAACATTCCCTCAACGTTCCTTCCTTAAAGATAATTGGTACTCATCGTACTCTCATTTTCTCAGTAACTGCCTCACAAATCTGGAATTCTCTCCCCCTGTTCCTCAAAGCCGAACAAAACTTGCAGAAATTTAAAAGTAGCCTAAAATGCTTGCTTTTTAAAGATGCTTTTAACTGATTTTACTTCCGTACACACCTATCTTCCTATGAATTAAATCATTTCCCTTCCCTATTGTAATTTCCTTATTTGTATTCTTTTTTAAAAATTGTAGCTCTCCTACATTTTCCCCAATGTTTTCATGCTACCAGTATGTTTGCAATGTTTGTTCATATTTATTATTTAAGATGTTTGTTCCCCAGCTATTTTTAAATTATTATGTACAACGCTTTGTACCTTTGGATAAGCGTTTAATCAAAATTTGAATAAACTATGAAACTATGAAGAGTGGAACTTTACAAAGCCTCAGTTTCCTGAGCTACACAGGGCCTATCTTGCAGTATGAAATCTAGGGAAACTTAAGTGATGCATGAAGTGAGACTGGCTCCTTGTAACTCAGGAAGATGAGGTTGTACAAAGTGCCATGTGGGGGAGGAAGAAGAGGATTCCCTGAGCTATGTGTACAGTATATTGTACATCTTGCTGTTTGATCTCTCATTTCCAGGAGTTGGGGAGCACAGCAGCATCTGTCATCTTGCATTAATTCAGTACTGAAATGTTGTTTATTTTCCCCTCCAAATTCCATCTATGGTGCACATTGTTGTTGCATTCAGGACCAGCCCCTGCAGTTTCCGTGGTCTCCTTTGGAAAGATAGGTTAAGAAGGGGAGGGAGAGAGAGGAAAGGCAGGCAATGAAGAAATATGTGGATTCAGGGGACATGGGGAGGGCACAGAAGTGAGTAGAGCATATCTACTAGGAATGCAGACCATCAGCAGATAAAATGCAATTATATGGCTGATTTAAAGCTTCTGACAATCACTGGCCTCTCTTAATTAAAAGTGATGAATGGCAACCCTACCCTAGCTGCAAGTATTTCACAGCAGTTACAAGTTTATCATTCTCATGTAGGAGATTTGAATGGTATACAGGCCCTCTCTGACTTTGTTATAGGCACATGACTAGTTTGCCTGTACATTAAACCTACCCAGGGTGTGGTAATTCATGCCACAGCTACAACATATGAAGCAGCCTTTGATGTCAAACATCACAAACAAACCAAAATCACAAGTATATTCCCTTTAATAAAATATCCTGAAAATCTGTATATCATTCTCTTTGAAACAGCCATGGAGGAAGGAGTGCATTGTACCCTGCCTTTAAGCAATCAGATTGGGCCAGTATATATCATGTCACCAGTGGTGCACATTGCATTCTAATGCCTTGCCACAGGGAGATCAAGCTCCCAAGTTATTCCTTTATTCTCCTCAGTGTGTCCTTTATTCCTCCCAACAGCACTTACTCACTGTTGTTGCACCCACTCTGTGGAATGTTCTCCCTCTTTCTATTAAGACTGAACCGTCCCTTAAAACATTTAGGGACTGCCTTATAATGCACTTATTTTCTCAAGCTTTTCTGCAACCCAGACCCTCTATTTTATAGAATATAGCACTTATTTTTCTCAGGCTTTTTTTTCAAACATGACCTTCTCTTTTATAGAATATAACTCTATCTACAATGCTTTCTCCTCTTGTCTTACCTATTCTCCCCGAATTCCCTTAAGAGACTGTAATACTGTCTTCCCCCCTTGTGCTTCACCTCATGTATCTCACGTTCATGTTTTTAGATTGCTCTTTGTTTTCCCTCTTAATCATTATCTCAGATTGTAAGCTGCATAGATGTCTTTGTATGTACGAGTATTAATGGTATATCAAATAAAGCTGAACCTGACTGCTTATGAGAGTTTGCAAAACAAGTAGCATTTTTGGTTTGGTGGAGAGCTGGTGTCAGTGCTTGCCATATCTCCTTTCAAAGTATATTACCTAAAGAGGTAAATTTCCTGTACATTTTCATTTAGAGAAAAAAAAGAACTATGGTAACATTGGAAAATACCTCATAATAAATAATTGTACTTAATTAACAGTATGGTGCACATTTATTAATATTTTGCTCAAACAATTATGAAGAAATCTGGTGCATACAATTATTTAAATCAAAAGCAACTTTACAAAATACAATATTCATCAATATCAATATTCATTCAACCACTGAGGGGATAATTTTTATAAGGGGCACTTAGATTTAGGAGGCAAAGAACATACATAAAGCACAGTTACTTACCGTAACAGGTGTTATCCAGGGACAGCAGGCAGATATTCTTGACTGATGGGTGACGGCACCGACGGAGCCCCGGTACGGACACTTTTAGAGTGATTGCACTCTAAGAACTTAGAAAGTTCTAGAGGCCGCACCGCGCATGCGCGAGTGCCTTCCCGCCCGACACAGGCGCGCGGTCCCCAGTTATGATAAGCCAGCTAAGAAGCCAACCCGGGGAGGTGGGTGGGACGCAAGAATATCTGCCTGCTGTCCCTGGATAACACCTGTTACGGTAAGTAACTGTGCTTTATCCCAGGACAAGCAGGCAGCATATTCTTGACTGATGGTTGACCTCCAAGCTAATAAAAAGCGGGATGGAGGGAAGGTTGGCCATTAGGAAAACAAATTTTGCAAAACAGATTGGCCGAAGCGACCATCCCGTCTGGAAAATGCATCCAGACAGTAATGTGATGTAAAAGTATGAACTGAGGACCAAGTGGCAGCCTTGCAGATTTCCTCAATAGGCGTAGAACGGAGGAAAGCTACAGATGTTGCCATAGCTCTAACTCTATGGGCCGTGACAGAACCTTCCAGTGTCAGTCCGGACTGAGCAGAGCAGAAAGAAATGCACGCTGCCAACCAATTCGACAGCGTACGTTTAGAAACAGGATGACCCAATTTATTAGGATCAAAGGACAAAAAGAGTTGGGGCGATGATCTGTGGGGCTTAGTACGATCCAAATAGTAAGCTAAAGCCCGCTTACAGTCCAAAGTATGAAGGGCTTGTTCTCCAGAATGAGAGTGAGGTTTCGGGAAGAAGACAGGCAGAACAATAGATTGGTTGAGATGGAATTCAGAAACAACCTTAGGGAGAAACTTTGGATGTGTATGCAGAACCACCTTATCATGATGAAAGACCGTGAAAGGTGGATCAGAAACTAGTGCATGGAGCTCACTGACCCTCCTGGCAGAGGTAAGAGCAATAAGGAAAAGTACCTTCCAAGTGAGAAACTTGAAAGTGGCAGTCGCCAAAGGTTCAAATGGAGGCTTCATCAAAGCGGAGAGAACCACATTAAGATCCCAGATCACAGGAGGTGCTTTAAGAGGTGGTTTAACATTGAAAAGACCTCGCATGAATCTGGAGATCAGGGGATGAGCTGTAAGGAGTTTCCCATGGACTGGCTCATGAAAAGCAGCAATAGCACTGAGATGGACTCTGATGGAGGTAGATTTGAGGCCAGAGTCAGACAAAGAAAGCAGATAATCCAACAATGTCTCCACTGGAAGGGACGTGGGATCATGATTATGAAGAAGAAAACCTAGTCCACTTCTGATGGTAACATTGCAGAGTGGCTGGTTTCCTGGAGGCATCTAGAATGGAACGAACGGGCTGAGACAAAAGAGTATCACGAGAAGTCAGCCTGAGAGATACCAAGCTGTCAGGTGCAGAGACTGGAGGTTGGGATGTAGAAGGGTCTCCTGATGCTGTGTAAGCAGAGAAGGAAACAGTGGAAGAAGAAAAGGTTCCCTGGAACTGAGTTGAAGCAGAAGGGAGAACCAATGTTGCCTGGGCCACCTCGGAGCAATTAGAATCATGGTGGCTCGTTCCCTCTTGAGCTTGAACAAGGTTCTCAATATGAGAGGCAGAGGAGGGAAAGCGTACAGGAACAGATTGGACCAATCCAGTAGAAATGCATCCGCTGCTAGACGGAGAGGAGTATAGAGTCTGGAGCAGAATTGGGGCAGTTGGTGATTGTGAGGAGCTGCAAAGAGGTCCACTTGAGGAGTGCCCCATTGATCGAAGATGGACTGTAGGGTTGAAGGATCGAGAGTCCATTCGTGAGGTTGGAGAATTCTGCTGAGCTTGTCCGCTAATGAATTCTGCTCTCCTTGGATGTATATTGCCTTCAGGAATAGGCTGCGAGCTGTGGCCCAAGTCCAGATTTTCTGGGATTCCTGACATAAGAGGCGAGAGCCTGTTCCACCCTGCTTGTTGATATAGTACATCGCAACCTGATTGTCTGTGCACAGCAGGAGGACTTGAGGAAAGAGAAGGTGTTGGAAGGCCTTGAGGGCGTAAAACATCGCACTGAGTTCCAGGAAATTGATGTGATGTTTCTTTTCCTGGGCTGTCCAAAGGCCTTGAGTTTGGAATTCGTTCAAATGAGCTCCCCAGGCATAAGGGGAGGCGTCGGTGGTGATGACTAGTTGATGAGGAGGTAGATGGAGCAGAAGACCTCTGGAGAGATTTGAGGATATCAACCACCATTGAAGAGACTGACGAAGAGACGATGTCACAGATATGTGACGTGAGCAAGGATCCGTCGCTTGGGACCACTGTGTAGCGAGGGTCCATTGAGGAGTGCGCAGGTGAAGACGTGCTAAGGGAGTTACATGAACTGTGGAAGCCATGTGACCTAAGAGTATCATCATCTGTTTGGCAGAGATGGAACTTTGAAGAAGTACCTGCTGACAGAGAAATTGGATAGTCTGAAGACGGTTGGTCGGCAGAAATGCTCTCATGAGGACTGTGTCTAGCACCGCTCCAATGAATTGGAATCTCTGAGTGGGGATGAGATGAGATTTGGGTAGATTGATCTCGAACCCCAGAAGTTGAAGAAACATGATGGTTTGGTTGGTGGCCAGGAGAACAGCTTGAGATGAATTGGATTTGATTAACCAGTCGTCCAGGTAAGGAAAGACCTGAAGGTGGTGAGAGCGTAGAAAAGCAGCCACCACAATCAGACATTTGGTGAACACTCTTGGAGAAGAGGCAAGACCGAAGGGGAGCACCTTGTATTGGTAATGACAGCGATTGATCATGAAGCGGAGGTATTGTCTGGAGGTCGGATTGACCGGTATGTGAGTGTATGCCTCTTTGAGATCGAGGGAGCATAGCCATTCGTTTTGATTGAGAAGAGGATAAAGCGTGGCCAAAGATAGCATCTTGAATTTCTCTTTGACCAAGCATTTGTTGAGATCGCGAAGATCTAGAATTGGTCTGAGATCTCCTGTCTTTTTGGGAACTAGAAAGTAACGGGAGTAGAATCCCTGCCCCTTTTGTTCTGGAGGAACTTCCTCTATAGCGTTCAGAAGGAGGAGGGATTGAACCTCCTGAAGAAGGAGGGAAGACTGAGGAGAGTTCAAAGCAGACTCTTTTGGTAGACTTGGGACCGGGAGGTTCTGAAAGTTGAGAGAGTAGCCATGGTGGATGATGTTGAGGACCCATTGGTCCGAAGTGATAACTTCCCACCGGCTTAGGAAAAAAGAAAGACGACCTCCTATAGGTTGAGGTAGAAGGGAAGATGGTTGGATGCTGGCTATGCCCTGGAGAAGTAAGTCAAAAGGGCTGCGTGGATTTTTGTTGAGGAGGCGGCTTGACAGGCTGCTGCTGCTGTGGTCTAGGTGTCTGCCGTTGTTGCTGACGTTGCCGCCTAGGTTGTTGTGGAGCTGACTGTAAAGGACGAGCCACATAACGGCGTTGATAGGTCGATTGCTGTCTGAAAGGCCGTGCCGGTGGAGGTTTCTTCTTAGTCTTGAGGAGAGTATCCCAGCGTGTTTCATGGGCGGAGAGCTTTTGGGTGGTTGAGTCCATAGATTCTCCAAACAGCTCATCGCCCAAGCACGGTGCATTAGCCAACCGGTCTTGATGGTTGACATCAAGCTCGGATACTCTCAGCCAGGCAAGGCGGCGCATGGCCACAGACATAGCTGTTGCTCTGGAGGTAAGTTCAAACGTATCATAAATAGATCTTACCATAAATTTTCTCAACTGGAAAAGTGAAGAGGAACATTGGTGAAAAGCCAGTCGTTTTCGCTCCGGAAGGTACTGTTCAAAAGAAGCCATGGTGGTAAGGAGATGCTTTAAATAGAAAGAAAAATGAAAAGCATAATTGCCAGATCTATTAGCGAGCATCGCATTCTGGTATAAACGCTTACCAAATTTGTCCATGGCTTTACCTTCTCTGCCAGGAGGGACAGAAGCATAAACACTAGCTCCTGAAGACTTTTTAAGTGTAGATTCCACAAGAAGAGACTCATGTGGAAGCTGGGGCTTGTCGAACCCTGGAATAGGGATGACTTTGTACAGAGAGTCCAATTTGCGGGGAGCTCCCGGGATAGTAAGAGGAGTCTCTAAATTTTTGTAAAAAGTTTCCCTCAGGATATCATGAAGAGGGAGTTTCAAAAATTCCTTTGGAGGCTGGTCAAAGTCAAGGACGTCAAGAAAGGCTTTAGACTTTTTAGACTCAGCCTCCAAAGGAATGGAAAGAGATTCACACATGTCTTTTAAAAAGGAAGAAAAAGACAAAGAATCATGTTTGGAGGATGGGTCAGGAATAACAGGATCATCCTCATCCGAAGAACACTCACCTTCTGATAGAAAAGGCTCTTCGGAATCACCCCACAGATCAGGGTCCCTAATATGGGAACTACGGTCCCGAGACTCAGGGGTGGATGGTTCCAAGTGTCTGGACTTGCGAATTGACTTACCCGACCTCATCGATGCGGTACCGGGAGAAGTTACCGGTTGCATCGGTGCCGAAGTCTGTACCGACTGGTGGTGGGCTGTCGGCTCCGGTGCGAGGACTGGCATCGACACCGATGAGGCCGAGTGTACTGGTACCGAAACAGTGGATGCAGACAATACAGGCTGTTCCACTGCCGGTACCGGCGGCTCAGTGCGGACCGGCACCGGGAGATTCGGAGTCAAGATAGCTGGAAGGAGTTGTTGTAACTGCTCCTTAAGCTGTACTTGGAGGATGGCCGCTATGCGATCATCTAATGAAGGCACCGGTACCGCCTTTTTCTTTTGCGGTACCTGCGGTGCCGCTCTACACCCCGGAGATGAGGAGCCCGATGTCGAGGGACTCACCTCAATAGGGGCGGAGCGCTTCCGCTGGCGCCTCACGGTCGGCAGGACTGGACTCGCTGCAATCGAGACCGGAGGACGCTCCAGCGGGGAAGGCTTCTTAGCCGGCTTACCTGGGTGTTGCGACGCCGGCGCGGTGTCACGCGGTGTCGATGAGGTGGGTGCCGATTGAACAGGAGCCGATACCGGTGTCGATGTCGCGGGATCGGACATATCGGTACCGAAAAGTAATCGCTGTTGAATTTCGCGATTTTTTAATGTTCTTTTTTTTAATGTGGCACAGCGGGTGCAGGTGGAAGCCTGATGCTCCGGACCCAGGCACTGTAGGCACCAGTTGTGCGGGTCCGTAAGGGAGATAGGCCGTGCACACCGCTGGCACTTCTTGAACCCTGGCTGAGGGGGCATGAAAGGAAAAACGGCTTCCGCCAAATCGAAGGCCGAGGCCTCGATGGTGGCAGAAGGCCCCGCCGGGGAAAAACCAATGTGAAGAAAAAAAAATACAATTTTTTTTTTTTTAACAAAAATAAAAGAAAAGAATAAAGGCAATAGAGCCCAAGGGGTTTACGCGAGCGGGAAGGTGAAAAGAAAAATTTTCAACGGCCGTTGAAAAACGCGTCTTCTTAGCTCCGCGGAAACTAAGAAACTGGGGACCGCGCGCCTGTGTCGGGCGGGAAGGCACTCGTGCATGCGCGGTGCAGCCTCTAGAACTTTCTAAGTTCTTAGAGTGCAATCACTCTAAAAGTGTCCGTACCGGGGCTCCGTCGGTGCCATCACCCATCAGTCAAGAATATGCTGCCTGCTTGTCCTGGGATAAATGTGCAATATTCTGTACATATGTGCCAATATTTGATAGCATAGACTTTGTAAGTGGACATTCACATGAGCATATAGCATGGATAAGGCACACATTTCCAAGTGTAGATTATATAATACTGTATACATGTTCTGTAACAATCTAGGTGGAGCATTTACACCAGTTTTATGGCTGATATAAGTGATCACATCTAATACTGTATAAAGCACACTTTGACCTGTTATGCTAGTGTTTTATAAAGAAAAGCCGGAGCCTTCTTTGTAGAATAAGCTTCAAATGGGTATATTCTTGGCACTTAAAATAGGTACTCCATTACCGAATTACAAAGTAAAATGGCTAATTTATCTGCTTTTTCTTTATGTGTTTTTAAAACAAAGCTAATTTAGGAGGAAATGCTGAAAATGCCAGCATAACTTTAAATGTAGAAAGATATTCCCGCTATTTGTGTGCTCATTTGGGTGGAAATTTTATTCGATCAATGCCTGAACATGACCATTCAACAGATAAACTTTATCCCCAATTCTCATCTGCTGCAGTTTAAAACAGAACTCTTGCTATTTGCTCTTGCTAAAACAAAACTTTAGCTCCTGAAGTTATGTATTTAATTGCTGTTTTTTTGTTGGGTTTTTTTTTTTTTTTTTTTTTTACAAAGCATTCATGCAATCAACACCACTTCTGACTGCATAAATACTTTTAATATAGATCTGGCTAATGTAAAATGGGTCACAGGTTGAGATCCACATGTTCAAGATGGATTTAAGAACATAAGAATAGCCTTACTGGGTCTATCAAGTCCAGTAGCCTGTCCTCACACTGGCTAATCCAGGTCACTAGTACCTGGCCATAACCCAAGCAGTAGCAATATTCCAAGCTACCGATAAAGGGCAAGCAGTAGCTTCCCACATGTCTTTCTCAGTAGCAAGACTATGGACTTTGCTCTGTGAGGTAAGCATTATTTATCTACTATTGACTCAATATTCAAAATTATATGTTCATTGGTGGCCAATTAATATATAATTTCTGCATCCATAGAATTTAAAATCTTATATTGCTAGCTTTGGGCTGACAAACTGACTGAATGGTCCAATATTATGTCAGGTTTAGGATGGGTCAATTTGGGGTTAAGAAATAATCTGGACCAAGCATCAGGATTGGTCTGGTGGGGCAATAAGGAAGAAGGATGTAGTTCTACTTTTGCTCATCCCTAGGTTTTGGAGACATCATCATCAAGATGTTAGGAGTCAAAGGTTAATGCTGCACACACAGGCAGTTTAAGAAAACATCAAAGCTTCCATCTTGATTATAAGCTTCACATTATTATGTTCTCTTAGGCTTCTGCGGTTGCTATCATGGATTGCTGCAGTTGTCTGGGTCTTGCTGATCAAGATGGCTCTACTTACACAGACTTCATTGGTTCTATTTATACAGTCACTGCAAGACCCTAACAATTGCAACAGTTCACAATATTAGTTAACAAATGTAGGGGTCATTTTATTAAGGTGTGCTAACTGATTTAGTGCGTGCTAAATGCTAAGGCATCCATTATATTGTATGGGCGCCTTAGCATTTAGCATGCGCTAATCTTTAGCGCACGCAAAATCAGTTAGCACACCTGTATTTAGTTCAGATCTGATTTCTGAATTACGCTAGGATGATACCCTAACCTCACAATGCAGATTAGCAGCCAGGAATTGTTGGACCTCACGTTTTGAAAATGTTTAGGGTACTGGCTCAGACTCTGTGTTGGAGATTTTCACTGCTTTTTCAAAGATCACTTTGGTAATAAAACTTCAATATGAGAGCCAACTTAGTTGTGGGACAAACGACACAGCACACTGTGGCGCAGCCGGCACCCGTGGATAAGTTGGGCTCCAGCTAGCGCACAAGATAGCTCACCTCCGACGTGCTTCCATAAAGCTGGAAGTCCTGCTGGTCTCAAAGTTCAAATAAAGTGAAAACAGGATTCCAAAAGAGTTAATTCCCAAAATAATTCCAACCTTGGTTTATTGGTAAATGACTCTGAAACAGTCTTCTTTACAATATTAAACAAAAAAGGAATAACTGGAACCCAAAAAATGAGCTGAGAAAGATATCTCACAGCTCCCACCTTTATGCAGGTAAGTAAAAGTAAATTAACTTCCAAGTTCTGCCTTTGAAAATAGGCAGCTAACATAAGTCCACTGCTTTTCCAGTGCCTAAGCAGTGTGGTGTCCAAGCCCAGGTTATAACAGGCTTGGCCCCAGCCAACTTGAAAGAAGCTGGTGGGGGGAGGGGAGTAGCCGAATCCACAAATTATTTCTGCTAGAACAGAATGCCACTAATGGCCCCGCAATCCCTACCAAGGATGACCAGTGGATTCTTCCCCAAACTACTTCCTCACTCCACACAGTGTTCAAACAAAAACACAAAATATAAACTTTAGCAGTGCAGTTCAAATCAGCTTCAAAAAAAAACGTTTTTCTTCCAGGCTTCACAGAAAGAAAAGTCCAGCACTACTCTCATTCAAAATGCACACAGCTGCTGAGAAGCAGTGCAAACAATTGCTATACTGAGCATGAAGAGCAAAAAACAACTTTCAGACAAGTAACTTAATTGTCCTCCATAGGCATACCTTCAGGAAAGTAAGCAGTTTCCTGGCATTCCATGGGTTCTACTTCTGCTGTCTGGTTAGCCACAGGGTCAGTGTCAAAACCCACCATCTCTATATCAGTAGAGTAGTGAGGGTCAGGAGCCCCGTCCTGAACACCTCCTTCCTGAGCTGGCTCAGGGCAGACTGCCTGCCTTCTCCTCAGAGCAGCCTCTAATACATTGAGCCGAGCACGCCCAGTTCTCTGCGGGGGCGGAGCAGCCTGCAACTTTTGCCTACCTTTCTTAGGAGCTGCAATCAGCTTCTGCAGCTGAGAGTCAGCAGGGAAGGTGGAAGAGATCTGAGGCTGTTCCAGGATATTCTCCTCACATTCCTCTCCTCCCTGGAAATCAGCTACCTGAGACTTAAAGGGGAATATATCAGTTTCCCTATCCTTTACCTCAGGCTTGTCACATTGTTTAGCCCTTCTGATGGCTGGGCTGGTTTTAGTCAAACCCCAGCCTGGCACAAACCGAGCTCTAAGGCTAGGGGTGTGACATACCCCCACCCTTGGATTTTGCCCGTCCCCAAGCTGAGGAGGGCTTACCTCATCTTGCATCCTAGATAATGTGTCTACATTTGTGCTTAGTTTGCCAGGGCGATGCACTACATTGAACCTGAATGTCTGGAGGGTCAAATACCAACGGGTTAAACGGGCATTGTTATTCCTCATGGTATTGAGCCATTTAAGCGCAGCATGGTCCGTTACCAGAGTAAATTCCCGCTCCTGCAGATAATGTTCTAATGTCTGCATCGCCCATTTGGCCGCTAGACACTCTAACTCAACCGTAGCATAGTTCCTCTCATTGGGGAACAGCTTACGGCTGAGGAACAATACTGGGTGTTCCACCCCCTGAACCTCCTGACTCAGAATAGCCCCCAACCCAGTTCCGGATGCATCCGTCTGCAAGACTAGGGGCTTCGCTAAATCAATGGATACCAGAACCGGGTTAGTGCATAAGGCTTCCTTAAGGTCGTCTACGGCTTGCCTCCCCTTATCTTCCCACAGAAGATTGTCAGGCCTGTTCTTTTTTAGCATGTCCGTCAGGACTGCAGCCCTTGTGGAGAACGCCGGAATAAATCGCCTATAATACCCAAGTAGACCCAGGAAACCTCTCAATTGTTTTTTTGATTTGGGTAGAGGATATTCCTTCACACAACTCACTTTATCAATGAGGGGTCTGACCTGCCCTCTCCCCACTACGTACCCCAGGTACTTCACCTCTTTCTGCCCCAAATAGCACTTCTTGGGATTGATCGTGAAACCTGCTTTCCTTAAGGACTGCAGAACTGCCCTTACGTGCTGCAGGTGCTGTGCCCAGTCGGTGGAGAATACTACTATGTCGTCCAAATAGGCCTCAGCATACCTATGGTGCCCCCGCAGTACCTCCGTAATTCCTCTTTGACATGTAGCAGCAGCACCATGCAGTCCGAAGGGCATTCGCTTAAATTGGTATAACCCATAAGGCGTGCTAAAGGCAGTCTTAGGCTTGGCACCGGGAGCTAGGGGAATTTGCCAGTAACCCTTTGTTAAATCCAACGTTGAGAGGAATTGAGCCTGTCCCAGCCTGTCCAATAGATCATCTACCCGGGGCATCGGGAAGGCGTCAAACTGCGAGACCTCATTCAGTTGACGGAAATCGATACAGAATCTGGGAGTGCCATCTGCTTTAGGAACAATAACCACAGGGCTGCACCAGGGGCTCTGGGATGGTTCAATCACCCCTAGTGCCAGCATCTCCTCCACCAGATCCTGTATCAATTTCTTTTTTCCTTCTGTAAGCCTATAAGGTTTCACCCTTACCACTTTCCCTGGGCTAGTCACAATCTCATGAGTGACCACCTCAGTACGGCCTGGTATTGGAGAAAATACGTCTTCGAACCCCTCCACCAGGGCCTGTAACTGTCCTGCCTGTTCGTGGACAGTTCTGTCCCTATATTGACCCCTTCGACTTGGTCCATATCTGCTATTTGTGGGCCTAAGTCATCGTCTGGTTTCTGCTCTGCCATTAGAGCTAATGTCTCCCTGTCACGCCACGGTTTAAGCAAGTTGACGTGATAAGTTTGTATCCGGTTTTTCCCATCTTTAACTTGGTAGTCTACCCGATTTATTTTTTTTTATGATAGTGGCTGGCCCCTTCCACTCTGCCAGGAACTTATGTGGATCCGAGGGCACTAATATGAGCACCCTGTCTCCCACCTTTAAGTGACGCTCTTTGGATCTCCTGTCATAATAGCGTTTTTGTTTTTCCTGGCTCCATTCCAAGTTATGTTTCCCTAACTGGGTCACCTGACTTAATCTTTTCCTTAATTGGGCCAAATATGATATTACGTTGGTCTCTTCACCCTCTTGGGACCCCCAGTGTTCCTTGATTATGTCCAGTATTCCCCGGGGAACCCTACCGAACAGCATCTCAAAGGGACTCACTCCTAAGGAGTCCTGGACCTTTTCTCGTGCTGCAAATAAAACTAAAGGAATGTATAAGTCCCAATCCTTCTTGTCCTGAATCCCCACTTTCTTCAGCATTTGTTTTAGCGTCTGATTAAAACGTTCAACCAACCCGTTGGCCTGAGGGTGGTATGCTGAAGTTTTCAGGTGCCGGATTCCAAAATCCTGCCAGAACTTTTCCATGTCCTTCGAAAGGAAATTACTTCCCTGATCTGTCAGGACCTCACGAGGGAAACCCACCATACAGAAAAGTCCCATTAGCTCTTTCATAAGGGCCGATGAAGTAGTTTTCCTCACAGGGAAGGCCCAAGGGTACCTGGTAGCTACATCAACTATTACCAGGATAAAGTTATACCCCCGGGAAGTCTTTTCCAATGGACCCACTATATCCATAGCTAATCGGGACAATGGCTCACCCACCTTAGGGATGGGTATAAGCGGGGCCCTTGCTGGCCTGCTTAACGAGAGCTTTTGGCACGTGGGGCAAGACTTACAGAAATCTGCCACATCCTGTAAGACTCCTGGCCAAAAGAACCTACGGGCCACTTGAATCTCCGTAGCCTTCACCCCTTTATGCCCTGACATAGGATAGTCATGCGCTGTCTGTAGGACTATCCTCCTAAACCCTCTGGGAATCACTAGTTGTTCTGTGTTAGCATGGGGGTCTTTCCCTGAGGAACACCTGTATAATAATCCCTGCTTTACTTTGAAGTAACTGGAGCTATTAGTGGGTACTGAGGCCTGTCTCCACAGTTCTAACAGGGACGCATCAGCTTTCTGTTTGTCCGGGAAGGTGGGGAATAGCTTTATCACCTCTTTAGGAAGCCAGGGAATTTCCTTAGCTACCCTAACCTGCTTCATTGCTTGGCTTCTTTGCCGTTTTTGTCTCTGGTTATGAGCCCGAGAGTGGGGGTTCGGAGCTCGGGAGCCTTTTTCTACCACTCCATCCTCAAAGGGAAATATTGCTCCAAGCTCCCCTTCCTCAGGCGGGACTACCAGACCTTGAGAGCGAGTCCCCACCAGTCCCTGCTTGGGTTTGAGGCATTCTTCCAAGCCTTTCCAATCTCTTCCCAGTATAATGTCATAGGGAGCGCCCGGTACAATGGCAATCTTAACCCTATATACTTTATTTCCCTTCAGAATAGTCATCGACCTCAGAGGATACTGCACCCTATCACCATGAACACACTTAATAGTAACTGTGTCCCTCCTTTCACGCCACCCCTCCGTCGGGAATAGCTGCTGAAAGCACTGGGTGGACATCATGGTTTGATCGGCCCCTGTGTCTACTATGGCCGATACTTCCTTTCCTGCCACCGAGACTACCACCCGATAGGCCTCCTGAATCGAAGTGTGTACCCCTTGAGTTACCATTAATTCCCTTTGGTCGTCACAAAACCTTTGGATATGCCCTAGTTGCCCACGCCGAAAACATCGGGGGGTCCCCTTCTGTATAAGAGATTCTTTCGGCTTGGTGTATCCTGAGGTTTTGTGAAGTTGGTCCTGTATCCGGTCAGACCTCCCCTTTGTCAGACTCTGAGTAGAGGCTGCTTGTTCCGCTTCAGATGCGCCTTGGGCATCTAAAAACGCCTCAGCCACCTCTAGAGTCTGGGTCAGGGTTTTACATCCTTGTCTCCTTACCCAACCCCTCAAATTTTTAGGGGCTGACTCCAGGAATTGTTCCCTAATAATTTCCAGGACCAAAGACCTGGGGTCTCCTAGCCAAGGATATAGCCATCGCTCGGCCAGTTTGGACAGCTTTTGCACAAGTGCCTTAGGCCTCTCCTTCTCCTGCATTATGGTAGTCCTAAAACGCTGCCTGTAATGCTCAGAAGTGTAACCTAAATATTCTAATATATGATTCTTAACAGCGTGGTAATCATTGGCCAACTCAGGAGATAAAGTTTGAAAAGCTGACAGTGTTTCTCCTGCTAAACAGGGTAGAAGCCTAACAGACCACTGACCCTGAGGCCAACCAGCAGCAGTAGCAACCCTCTCAAATGCTGACAGAAACTCATCCGGAGCATCTGTTGGAGTAATTTTACACAAGTTCAGCATTGAGAGTGGATTAGCTACTCCTCCTGGTTGCTGAGTATGGCTTAGTCCTGGCTCGCTGCCTGTGGCTGGCGGGGGTCTCTGCAAAATTTGAGATAGTACCTTGGTCTGCTCCCCCATTGCCAATACCATTTCATCATGCTGTCTGCGAGACGTCTCCTGGGACCTGTACCAGAGTTCTTGATTGGTTTTCAACACGGCCTGCAAGTCCTCGCTTTGTTTCTGTCTTTCAGCTGCCAGGAACGCCATCAGCTGTTGCTGGTCCATCTTCTCCCAGGCCTGAAACAGAAACAAACAGAAAGACCAACCCAAGTGCAATACTTCAAAAATAGGTTAGCCAATCTCCCTCACCAACCCCTTAGCTCAGGTACTCTTACCAGAGCTGTTGGTGAGTCTGCGCCTTTGGTTTTTGGGCCTCCCTGACCCCCAGTCGCTTGTCTGCGTTTCTGTCCTCTTATATCCGCTCTGAGGTCCTCCTCCGACTCAGGTTCACCACCGATAAAGCTGGATCCTTCTGGTCGCGTGCTCCCTCTTACACACTGGCGGAAGCCTCTGGATACTGGGCACACCCGGACAGGAACCAAAACAATAAACTAAAACAACAAGCTAAAGAAAAAACTCCAAAAAGTCAAAACTTTTTTTTCTCACTTTTTTTTTTTTTCACAGTTCCACGAATGTCCAGCAGGAGGCGCTATATCCCACTCCTGATACCAATTGTGGCGCAGCCGGCACCCGTGGATAAGTTGGGCTCCAGCTAGCGCACAAGATAGCTCACCTCCGACGTGCTTCCATAAAGCTGGAAGTCCTGCTGGTCTCAAAGTTCAAATAAAGTGAAAACAGGATTCCAAAAGAGTTAATTCCCAAAATAATTCCAACCTTGGTTTATTGGTAAATGACTCTGAAACAGTCTTCTTTACAATATTAAACAAAAAAGGAATAACTGGAACCCAAAAAATGAGCTGAGAAAGATATCTCACAGCTCCCACCTTTATGCAGGTAAGTAAAAGTAAATTAACTTCCAAGTTCTGCCTTTGAAAATAGGCAGCTAACATAAGTCCACTGCTTTTCCAGTGCCTAAGCAGTGTGGTGTCCAAGCCCAGGTTATAACAGGCTTGGCCCCAGCCAACTTGAAAGAAGCTGGTGGGGGGAGGGGAGTAGCCGAATCCACAAATTATTTCTGCTAGAACAGAATGCCACTAATGGCCCCGCAATCCCTACCAAGGATGACCAGTGGATTCTTCCCCAAACTACTTCCTCACTCCACACAGTGTTCAAACAAAAACACAAAATATAAACTTTAGCAGTGCAGTTCAAATCAGCTTAAAAAAAAAAACGTTTTTCTTCCAGGCTTCACAGAAAGAAAAGTCCAGCACTACTCTCATTCAAAATGCACACAGCTGCTGAGAAGCAGTGCAAACAATTGCTATACTGAGCATGAAGAGCAAAAAACAACTTTCAGACAAGTAACTTAATTGTCCTCCATAGGCATACCTTCAGGAAAGTAAGCAGTTTCCTGGCATTCCATGGGTTCTACTTCTGCTGTCTGGTTAGCCACAGGGTCAGTGTCAAAACCCACCATCTCTATATCAGTAGAGTAGTGAGGGTCAGGAGCCCCGTCCTGAACACCTCCTTCCTGAGCTGGCTCAGGGCCGACTGCCTGCCTTCTCCTCAGAGCAGCCTCTAATACATTGAGCCGAGCACGCCCAGTTCTCTGCGGGGGCGGAGCAGCCTGCAACTTTTGCCTACCTTTCTTAGGAGCTGCAATCAGCTTCTGCAGCTGAGAGTCAGCAGGGAAGGTGGAAGAGATCTGAGGCTGTTCCAGGATATTCTCCTCACATTCCTCTCCTCCCTGGAAATCAGCTACCTGAGACTTAAAGGGGAATATATCAGTTTCCCTATCCTTTACCTCAGGCTTGTCACATTGGTTAGCCCTTCTGATGGCTGGGCTGGTTTTAGTCAAACCCCAGCCTGGCACAAACCGAGCTCTAAGGCTAGGGGTGTGACAACACTGAACAAGGAAAGGTCCTACTCCAATGACAGAGCTGGCCTGTGTGTAGATGGGGGTCTTCCTTTGATGATGCGGTCAGACAGGCTTTTCTTGTGCTACCAGCATGTCATGTACATTAAAAAAAGAAAGGTCTACTATTTCCCACCTACTCTCTGTTTTTCTACACCTGTCCCACCCCCCCCAACACAATCTCTGCCATTGTCCCACAATCCATATACCCCACATACTGTTCTCCTATCTCTTCCTCTCACACACTGTTAAGAATAGAAGAGTTGCCATTCTGGGACAGACCAAAGGTCCATCAAGTCCAGTATCCTGTTTCCAACAGTGGCCAACCCAGGTCACAAGTATCTGGCAAAATCACAAGGAGTAAAACAGATTTTATTCTGCTTACCCTAGGAATAAAGCATAGTTACTTACCAAAACAGGTGTTATCCAGGGACAGCAGGCAGATATTCTCACATATGGGTGATGTCATCCACAGAGCCCCGGTATGGACACTTTAAAAGTGCATCGCCACTTTAAGAAACTTAGAAAGTTTGTGATAGCCCGCACTGCGCATGCGCAAGTGTTTTCCCGCCCAACGTAGTCGCACGGCTCCTCAGTTCAGTAAGCCAGCTAAGAAGGCAACCAAGGGAGGTGGGTGGGTTGTAAGAATATCTGCCTGCTGTCCCTGAATAACACCTGATATGGTAAGTAATTGTGCTTTATCCTAGAACAAGCAAGCAGCATATTTTCACATGTGGGTGACCTCCAAGCTAACCAGAATGGGATGGTAAGAGAGTTGTCCTTTTAGGAAAATATAATTTGTAATACTATCTGGCCGAAGTGCCCATCCCGTCTGGAAAAAGATTCCAGACAATAATGCAAGGTGAATATATGAACCGAGGACCAAGTAGCAGCTTTGCAGATTTCATCAATAGGAGTAGAGCGAAGAAAGTTGCCATAGCTCGGACTTTATGGCCATACTGAAGTTGCCATTGCTCGGACTTTATGGGCTGTGACATAACTCTGCAGTTGCAGCCCAGCCTGAGGATAGCAGAACAATATACAGGAAGCCAACCAGTTGGCTCATTCCAATTATTCCAAAAGCATCTGAAAACGTGTCTTTTCTTCAAAACGTAGAGCTATCTATTTAAAATGTAAAGCAAGCTATCCTCTTCTTAACCTCTAATTTCTTATTATATCCTTTCCTCATTTATTGAATTACCTGTAAACTGTGTTGAGCTCTATCTTTATGGAGATGATGCGGTATACAAACTTAAGGTTTAGTTTAGTTCTCTTGGAAACAGAATGCCCCAACCTGTTAGGATCAAAGGAGACAAAAAGTTGAGGAGATGCTATATGCTACTTTGTCCTGCTGTGATAATAGGCCAAAGCTTGCTTGCAATCCAGAATGTGAAGAACTGTTTCTCCTGGATGAGAATGAGGCTTGGGAAAAAATACAGGAAGCACAATCGATTGATTGAGATGAAATTCAGTGACGACCTTTGGTAAGAACTTTGGATGGATATGAAGCACCACCTTGTCATGGTGAAACACTGTAAAGGGTGGGTCTGCCACTAGTGCTTGAAGTTTGTTTACTCTTCTGGCAGAAGTGAGAGCAATGAGAAAAAACACTTTCCAGGTAAGGTATTTGAGACGAGCCATATATATTTGTTCAAATGGAGGCTTCATCAATTTAACAAAAACCACTTTTAGATCCCAGACCACTGGAGGTGGCTTGAGAGGTGGTTTCATATTGAAAAGTCCTTTCATGAATCTGGAGATCAGAGGATGAGCAGTAAGGGGTTTACCATCCATTGGTTGATGAAAGGTCGTGATAGCACTGAGATGGACTCTGTTGGATGTAGATTTGAGGCCAGAGTAAGATAAATGAAGAAGATAATCCAAAACTAGCGAAGAGCCGGCTGATTCGGCCTCCATTGACAGACCACTCGACTCTCTTTATGCTGGTTTGAGTAATATCAATTTAATAATAAATCAGCAATAGCTTACATGAATGAATCATACAGCATACAGAGTAATAGAGCATACACCAGGCTGGCCAGACTGATGGAGAACTTTGAATCGGTTCTGAAACCATGGTTCAAGGAGCTTTCTTTTATATGATTCTGACAGCTCTGGCCCATGTTGATGCATGTTACATTTCACATTTTCATTGGTTAATCATATTCATTATCTCACTTATTAAACTATTGATTCGTTAACATTTCTGAGTGATATTGTGTGTCACGTCTTTTCCTCTAAGTCTATTCTGTTTCCCCATAAATGTCCTGTTAATATACCAAGTTCCTCTTTTGAACACCTGGGCCTAACAGCTTTTAGCTCTGTGGTCAGTTTTCTTAAATTTCACGTCCTTGTTTCTGTGATGCTTTTAACCACTGTCCATGCTGACTTGAGTGGAGGGTAGCTTTTCACAAGAATTTCCAGCTTTGCCTTTTGTTTGACCTTGCTCTTCTCAGAAAAAGCAGAAGTGTGCATTTCAGAGCTGACAGCCTCTGCAGAGCTGACAGTTTCTGGTCAGAGTGTGTCTTTAACCATTTTAGTCTTTTCAGCAGCCATTTTATGTCTTTAACTGTGTTTGGCCTGTTTCTATTATATTGGGGATTCTTAGGGGTCTTCACCTCTAATGCCCTAGAGGACTTCCTCTCCCACTTCCTTCCTCACTAGTGAAACAGAAATGGATGTCGGATCATGGTGATGAAGAAGACACCAGGAAGAAAACCGTGTCCACTTTTGCTGGTAACACTGCTGTGTGACTGGTTTTCTGGAAGCTTCCAAAATGAGCCCGAGAGGTACCAAACTGTCAGGTGCAAAGATTGAAGGTTGGGATGTAGAAGAGATCCTTGACTCTGCGTAAGAAGAGATGGAAATATCGGCAGTGGTACTGGCTCCTTGATACTGAGTTGAAGTAGAAGGGAAAACCAAGGCTGCCTGGGCCACTGAGGAGCTATGAGAATAAAGGTGGCCGATTCCTGCTTGACTTTGACAAGCATCTTGAATATGAGAGGAATTGGTGGAAACAAATAAAGGAACGTGTGCGTCCAATACAGAAGAAAGGCGTCCGCCTCCAGACATTGAGGGGAGTAGAGTCTGGAGCACAAGTGGGGTAATTTGTTGTTATAGGGAGACGCAAACAGATCCACTTAAGGAGTCTCCCAATGAGAAAATACGGGATGGAGAACTGCAGAATTGAGTGTCTATTCGTGAGGTTGAAGAATTCTGCTGAGTTTGTCTGCTAAGAAATTCTATTCTCCTTGAATGTAAACAGCTTTGAGAAAGATGTTGTGCGCAGTTGCCCAAAGTCAGATCTTCTGAGCCTCCTGACAGAGAAGGAGAGAACCCGTGCCTCCTTACTTGTTTATGTAGTACATGGCTACTTGATTGTCCATGCGAAGCAGAAGGACATGGCTGATTATCAAATGCTGGAAAGCTTTGAGGGCATAATAAATCGCTCTGAGTTCCAAGAGATTGATGTGAAATTGTTGTTCTTTGGATGATCAATGAGCCTGAGTTTGAAGGCCCTTCAGATGAGCCCCCCAAGCATAAGTTGACGCATCCTTGGTCATAACTTTCTGATGAGGAGGCGTGTGGAAGAGAAGACCTCTGGACAGATTGGAAGAGTTCCTCCACTACTGAAGTGACTGTTGAAGAGAAGAGGTGCAGAAATGTGCTGTGAGAGAGGATCGGTCGTTTGAGATAACTGAAAAGCTACAGCCCATTGAGGCGTTCTGAGATGAAGTCTCGCAAAAGGAGTCACGTAGATTGTGGAGGGATGTGGCCCAGAAGAACCATCATTCGCCTGGCCGAGGTTGCCTGGAGTCAGCCCATTTGATGAGAAAGCTGAAGTAAAGTGTCCTGATGCTCTTGAGGAAGAAACACCCTCAGCTGAGCTGTGTCAAGATGAGCTCCAATGAATTGGAGCTTCTGAAATGGATGAAGTTGGGACATGGGAAAGTTAATTTCGAACCCCAAGTTCTGGAGAAACAATATGGTGCGATTTGTCACCTGAATGACCTCATGACAGGAAGGGTCTTTGATAAGCCAGTCTCCTAGGGGAAGACTTGAAGACCATGAAACCTCAAAGCCGCTGCTACTACCATTAGGCATTTGGTGAAAATTCTGGGAGATGATGCCAGGCCGAAGGGTTGGACCTTGTATTTTATTTTTATTTGAAATATGTTTATTCAAAAAAGCAAACAGACATAACAAAATGTACAACTACAGTGCAACAAGGAAATACACAGGGCAAGCCCTAAAGGGATACATAAGCGGGAACCAGAAGGCCTCCAGAACAAAGGTGGTTTCCCATCAAGACAAATGCAGTGGACAAAACAAGTCACTAATCTGTGCAATTGTTGATCCCTCCCTCAAATTTTTCACCCCAGACATACCACACCAGCCCCCCCCCCATCTCCCCACCGCCAACCACTCCAGAGTGACTGGGAGCTACAGAAAGATAGAAAATAGACAAAAGAAAACAGATAAAAGAAAGAACCCCCCTCACACAATGTGCACCCCAGCCATGACTGCCTCCCATAGTGACCAGTATAGCGTATTAGGCCCCTGCACCCACACTACGCAGTTCCCAATGAGCCACTTCCCTAATAGACCGCTCCCATCCCACCATCTCCAGAGCTGCCTCATCGATCCACAGCCAAATCATTCCCCGCTTAGCCACTAAAAAAGCGATATACAGAACGGGCCAGTGAGCAATCATCAGCCCCTGATCCAACACCTCCTACTCATGCCCCAGTACTAGAATCATATAGGACCATTGCAGAGACACCCCCAAGATTTTGGTCAGGAACTCCAGTATCCCATTCCAATAAACGCTCAGCGTAGGACATTCAATGAACATATGCACCAATGATACCCTCATGTGCTTACACTTCACACACTCTTCAGATTCCCAGAGACCCGCCCTGACCCCCCAAGACCTAGTAAAAAAAGTATGGTGCAGTAATTTAAATTGTAATTCTTGCAGTTGGGCATTTCTGGTCCCCCACACTATGTTAGCAAAACAAGTAGTGAGAACCTCAAGGCTAACCGGCTCCTCCAGTTCTAGGGACCATTATAAGCTAATGTGGTCAACTGAGAATCTGCACGCTCGGCCTGTGCCAGCCCATACCAAATGGAGAGAGAATTGAATGTAGGAGGAAGGGACAGGAAGAGTTTATCCACCTTTAGGAAATGGCCACCCAACGGGCTTTGCCGATGTTTGGTCAGATAGTAATGGCGCAGCTGCAGGTAAGCAAAAAATGGCATTGTTGGGACTGACCATTGGCAGTGGAGCTCGTCATAAGAGGGAAAAACGAAGGGAGTACTATCCGAGGGACAAACATGCCCCTTACAGCGACCCATGCCAAACCGTTCTGCCACCCCCCATGTCTCCCCCATTCCCGGCAGGAACTCAGGATTACCACAAATCAGCTGAAAAGCCCAATTCCCCTGGCCCCTGCCAACTCTGCACCTCCACCATAATAGCGCCCACCTCAGGGGGTCCAGCCACACCGAGTTAATCCCCGTGCGAGGGAGCTGCCACCACAGGAGAGCCAAGCATGCCAACACCCGGTGCGGAGCCACCCAAGAATCCAGCAAGCCTGCTGGTGCAAAGTGAAAATGCAGGGTAAAAAGTTCATGTACCCATCTCATCAGGGCAGCCACATTGTATAATCTAAGATCCGGCAGTGTCAGCCCTCCTTGGCCCCGACTCTGCATGAGCATCCGGAAACCGATGCGCGCTCGGCGGTTATGCCAGAAAAAAGTGCCTATAAAGGAGTTGTAGGCCCGTTCGTCCACCCGCCTGAGCCATAGAGGAAGAATCTGTAAGGGATAAAGAACCTTGGGGAGCAGGACCATTTTAACAAGAGCCACCCTGCCTGACAGAGACAGGGGCAGCTCTCCCCAGCAAAGACAATAATCCAGAAGTTGCACAAGTTTATCCAAGAGGTTACGACGATAGACACAGGCCCAATCCACATTAAGAAAAATGCCAAAGTATTTAAGCTCTCCCTCTGCCCAGCGAAAAGGAAAGTCAGGTTGGTGCCGCGAGGCGCACAGGGAGGATACCAGTAGAGCCTCCGATTTACCATAGTTGATACTAAGTACCGAGAAGGTCCCATACAGATCTATCAGGGTAGTCAAAAGGAGAATAGACACCTGGGCATTACTCACAAATAAAAGCATGTCGTCAGCAAACATGGACCTTGTATTGATAGTGGTGATGGGCCACTTGAAATCTGGGGTATTTCTGGGAAGCCGGGTGAATTGGAATATGAGTGTAGGCTTCCTTGTGATCCAGAGAGCATATCCAATTGTTATGAGCTAATAGGGGATAAAGAGTGGCTAGAGACATCATACAAAACTTTTCCTTGACAAGAAATTTGTTGAGGGCTCTGAGATCTAGAATAGCTCGGAAAACTTCAGTCTTCTTAAGGACTAGAAAGTAGCGAGAGTAAATCCCCTGGTTTTGTTGATCCACAGGAACCTCCTCGATGGCATGGAGTAGTAGGAGGGAATTGATCTGAAGAAGAGATGACTGTTGAGGGTTGAAAGCAGACTCTCTTGGAGGAAGATCTGGAGGGATGGTTAGAAAATGAAGAGAGTAATCTTCTCAAATTATCTGCAGAACCCATTGGTCAGAGGTAATCAACTGCCAACGATGAAAAGAGTTGGAGACACCTCCGATTGATTGAGGGAGAGACTGAAGTACAGGGATTGCAACAATGCTCTCGATTAGTTGGTCAAAAAGACTGATTTGATTTAGCAGGAGCAGCCACCTGAGTTTTTTTGAGGATGCTACTGTTTCTGTTTCTTCTGTTGAGGCCTGGCTGGAGCAGAGGACTTTGCTGAAAAACGCCTCTGATGAGAAGAAGAAGCAGGCCTGAATGGTCGTATTGTAGCAGACTTGGATTGAGGTTTAACCAAGGTATCCCATGAGGTCTCATGGGCCGTGAGCTTTTGGGTTGCAGTATCTGTAGAATCTCCAAAGAGCTCATCCCCCAAACAAGGGATATTGGCTAATCTGTCTTGAAGATTCACATCCATGTCAGAAACCCTGAGTCATGCCAATCTTCTCATGGCCACAGACATAAAGGAGGCTCTGGAAGTGAGCTCAAAAACATCATAAGCGGAGCAAACCAGATACTTCCTCAACTGAGTGACAGTGCTAACAAGGTGTTGAAAACCTTTCACTTTATGAGAAGGAAGATACCCAGGAAATTGTTTGAGATGCTTCAAATAACAAGAGAAATAGAAGTTGTAATTGACAGCTCTATTTGCTAGCATAGAATTTTGGTATAGCTGTCTGCCAAACCTGACCATAATTCATCCCTCCTGGCCTGGAGGGGGTAGATTTTTTTTAAAAAGTAGACTCTACCACCAGAGATTGATGAGGGAGTTGAGGCTTATCAAATCCTGGAAGTGAAATAATCTTATAGAGAGTCCAATTTCCTGTGAGAGAGAAGACTCCCAATTCTTATAGAAGGTTTCTCTCAAGATTCCATGTAAAGGCAATTTGAGCATCTCCTTAGGAGGTTGATCATAGTCCAAAGTTTCTAGAAGTTCTGCACTGAATTTGGAATCTGACTCCA
The DNA here is from genome assembly GCF_902459505.1 of Geotrypetes seraphini. NCBI lineage: Eukaryota > Metazoa > Chordata > Amphibia > Gymnophiona > Dermophiidae > Geotrypetes > Geotrypetes seraphini. The sequence goes on along the minus strand of NC_047091.1, from coordinate 47,787,022 downwards.
GATTGATAGAACGATCCTTTCCCAATTGCCTAATAAATTGAGCAATGGAAAGTTTTTCTGTAGGAGAAGAGGCTCTGAGTGGAGAATGCCTGGGAGACTTCGATGCAGGAGAATCATCTACTTCAGTTGATGAGACAGGTCGGGATTGGAATCATCCTGAAGGTCAGAGTCAACAAGGACAGGAGTACGATGCTTGGACCGGTGCCGAAGGATCCTTGGAATGTTTACATTTAAGAGAAACCTTCTTAGATTTAGAAGAACACCTACTAGAATGTCTTGAAGAAGAAGACTGACACTTCAAAGATGTAGACTGGTGTCTAGAAGACCGATGCTTCGATGGACTTGAGTCGTGCCGAGATTCCTTGCGACGCATTGAGGAAGCATCGATGGTGCCGGAGGTCCTGCCAGTGTTAGGCTCAGGCTGGGCTTGCATCGGAGGAGTTGGTGTCGGGGTCAAAATTTGAAACTTATCCCCAAGCTCCTCATGAAACAGAGCATCGAGCTTCTGTTGAAAGGTACCTTTGGCTTGATTGCTAGTACCAACGGTGCTGCGACACATTCCAGAGAGTGACTCGGATGACAGTGCACCCCTCAATGATGGAACTTGTTGCATAATGAGTTTATGCTTGGTCGGCATGAATGGGCTCGATGCCTTAGTGACCTGCGACCCTCTCTGGGAGCTGTTGGCTTACCAGATGGAGCGATGACCTGCGACACCGGAGTCGATGGTGGTGCATCGGGCGGTGTCTGTGACTTCATTATCGTAGCCTTCAATGTCGACGGTATTGAAGAGAGATCTCCTTCTATTGTGACACCGAACAACTTTTTCTGTTGCAGAAGGTGGCTTTTGATGGTGTGCATTTGTAAAGTCGAACAACGCACGCAGGACTGAACCCGGTGCTCTGGACCCAGACACTGTAGGCACCAACTGTGCGGGTCTGTGATAGATATAGTTGAAGAACATTGACTGCACTTCCTTAAAACCTGTTACCGGGCAGGACATTGACAAGAACACCGCCTCAGCCAACTTGATGGCTGAAGTTTGACAAAAGGCCCCGCTGGGCAACCCGCCAGACGGATGAAGAAAAAAAAGAAACTCCCAGATTTTTTTTTCATGAGATATTTGAACTACAATAAAAGAACGCGGTAGTGGGAAGGAAAGTATGAAAACACGATGAATGTTGTGAAAATGTGACTTCTTAGCTCTGCGGTAAACTAAGAACTGAGGAGTCGCGTGCCTATGTTGGGTGGGAAGGCACTCGCACATGCGCGTTGTGGGCTATCACAAACTGTCTAAGTTTCTTAAAGTAGTGATACACTTTTAAAGTGTCCGTACCAGAGCTGCGTAGATGACGGCACCCATATGCTGCCTGCTTGTCCTGGGATAAGCAATGGATTTCCCCAAGCCATCTCAATAATTGCTTATGGTTTTTTGTTTTAGGAAATTATCCAAACCATTTTTAAACCCTGCTAAGCTAATTGTTTTCACCATATTCTCCTGCAACAAATTCCAGAGTTTAATTATATGTTGAGTGAAGAAATATTTTCTTCAGTTTGATTTAAATCTACTATTCAGTAGTTTCATTGCATGCCCCTAGTTTAGTATTTTTGGAAAGAATAAATAAGTGATTCACATCTACCCTTTCCACTCCACTCAGAATTTTATAGACCTCTACCATATTCCAAAATACATATGCTTCTCCAGTACCATTCTAGATGGCCTCAGTTTCTATCTACTATTTGCATTATTCAGCTTCCACTATCCTATCTTCACCCCCATTTCTTCCATACTGATAGTATCCCCAGATTTTTAATACCCCCCATACTTTCTCCAGAGGCTTGTTGGCAGCACTACTTCTGAGAATTATTCTGTTTTCTTCTAGCATCATATAGCCTTCAGTGAGTTTGAACTGCAGGGTACCTGAACTGCCATACTGCTTTCACTCTTTTAAAAACTATTCAGAAGAGCTGCTTGGTGCAGGTAGAAAACAAAAGGACTGATATAAAGGTAGTGTCAACAGCAAATCTTCAAAGAAGATAGGAAGAATGAAGGGATACCACTGGTCCCCCGACTTGATCACAAAAAATATTGCTTTATACAGTTATCGGCTGCTTGGAATAAGCTCCTGCAGCTTAGTTAGATTACCTGAAAAAGGCAGGGAGCAGATACTAGGTATTTATTGGTATGATAAGCTTAGTAATGTTTTAACTCTTTCAGTTATATGGGAAGATTAGGTTCTTACTTCGATATCTTCTTTCCAGTATAAAGAGAAGTGAGTCTTGACATATGGGTTTCTTCCCTCCATTCACAAGGATTACAGAAGACATCATCTACATTTTTCAACTTTGCCTCCTTGTGTCACTGGGCAGTGCCTCAGTTCGTACCAAAGCAATGAATAACTCCTAAGAAGGAGAAATAACAAGGAGGCATGGAGAACTCCCTGATAAATTGTCTTTTTATGCTCTGCAACAATAACTTTTAATCAAATCAATAATAATAATAATAATAACTTTATTCTTCTATACCGCCACAATCTTGCGACTTCTAGGCGGTTTACAATCAAGAGTGCTGGACATTCAGTGAAATACAATAAGTAGATATTCAGAGGAAATACAGAGGTCAGAGACCTCAGGAGGCAATAGTATAGAAATACAATTTGCTGAGCGAAGATGTAATATGTACATTTTAGTAGGTAATGTCCGACAGGACCTGTTGGGGATAAATAGCAACGTAAAGTTACGATAAGATGAAGAAAACAGATTATATTTATAACAGTGCTGTAAGTTCAGGTGGAATAGGGAGGGGAGAGGGAGAGCGGGTCAATTGTTTAGGTATTTCTGGAACAGGTATGTTTTTAGGCGTTTCCTGAATTCCCCGTATGTAGTGGGCGAAAGCAGTTGGTCTAGGTCTTTGCCCCATAGGACTGCTTGGTGAGAGAGAAGGTGTTTGTGGTGTTTTTTCATTTTGCAGCCTCTAAGTGGAGGGGAAATGAGTTTTGGGTATGTGTTTCTCTTGAGTTTGTTATTAGAAAATGCGAAAAGGTCCGTTATGTACTTGGGGGTCAGGCTGTATAGTACTTTGAAGCAGAGGCAGGCAAATTTAAACCTTACTCGGACTTCCGTTGGTAGACAGTGCAGCTGCCGATAGTAGAGTGTCACGTGGTTGAATTTCTTCAGCCCGAAGATAAGTCTGACCGCAGCATTTTGCAATAGACATATTGTCTAAACAAAGTGGAACTAAACAACCACCTTAACTGAGTCAACCAGCACTAACCTTTATGCATCTCCTATAGTCTCCCCCAAAGACTATACCAAATTGTGCGGCAGAGTCAGGTCTAGGAAGGAGTGTGAGGACCTGCAAAGGGACCTGGACAAGCTGGAAGACTGGGCAAACAAATGGCAAATGCGCTTTAATGTGGAAAAATGCAAGGTCATGCATATAGGGAAAAAGAACCCGTTGTTCAAATACAAATTGGGGGGGGCATTATTGGGAGACAGCAGTCTTGAGAGAGACTTGGGTGTGCTGGTGGATGCATCACTGAAGCCATCTGCACAGTGCGCAGCAGCCTCGAAAAAAGCCAACAGGATGCTGGGCATCATAAAGAGGGGCATAACAACCAGGACGCAGGAAGTCATCATGCCATTGTATCGAGCTATGGTGCGTCCACATCTGGAATACTGCGTTCAATATTGGTCGCCGTACCTCAAGAAGGACATGGCAGTGCTTGAGAGAGTCCAAAGGAGAGCAACGAAATTGGTAAGAGGGCTGGAACACTGCCCATACGCCGAGAGGTTGGATAGGCTGGGGCTCTTCTCTCTGGAAAAAAGGAGGCTCAGGGGAGATATGATAGAGACCTTCAAGATCATGAGGGGCATAGAGAGGGTGGATAGGGACAGATTCTTCAGGCTGAAGGGGTCAACAGGCACGAGGGGGCATTCGGAGAAACTGAAGGGAGATAGGTTCAGAACAAATGCAAGGAAGTTTTTCTTCACCCAAAGGGTCGTGGACACTTGGAATGCGCTACCGGAGGAAGTGATCAGGCAGAGTACGGTACAGGGATTCAAACAGGGATTGGACGGATTCCTGAGGGATAGGGGGATCGTGGGATACTGAGAGAGGTGCTGGGATGTAACACAGGTATAGAAAGCAAACCAAGTAATAAGTATAGAAATCCAACCAGGTCGTGCATGTGCAAGACCGGAGGGTTAGGACTTCGATGGGAAGATAAGACTCAATGGGAAACCAAGGTGGCAAGGGGGCCCCTTCTGGTGAATCAGACAGGCCGTGACCTGTTCGGGCTGCCGCGGGAGCGGACTGCTGGGCAAGATGGACCTGTGGTCTGACCCAGCGGAGGCACTGCTTATGTTCTTAAAGATTCAGCTATAGAGCTAACTGCTAGTTCTTCATATCTGTTTTACCGAAGAACCGTATACATCTAAATATTCTTAGTAGCTCCCAGATAAGCATCTGGAAACACACATATACCGTATTTTTCGCACTATAAGATGCACCTGACCATAAGACACACCTAGGTTTAGAGGAGGAAAACAAGAGAAAAAATATTTCTTAGCCATATGGTGTACTAATATATTTAATAAAATATACCAGGCTCTGTACCCAACCTCACACTCCTTGCTGGACTCTACACCCTGTCCCCCCTCCCTGCCAGGCTCTGTACCCTATCCCACCACCCTGCCCTGTACCCTCTCTGGTGGTCTCAGGAGGGATCCGTCCCAGCTAACAATATTTTACACCCCTGTACCTTTTTTAATCCTCCCGTCATACCTTTTTAAATCCCTCTCCCAGTACCTTTTTAAATCTCCCTTAAATCCTGGTGGTCCAGCGGTGTATCAGCAGGAGCGAGCTTTCTGCGCACCTGCCCCTCCCTCGCTGGACAGCTGCCTTGTTATCTCAGGGCCAATGGTGCACAAAGCAGGAGTGAGCTTATCACGCTCCAGCTTTGCCCCGCGCCGCTCCCTGAATGGCTGCCATCAGTTCTCGTGAGTCCATCATTCATGCTGCAATTTTAAAGGCTCTACAGAGCTCTGTTTCGGAGGATCAAAACCTCCTTCCTTGGGAGTGGTGGCACTGAAACTTCTCAGAATTATATTGAGGAGCATGGAGACACAGAAAGTCGAGCTGAATTTCAAGTAGAAATGAGAGATCGCATTTATTATTTTTAGTGTGATTTTGCACTTTGTTTTGAACACGTTTCTTGCACATTAGGTCCAGGGATGTTTCACGTTTAAATAATCCCTTTAAGTTCACACAGCTCTCAACTCGACAATACAGGCTAGTCCTGATAATTGAGTTGTGCAAACTGAGGACCTATCACAAAATTTATTAAACCTTAAGGTTTAATAAAGATGAATCTCCTTATCAGGAACACAAGGAGGCAGAGATGAAAACTGTAGATGATACATTCTGCAATCCTCACAGGTGAAGGGAAGAAACCCACTTGTCAGGACTCATATCTCTCTGCACTGGAAAAAAATATTTTTATACCTTTGATATCGATTTTGAAAAGTGGTACATGAATAAAGCAAAATAAGAGAGAAATGAAGAGTTGGAAAGGCAAAAGGAAAAAGACACATATAATAGAAGTAAAGTAGATGGAAGATAAAGAAAAGGATTTGAAGGGAAAATAGACTGGTAGGATAAAGACACTTGAAGAGATATCAGTGAAGGGAAGAGAAAGGGAGGCTGCCAAAAGAAAGATGGAAAGGATGAGGGAGAGAGAAGAATGATGGAGCTCGCATCCATACTGGCTACAGTGATAGAAGTAAAAGAATGAGCTGACCTTTGTTTCATTATTTCTGCTAAAACATATGGATTGTTTAAGAAACTTATGTATCTAATTAAATAGATTCTTGTCTTTGAGAGCTAATGGCTCAGATTGGTTAGTCCATAAATAGGGTTACCATAAGGCTCCAGAAAAAGGAGGATGGATTGAGACATCCGGATTTTTCTTCCACTGAAAGCAATGAAAGTAAGGCGGTCAGATAGACATTTGGAGACGTATGGCAACCCTATCCATAAAGTATCCAGAGCTGACATGTTACACAGTTCCAGAAGGAAGCCTTTTTGGCTGATTCTGGTTTTAAATCTACATCTCCAAAGCATCTGTTGTCTCCAATTTTACCGACTGAAGTCAGTGCTGCAGGTTCCATAATGCACCAGGTTAAAGCTGTCAAAAATCCAGGGCTGACCTAAAATCTTCCTCCTGGAACTGGGTAACTAGGAAGCTTGGGTTGCCACAAACTTCTTTGTGTTTTAAGAATATTCCTGAAGCTAAACCACTGAGTTTGGAAAATGGGAGAATAATATACTCAGTATTTTTATATGAACAACAAAATTGGATTTCCTGTGTTAATTCCAGTACAGGGTGAAAAGTTTCATCCTCCAGGGTTAACAAAGCCCCTAGCATTAAAACACTAAATACCATCTTCCATCTGTTGCTGGATCTGTTCTCTGTAGGAAGCAGCAGAATGGCAGTTCACAACTTGCATTGCATGCTCCTGCTTGACTGTAGACCAGAGCTCCATAGTTTGACTGTAGCCATGACATAATACTACAAATTCCAGAATGCTTTGGAAGTCTTTGGCAAGCAAATGGAGTGTGGCACTAGACTCAGTAAGCTATGTCTCTCAATTTTAACTAAGAACCTCAAGGAAATGAGTATTTAAAAAATATGAAAGAAAAAAAAATACCCACATACATGGGCTAATGGCTCTGACTCTGAGGCTTTTTCCCTATTGAATAAAAAGAAGAAAATAATTTGAAAAATCAAAGCTGATTAATGTTCAATATAACCCCTTTTAAGTGATAACATAATTATAGTGGGTTGATTTATGATATTATCTTTACATAGAAACATGGTGGCAGATAAAGGCCAAATTACCCATCTAGTCTGTCCATCCACAGTAACTATTATTTCTTCCTCTCTCTAAGAGATCCCACATGCCTATCTCATGCCTTCCCTACATGCTTAAAGACCCAGGATTCTCACCTATTAGAGGGAAGAAGGCTCTCCCCCCCTCTCTCCTGATGATCTGTTTTGTGGAGGGGTTAGATGGGGAACATTTTGAGAGATATCCCCTGAAGCCACCCACCTGAAGACACCCACCCCATCTCTTTAGTCTTCCTTAAAAAACATAAAAGTCAGGTACAGAATTACCAAGCTGAATCAACTGTAACCTTCCTGTGAGAAGTGACTCCTTCCTGCTGGTGATCTTACTGGTGACCAAGGACATAGACTTTCAATATGGGAATTCCTTATTTACAGGGATGACTATGCTTAGCCCTTTTCTTCTAAGTAATAAAGAATGTTTAAGGCTGAGTAAAGTCTCCAGGAGATAGGGAGGAAGAGCTAGGGAATCATTAGTACAGTAATTAAATAAATTTTGTTAGTCAGTTGCAATTAAATATGAATTAAGATAGCCAAGTCTTGAATTATATTAACTGTCACAGTTTATTTTATTTTCCAGCCAGCATGGTAAGTTGTTAAATGAAATTCTTCATACAATAAAGCAAAGGTGTTTACCTAGAGCAGATGTTCTCCGAGGACAACAGACATATGCTCTTACATATGAGTGACGTCATCCACGGAACCTGGTACGGACACTACCAAGTGCACTGTTACTTTAAATCTTTAGCCTGTGCCTATACCACGAGCGTGTTGGTGCCTTCTTGCCTAATGTTGGCTCATGGGACCATAAATACAGTAGCAAAGTTAAGAAGCCAACTAGGGGAGGAAGGTGGGTTGTGTGAGGATAGAGCGCTTGCTTTCTCCGAGGACAGACAGGCATAATATTCTCACATGTAGGACTCCCAAGCTGCCAGGATCGTGACTCTTGACAAAGATAATAGATAAACATGATCCTAGAGAAACTCAAGAGGTTTGGAGGGCAAGTTGGCACTCAGGAAGTAAAAAGATTTATTGTCTCTTCTGGAGTTTTGTTCTAAACAGTAGTGAGAAGTGAAAGAATGGCTTAAGGATGTCAATAGACAGAGCAGAAGTGAACCACCAAAGCAGCCATAGCTTTGAGTATACGCAAAGGAGATACAGTCTGCTAGCCAAGTGGAGATGGTTCTCTTGTTAACAGGAATCCAAGTCTATTTGGGTCAAAACCTACAAAAAGCTGGGAGGATACTCTATAAGGTTGGTCTGGTAGTATACCAGAGCATGTTTACAGTCCAAGGTGTAAAGAGCTGCCTCTCCAGAATGTGTATGTGGCTTTGGAAAGAAAACAGGCACAACTATGGATTGGTTGAAGTGGAATTCTGAGATGAATTTAGGTAGGAATTTTGGATGAGTTTGAAACACTACCCTGTTGTCGTAGAATATAGGGAGTATCCAATATAAGAGCTTGAAGTTCACTCACATGGCATGCCGAGGTAAGGGCAATGAGAAAATGACTTTCCAAGTGAGAAGTTTGAGAGAGCAAGATGTAAGTGGCTCATGAGAGCAGACAGTATGATGTTAAGATCCCAATCAACAGGTGGAGGCTTGATAGCTGATTGGCCCAAGCGCCTAAGGCCCTTTTATAGCGGGAGGGGCCTTAGGAACCTGGACCAATCAGGCCCTAGGATCCTGTTTGTTGGACAGGGGAGGGGCGGGCCTGCCTCATTTGGACGGAGGCGGGCTTGCTTGCCGGACATGCGAGAAGCAGTTCGGTCCAACTTGAAAAGTAAGACTAAGGGGGTTTCTGGGGTGGGGGGATTCATTGGGGGGGACCAGCAGGAGGTGTTGGGCACCCTCCTGCCAGCGATCTTAGGGGGACCATTGGGGGGGGCCGGCAGGAGGGGTTTGGTACCCTCCTTCCGCAATTGTCGGGAGGGCCGTTGGGGATTGGGCACCCTCCTGCTGCGATCGCTTGGGGGAGGGGAGACTTGCAGCTGTAGCCGTGGCCACTATACTAATCACGGCAGGGAGATCCTTGCCGCGATTAGGTACAGCGGCCGTGTCTACTTACCATGTAGGCCAGCATTTTGCTAGCCTACATTGTAAGCGTCTCCCGTTCTGCTAGGGAGATGCGTAGGGCCGCCTAGGTTCACTTAAGGCTACTGACTAGTCTTAGGCGGGTCTCTCTAGGCTCCCTGGAGGTGCCTTCAATATAGGCAGCCTGCCTGGGGAGTATTTTTTTAGAAAAAGTGCTTTCTGCTGTGGTCAGAGGGCCGGGTATGAAAACATACACCCGAGCTAAGTATCTACATTATAAAATTGAAATAAGGATAAAAATGAACTTAAGAAATAGTATTATACAAGATTAGTATTTAAAAGAAGAGTATTGAAAATATAGGAAAAATAATTGAAAAAAGGAAAATTTTCATACACTAAATTGAATGAAAGAGAAATAAGGTAGCTCGCGAAATAGTTATGAGCCAAGACTAGTTCTGTTAACTCATAACTGCGAGCATTTGAGATTCTAATTCATCAATTTAATTCGAATTAGGTGTATGAATTTTTGGGTCTAACATCAGCCTATTTTTTGGAAGGGGACTGGAAGCAAAAATACACAGTAAAAGCTTTTTTAGGTATATTACAAGCAAGAAGCCAGAAAGAGAATCAGTTAGACTGCTAGATGACTGAGGGATAAAAGGGGCTCTCAGGGAAATCAAGGCCACAGTGGAAAGATTAAATGAATTATTTGCCTCGGTCTTCACCAAGGAAGATGTGGAGGAGTTACCAGTGCCAGAAATAGTATTCAATTCTGATGAATCAGAGAAACTCAGCAAATCTCTGCAATATTGGATGTTGTAACTGGTCAATTTAACAAATTGAACAGTAGCAAATTGCCTGGACCAGACGGTATGCATCTCAGAGTGCTGATAGAATTGAAAAATGAACTTGCAGAGCTATTGCTAATAATTTGTAATTTTTTGCTAAAATTCAGCATAGTACAGGAAAACTGGAAGGTGACCAACATGACTTCGATTTTTAAAAAGGATTCCAGAGATTATCCAGGAAATTATAGACCGGTGGTAACATCAGTGCTGGGCAAAATGGTAGAGACTATTATAAGGAACAAAATAAAAGAACATACAGTATAAATAAGTATAGATTAATAAGAGAAAGCCAACATGGATTAGGAACTTTTGCCTCACCAATCTACTCCATTTCTTTGAAGGGGTGAATGTACATGTGGATAAGGTGAGCCGGTTGATATTGTGTATTTGGATTTTCAAAAAGCATTTGACAAGGTATCTCATGAAAGACTTCTGAGGAAATGAGAAAGCCATGGGATAGGAGGTAATGTCCTATTATGGATTAAGAATTGGTTGAAAGACAGTCAGTAATTGGGAGGATGCAATGCCATGTCTATAAAGAGAAGAATGTTTGTGCTTCTTAGCTTTCTTATGTGCTACATCCCTCAATTTAAGAGGCATAAATGAAGTAAGTGTACTGTCTCTGTAGGGAGCCCATCACTTTAGATGTGGTGTTGATTCACTTGGTACCAATGACAATGCCTGAGTCATAGAAACATGATGGCAGATAAAGGCCAAATGGCCCATCTAGTCTGCCTATCCCTATCTGGCTGGATGTCAAATTCTGAGTCCCCCACCACGCTCGATGCTGATGCCAACGTGGTACCAAAACATTTTTCAAACTGAAGTTTTTGAGCTTTTAGTGACCTCCTTTGCATGTGGAGAGGTCACAGCGAATGTCCCAATATTCTGGACCCAGACACTGGACACACCAGTTATGTGAGTCAGAGTTTGAAATGGTTTGATTTAATTGAGAACATTTCTTAAAGCCATTTGGTACCCTCTTTGACATGGAGGGGAAATGGCCAACACTAGTCAAAGAACTCAATGGCCTGGAGAGGTCACGTAACTAAGATGCTGAAAATGGTCGATGCTCTCAGAAGGAAAAAGGGTTTGGAGTGGCTTGAAGGCCAAAAAAACGAGAAAATTGACAATAATGAACCAAAGTTGGTAAAATACTGGAACACAATAAAAACAACAAATTATAAGGAAAACATTGAAAAATAAGTATGGGAGGCACAAAAAAGGGCAAACGTTTGACGCACTGAAGAGAAAACTAAAGATACAGCTTCTTAGCTCTATGGGAAACAAAGAACTGATGGTCCCATAAGCCAATGTTGGGCAGGAAGGTACCTGCACACACACACACACACGGTTTGGGAACTGCCTAAATATTTAAAGTGACAGTGTAAACACCAGAATTCTAAAAATTTATAGAACTCAACATGCAATCAGATAACATTTATTTCATATACTACATCATTCCTTGTAATGGCTTTTATATATAAAAATAGAATACTTTTCTTAAAATTCTGTTTATACTCAGGCTGATCTTCAGTGGGAGTTTACCTGTTAAGAGGGGATTCTAACTGGTTATTTCTTGCTGACTAGATGATCCCAAATTAACTTTTGGTGGCACATAACCACAAATGAGGGGCCGCTGAAAAGTTCTCAGCCCAACCAACAAGCGTGGGGCAGTCTCTTTCAAAGGCTATACACTTAGTCCAATGATTTTCCAGTTTTTTGTTCTATATTTTTCCGATGAAACAGAAAAAGGGGAAAATCACTGGACTATGTGTAAAACCCTTGATGGAGACTGCCTCAGCATTGTTGGTTGGACTGAGACGTTTTCAGCGGCCCCCTCATAGTGCCACAAAAGACCACCACCACTATCCCCTTAGTGCAGGGGTGGTTTATGGGTGGAGCTCAGGATGGAGCTGAAGTTCAGATCAGAGCTGCTATATCATTCAGACTGCTAACTGGATAACAACGTGGATAAAGATAGGACAGCCTTTCAACACAAAGACTGTTCCTAACTTTATCTGCTTTGTTAGCCAGTCAACAGTCTGAATATCAGCCGGCATCTAGATTACAATCAGTGGCCATTCAAACTCTTTAATGCCAGTGCTTGGATTAAGCCCATCCAGCATTGAATATTTGGGTCACATTCTGCCTAAAGTGGTCAGTGCTATGACAACCTTAGATCACCACAGGCTGAATATTGGCCCAATTGTGTCTTGCAGAAGTTTCTGCAGCTAATACCACAGAACACTTCTTTATGGGTAAGAATAGTTTTTACGTGTTAACTTTAGATATGATTTGCTAAAACAGTCTAATGTGTCTTCTGAATAATCTCAAGGCAAGCTTTGTCAAAAGCTAAAAAAATCCCTAACATTTTCAGTTGTCACCCTGGGTTTTTTCTGTATGTGTTGGTTCGAGAAAACAGCTTATGATTCCATTATTACTGAGTGGTTGAAAATATTGGATGCCATATGTTCCATACTCCTTTGAGTTCTCTGCAGTCTTCAGTGTGGATGCTTTTAATCTTGTGTCCACCTACTACATTAACTAAAAAATAAAAACTTAAAAGAAGAAAAAATAACTAGCCTTTCACAACCCATGTTGGTAATTTTATAAAAAGACACTTACATGAAGGACAAGTAAATAGGAACTTATTTGTTTTTATATAATATATCTGGCAGAAATTATGTGTAAAATGAACCCTTGAATATTTGTACCAGCTCAAAGGCAAGTGTAATTTAATGCATGTGATTTTATACATGTATAAAATGCAACTCTGTCTGCTCTCTGCCCCAGTACATGTTTAGACCAAAGTAGCACACAAGTACATGTGTTTCTATCAATGTGTAGAAAATCTTTTATAAAATTAATTTTATGGAGGGTAGGCACTATTTGATAACAACTAGAAGACACCGACTTATCTTTATAAAATAGTATGGTATTGGGCAGAATAAATGAACACACATACTTTATATAGGTACATGCATAGCTTAAAGACACTGGCAATACATAGCTGGGTATGACCAGTATTTGCTAGTTGCTATCATTTATGTGGGTCCTGCTTGATATTCAGCTAGGACCTGCAAGACAATTATGCAGGTCCTAACTGAATATTGGCTGGGACCCACATATAGGGATCTGTCAGGCCCCCTCCCGACACAGAGGAGCCGACTTCTGGACAAACTTAGCCACCGGAGAGCCTACCTTCTTCCCAGTACTCCCTGCATCGAGAGAGGAGCGTGGGAGCCCTGCTCCGCCCCCCTCCCGACACAGAGGAGCCGACTTTTGGACAAACTTTTCCATCCGGAGAGCCTGCCTTCTTTCCAGTACTCCCTGCATCGAGAGAGGAGCGTGGGAGCCCTGCTCCGCCCCCCTCCCGACACAGAGGAGCCGACTTCTGGACAAACTTTTCCACCGGAGAACCTGCCTTCTTTCCAGTACTCCCTACACCGAGAGAGGAGCGTGGGAGCCCTGCTCCGCCCCCCTCCCGACACAGAGGAGCCGACTTCTGGACAAACTTTTCCACCGGAGAACCTGCCTTCTTTCCAGTACTCCCTACACCGAGAGAAGAGCGTGGGAGCCCTGCTCCGCCCCCCTCCCGACACAGAGGAGCCGACTTCTGGACAAACTTTGCCACCGGAGAGCCTACCTTCTTCCCAGTACTCCCTGCATCGAGAGAGGAGCGTGGGAGCCCTGCTCCGCCCCCATCCCGACACAGAGGAGTCGACTTTTGGACAAAATTTGCCAACATAACATAACTTAACAGAGAACTAACATAACATTTAACACAGGAAGGAAATACAACAACCAGCAGACATGAAGCTTCTATTGATTCTATTGATCTATCTATTAAGCAATAACGTTAGGGACGTTATCTCACTCTATCCAAAACCTCACTCCGTTCACTATCCTGATACACCCATTAGGCTGCTAACTAACCAACAGGAAGAAAGAATAAATCATATTAAAATAATCACAAGCAACAGTAGACCTCACCGCACCCTCAAAAAAAGGACAAGGGAACTAAAACCCATCAAAATCACTACACACACTTCAACCGTCACTACTACCACTTTTCCCTGCGCCTACCTCAACACCAGATCAGTAAGGAACAAAGCTTTCTTAATCAAAGATTGGATCATCAGCAAGAAGTTAGCCTGCCTCTTCCTAACAGAAACATGGCTACTGTCAGAAGAGGATCCAATACTTAACGACCTAATATCAGATAACTACAAAATTCACATGTTAAATCGTGAAGACAGAAGAGGAGGAGGTCTGGCTGTCATCCTTAAGGAAGAACTTGAACTTGAATTAACAGACTCCAAGATAACCAACCAATTAGAAACACTAGCATGCAAAATCAGTAACAAGGATCTAGAAGAGTACCTCTCCTGCATTCTATTTTACGTCCCGCCAAAAAGCTGGTCAAAGGCCAGAGAAGACTTCTACGAATTCATCTTACACAACTCAATTACTCCATCTTACAATATTATAGCAGGAGACATAAACCTACACTTAGAGAACGAGGACAATCCTGACACAAAAGATTTCAAAAACTTCCTATCCTCACTCAACTACAATCTCCCTTCATCCACACAAACTCATGAGAAAGGCCATCAGTTAGACTTGGTATCTATGTCCTCAAAAGAAATCCTAAACCCCACTATTTCCATATCCGACGGCATCTGGTACCACGACATCTGGTCCGATCATTTCACCTACTACTTTAACTTAATCTGGAATCAACCAAAAGAAAAAACTCACCCAAAGATAAAAATAAAAGAACATCTCACAAGGGGCCACATCAACCCAGAGGAATTCTGGGCACACTATGAATCGCGCGAGGAGATAAATGAAGGGGATGAGTTCTTGGAACAGTGGACAAAAACAAGCACATCCATCTTAGATAAAATAGCCCCTAAACGAAACAGAACAAAATGCTCAAATAAATATAATAAATGGTTCGACTCTGAACTATTAAAAATGAAACAATCAGTAAGACGACTAGAAAGGATCTGGAACAAAACGGGAGAAACACCAGACCGGAACAACTGGAGATCCAACATAAAAGACTACAAACAACTGATAAAAGAAAAACGAAAAACATTCTACTCATCCAAAATACACACATCCAACACGAGTTCAAAAGGAATCAACACTAAAGAACTGTTTAATCTGGTCACAAATTTATTTGATACCACACACCACAATCAATCCATGCACGACACAAAACTCCCATCAGCAGACGATCTAGCACAACACTTTGACTCAAAAATTGTGAACCTAAGGAACACGTGCCCAACAATCAACACACAAGCACATCAAATAGCCAACACACATGGAAATGAAATACCAGTGGATATGTTTTGGAACTCATTTCAAGATCCAGAATGGAATAACTTCATAAAACTCTATAATAAATATACTAAATCACACTGCATTCTAGATCCCTGTCCCCCCAACATTATGAAAGCAGCTCCTTTAGACTTTAAACTAACACTATGGAGCTGTATGACCAATAAGTTCAAAAAAGGGAAATTCCTAACGAATAACGGTCACATTATAATCACCCCTATTCCAAAAAATCGCAAACACTCCCTAACATCAGTAACCAATTACAGACCGGTAGCGTCCATTCCATTCTTCGTAAAAATAATGGAAGGTTTAGTACATACCCAATTGATGGACTACCTTGACCAGTTTTCTCTACACGAAACCCAGTCCGGCTTCAGACCTCTGTTTAGCACTGAGACGGTGATAGCAGCGATCCTAGAACACTTACGCAACCTATTCACCAAGGGCCATAACGCCTTAATCATGCAATTTGACATGAGCTCGGCCTTCGACTTAGTGGACCATAAAAAATTACTATAATGTTTAGACGCGATCGGCATTGGAGGTGAGGTACTTGACTGGTTCCGAGGATTCCTTACGGCCCGCACCTATCAGGTACGCTTCAACTGCAACCTCTCTAAAACATGGAGAAACCCATCAGGCGTTCCACAGGGGTCCCCATTATCCCCTCTACTCTTCAACGTCTATATATCCATCACTAGGCATGCAGCTGGCCCAGCGAGGTATAAAAGTATTCAGTTACGCGGATGACTTCACAATCATTATCCCGTTTACTACGTCTCCCTCCGAAATCACCCCCACAGCAACAGAAGCACTAAACCTGATGGAACAATGGACCACAGAATTCAAACTCAAGCTCAATTCAGATAAAACTAAATTCTTTATAGCCTCGCCACACCCACATAACACGACAGAATCACTACGCATTAACAAACTCAATTACCCTATTCAACCAACAATGAAGGTTCTAGGGGTAACACTGGACCAAGGTCTAACTATGAAAGACCATGTAGACTCCCTAGTCAGAAAAGGATTTTTTACCCTCTGGAAACTTAGGTCCATTAGAGCATACTTCGACACCTCAGCATTCAGAATTCTGGTACAATCCCTAATACTAAGCCACCTTGATTATTGCAACATTACCCATCTGGCAATCTCTCGGAAGCAAATGCAGAGACTACAACTTATACAAAATGCAGCAGTCAGGTTGATCTTCGGATTGAAGAAGTCCGATCACATAACCCCTTCCTACCGACTCCTGCACTGGCTGCCAATGGAGGCTCGCACGAAGTTCAAGCTAGGATGTCTCTGCTATAAGGTATTATCAGGTCTAGCCCCTAAATATATAATAGACCTCTTCTCATTCCCAACTAACAGACATGAGAGAAGCACACACCTGAAATTTGTTTCCCCACCGGCTAGAGGATGCAGATATAAGAGACATCATCAACAACTTTTATCGTACCAAGCAGCCTTATGGGGCAAAGACCTAGGAAAACTAATCACACACTCAAACAACTATAGCGAATTTAGGAGACACCTAAAAACATACCTGTTCTTGAATTACATAGGTAACGAACAAGGACAATAGCCCCCTTCGTAATTCCACCCATATCTGATCTTGCAAACTGTTAACCTCTAATCTCTAAACTATGAATGTCCCAATCAATTAATGAAACTTTTCTAACTCATTGTAAATAGCACGGAACTTCCCGGTCCGGCAGTACATAAACTGTTGTTATTATTAATGTTGTTAATATCAGATGGTCACTGTTATACTCTGTAATTCGCTGACTGTACAGTTTCACCTCACTGTAAACCGCCTAGAAATCGCAAGATTGTTGGCGGTATATAAGAATAAAGTTATTATTATTATTATTCCTGTTCCAGTCCCTCTGATTTTGATCCTTCCATTGCAATCCTAAGAACATAAGAATTGCCATACTGGGTCAGACTGAAGGTCCATCAAGCCCAGTATCCTGTTTTCTACAGTGGCCAACAAAGGTCCTAAGTACCTAGCTAGATCCCAAATAGTAAAACAGATTTTATGCTGTTTATCCTAAGAATAAGCAGTGGATTTCCCCAAGCCATCTCAATAATGGAAAATGGACTTCTCTTTTAGGAAATTTCCCTACTCTAATCCTGCCCCCCTCCTCCCACAGACCACCATCGGGATTTAACTGAAGGAGATTCATGGTAGTGTAGTGAGAGAAGGCCGAAGCAGCCCGGTCTGCTCCTGCCCCTTCTGACTCTGGATTGAAAATGGTCGCTCTTTATAAGGAAAGCTGACTATTAGGGATTACTGCTTCCATTCTGAACTCAGAGTTAGATACAGTAAGAGCAGAAAGGGACCACTCTTGCCCATTTCCTCTAGGTTACCAGGGATGTCTAGAGATCTGAAAGAATGAGTAGAGCATTGGGGAACAGAGTGAGGAGATCAGATCAGGGAGTAAGGGGGAGGGGATCAAATTGTAGGATGTTTGGACTACTCTGACACTACCTAGAT
This sequence comes from Geotrypetes seraphini, assembly GCF_902459505.1. Taxonomy (NCBI): domain Eukaryota; kingdom Metazoa; phylum Chordata; class Amphibia; order Gymnophiona; family Dermophiidae; genus Geotrypetes; species Geotrypetes seraphini. The sequence continues at coordinate 47,769,371 of NC_047091.1, read as the reverse complement.
TTTGATTATGTAGCCCGAGCCAATATTCAGCGCACTACAGGTACCTTACTAGGTGTCACTGAATATCAGGCTCCAGTTCACTCAGCATGGTTTGCATGGAAAAGAGCCTCTTCTGTGTACCTAAACTATATAGAATATTGATCCCAAAGTGGCAAAACAAAATTAGAGATAGGTGTTTTCTTGGTGTAGGTAGGTGAGCATGCGATTTACTTGCGTCCTGAATACTTCTCCATCTCCATCAGCTAAAAATGTGGAAAGAAACTGGAAGGTGCTGAAAGGCATAGGCGTCGGTTTGGGGAGGGGGGGGTGCCACAGGGGCCGGGGCCTCCCCCCAATTGTCAAGTTTCAAGTTTATTAAGAAAATTTTAATACCGCTTAATCAAATTTCTAGGCGGTGTACAGAGTAAAAAAAGTTTCATAAAAACAAATTAAAGTTAAAAGTACTAAACAAAACCAGGATAGGTTAGCAAACACATACCAAAACATATGTACTAACTTGACACAGTTAGGAAAGAAGGGCAAGAAAAAAAACTAATAGTTAAAGGGGAAAAAAACAATAGGTAAGGGTAAAAAGCTATAAAGCTTATTTTTAGTCCTTAAAAGGACAGTTATTGTCCAAAAGCATCTTGGAACAAGAATGTTTTTAGTTTTGTTTTAAATTGATTTAACACGGATTCGATGTGTAAATGATTAGGCAGCAAATTCCAAAGAGATTGAACACAGCGATTTAGAAGGACTGTAAGGAATTAAGAGTCTATCAATGAACTCTGGTTGATTGTTTAAAAATGTTGTAAAAGTTAAGAGTAAGATTTTGTAACTAATTCTATGTTCAATGTGTAGCCAGTGTGCGTTGAACAGGAGAGGTGAAACATGATCGTATTTCTTAGTGCCATAAATAATCTTGATAGCTGTATTCTGCACTATCTGGAAGCGTCTTATTTCCTTTTTTGTAATGCCCTTATAAAGGGTGTTACAATAATCTATATAGGAAATTACCAGAGAATGGGAAACTGGGTCTACTACTTTAGAGAGGGAACATATCATTCTAAGATGATGAAAACATTTCTGGACAACCGTACTAATATGATTGTGATAGGAAAATTTACTGTTAAAAGTGACTCCTCCTAGCAGCTTTAAAGTTGGTTTCAATTTTGATTGGGAAAGATTCAAATTTCAAGGGGGTCTGAAGAGTTATTCCATCTTTAAAGGGAAAGATCATTAGTTTTGATTTATTGATGTTAAGGGACAACCTTTTTGAATCTAACCACGATTTGATTTTTTCTACTTTTATGCCACTTAATCCCTGGTGGTCCAGAGGTGCAGCGGGCAGGAGCAAGCTTTCTGGATCCTGCTCCACTGCTCACCCGGTCAGTCGCGGCTTCTTTCTGAGTGGTAATGAGCGGGAGCGTGCTTTGGCGCTCCTGCTCAGCGGCTTCTTTGGCTCCCGCAAATTCTTGTGATTCGCAAGAATTTGCGGGAGCCAATCAAAGAAGCCACTGAGCACCGAGTAGGAGCACCAAAACGTGCTCCTGCTCATTACTGCTCAGCAGCAGAAGAAAGCAGCCGTGATCAGGCCAGAGGAGGTAGGATGACGGAGCGAGCTTGCGAACGAATGAGCAAGGAGGGAGAGGGAGGGGAAAGGGTGCAATCTTACGGACGGGAAGGGAGCAGAGTCTGACGGGGGGGTGGCTGGCTGGGTGCTTTCTGGGGGGGGTGGCTGGCTGGCTGGGTGCAGAGTCTGACCGGGGGTGGGGGGGTAGCTGGTTGGCTGTAGAGTCTGACGGGGGGGGGGGGGGACTGGGGGAGCAGAGTCTGACGGGGTGGCGGCTGGCTGGTTGCAGAATCTGACGGGGGGGGTGGCTGGCTGGCTGGGTGCAGGGTCTGATGGGGTGGGGGAGGGGTGGCTGGGTGCAGGGGGTAGGGAGTTGGGAAGGCAGATGCTCAGGAGGTTGGGAAAGACAGATACTGCACGTACTGGGAGAGGGTTGGGAAGGACAAATGCACAGGCTGGGTGGGGGGGGGGGTTTAGGAAAGTAGGAAAAGAGAGATGCTGCACAGGTGGAGTAGTGGGAAGGGAAAGAAAGAAATGCTGCCGGTGGGAGAGAGAAAAGGAACGGAGAATTGTTGCACATAGGTGTGCGGCGTGAGAGGGAAAAAGAGATGATGTATATAGGGAAAGGAAGAAAGAGGGATAATTGTTGGTCATGATAGTGGTAGAGAGGAAGGAGGAGAGATGATCCAAAGAAGGGAGAGATGTTAGACCACTTGAATGGGAAGGAGAGAGAGAGAGAGATGCCAGACCACAGAATGGAAGGGAAGGAGGGGAGAGAGAGATGTCAGACTGCAGAAAGGAGAGGAGAGAGATGATAGACCTCGGGAAGTGGGAGAGAAGGAGAGAGAGATGCCAGACCATGGGAGAGGAGAGATATTCAAGGCTATGAGGAGAGGAGAAAGATGCCAGACCATATGAGGGAGGAAGGGGAAGACAGAGATGTCTGACCATGGGAGAGAGATGAGATGGTGCATAGGGATGGAGGGGAAGACACAGGGATGGAGAGAGACAGAGAGAGAGGAGATGGTGCACATGGATAGATGGGAAGGGAAGGCATGGAAAAGTAGATTTTGAGAAGAAAGCAGAATGCTAAAAGTTAATGTTAAAGAGAAAAACAGCAAATAAGGTGGCCCTGGATACACAGTTAAGAGCACAGACAGAAAGAAGTGCAGCCAGAGACTGGGAAAAGAAGGTTTGAAAAACAAAATCACCAGACAACAAAGGTAGGGGAAATGATTTTATTTTCAATTTAGTGATTGAATCGTGTCAGTTTTGAGAAATGACATCTGCTGTCTATATTTTGCACTGTTCAGGAAGAAATGTATTTGTTTCTATTTCTTTGGGGGTTGTACTGCATGCAGAGTTTTGAATCTTAGGGTTTTGTTTGTATATATTTAGTACTTTAGTTTCTGCTCCTGTATTTGCATAGGGGTTATCTGTGTTCTGCATGTGTAACCAAGGCCAGGTGTTCTGGTAGCAATGAATGTTGAGAAGCATACAATGTGTTTTGCATAGTTTAATTTTGTGGTTAACTATCATGCATTGTTAATAAAATTATATTATGTGCAGTGTTCCCGCTAAGCTGCGCTGGCGTGTGCTGGCGCACAAAATATTAGGTCGCAGCGCACAAGTTTCTCGTCACAGCGCAGGACCGGCAAGATTGACTCATTTGAACTTCTGCAAGATCAGCATCGGAAGCGTGCGCTGGGCCGGAGAGATCTTGGGGAGCCTCCGACAGTGGCTTTCTCCCCTCTCTGCAGCTCTCCTTTACTTCCCAGCGCAGCGATTCACGAAGGCAGCCTCGGGGCTTTTGCTGAGTCGCGGCTGCCTCTGATGATGCAACTTCCTCTTTCCTCAGAGGCGGCGCGACACAACAAAGGACCCGAGGCTGCCTTCGTGAATCGCTGCGCTGGGAAGTAAGAAGAGCTGCTGGGAGGGGAGAAAACCACTATCAGTCTGGGAAGCTGCTGGGCAGGGGAAAAAAGGGACAGCTGCTACTGGAAAGGGAGAAGGAGAGATGCTTCTGGGAGGGGAGGAGGGAAAGGAATCTGGGAAGCTGCTGGGCCAGGAAAAAAAAGGGACAGCTGCTACTGGAGAGGGAGAAGGAGAGATGCATCTGGGAGGGGAGGAGGGAAAGGAATCTGGGAAGCTGCTGGGCAAGGAAAAAAAGGGACAGCTGCTACTGGATAAGGAGAAGAAGGAGAGATGCTTCTGGGAGGGGAGGAGGGAAAGGAATCTGGGAAGCTGCTGGGCTAGGAAAAAAAAGGGACAGCTGCTACTGGAGAGGGAGAAGGAGACGGAGAGATGCTTCTGGGAGGGGAGGAGGGAAAGGAATCTGGGAAGCTGCTGGGCCAGGAAAAAAAAGGACAGCTGCTACTGGAGAGGGAGAAGAAGGAGAGATGCTTCTGGGAGGGGAGGAGGGAAAGGAATCTGGGAAGCTGCTGGGCAAGGAAAAAAAGGGACAGCTGCTACTGGATAAGGAGAAGAAGGAGAGATGCTTCTGGGAGGGGAGGAGGGAAAGGAATCTGGGAAGCTGCTGGGCTAGGAAAAAAAAGGGACAGCTGCTACTGGAGAGGGAGAAGGAGACGGAGAGATGCTTCTGGGAGGGGAGGAGGGAAAGGAATCTGGGAAGCTGCTGGGCCAGGAAAAAAAAGGACAGCTGCTACTGGAGAGGGAGAAGAAGGAGAGATGCTTCTGGGAGGGGAGGAGGGAAAGGAATCTGGGAAGCTGCTGGGCAAGGAAAAAAAGGGACAGCTGCTACTGGATAAGGAGAAGAAGGAGAGATGCTTCTGGGAGGGGAGGAGGGAAAGGAATCTGGGAAGCTGCTGGGCTAGGAAAAAAAAGGGACAGCTGCTACTGGAGAGGGAGAAGGAGACGGAGAGATGCTTCTGGGAGGGGAGGAGGGAAAGGAATCTGGGAAGCTGCTGGGCAAGGAAAAAAAAAGGGACAGCTGCTACTGGAGAGGGAGACGGAGAGATGCTGCTGGGAGGGGAGGAAGGGAAGAGAGTTACTGCTGGACAGGAGGCTGGGAGAAAGAAAGAAAGGGGGCAGGCAGGGAAACAGAAGGAAAGAAGAGAAACAGAAAAAAAGAAAGAAAGGTCAGGGAGAGAGGAAGAAAAAGTTGGGGGAGGGAATGAGGTGTGGAGGAGAGAAAGCATACAGGCTGATAGAAGGGAAGAAAGATTGGATGCACAGTCAGAAGAAGAAAGTGCAACCAGAAATCACCAGACAAGGTAGGAAAAATGATTTTATTTTAAATTTAGCAAAGTGGAGGCAGTATTACCACAGTTTTCAAAGGAATTTGCCCAAATAACTTAATAGTTAACTGGGTAAATTCCCAGAGATGAAAACTTCCCTTCACTTACTATGCACAGTTCTGAATTTATATCTGCTGTCTATATTTTACAATATGGTCCCCTTTTACTAAACCGCAATAGTGGTTTTTAGCGCAGGGAGCCTATGAGCGTCAAGAGCAGTGCTGGGCATTCAGCGCAGCTCCCTGCGCTAAAAACTGCTATTGTGGTTTAATAAAAAGGATGGAGGGTATATTTGTCTATTTTTGTATGCTATAAAAACCAAATACAGAGAGAGACTGAGAGCTGTTGACGAAGAGCTACGTGTGTGTCTTTCTTCCATTCCAGCCAGAATATCAGCTTTGTGTTCAGCCAAACAGGCCCAGGTTTCGCACTGAATAAAGTATTTTATAATTTTTATTTCATAATAAAGTAATTATAAAATACTTTCTTTGTGTTTATTTGATTCCTATTCAAGAGAATTACTTTATATATAGTCAATATAGGCAGAGAGTTAAATTTTTTAACATTTTCTAATGGTGGTGTGCCTCGTGATTTTTTTCATGAAACAAGTGTGCCTTTGCCCAAAAAAGGTTGAAAAACACTGGTCTAGAAATTGAAAGCATCAAACGTATTGTCTTCTGGACTGTTTTTAATTTACAGTTTACACATATGGATGTAACAGACATAACTACATTTGTTGTAAAACATTTATTAAGATATCATTTCATCCCTACAATTTCTGTGTTCTTAAAAATATTATTTAACGTTATTTAATTTAGCGTGTAGGCCTAAAATTCCTTTGAATACCTCGTCCTCATGTATCAGCAACTTTGACAACATATTTATTTGGCTCATAACTTGCTGGCGCCCGATATTTTTAGCTCACAGTGAAAAAAGTTTGCTCACAACACCCGCCCGCTTAGAGGGAACACTGTTTAAATGTGTATATATGAAAAATGAATGGAAAAAATGGTATTACAATTAGTACTATTATGGGGCGGGGTGGTTTTTGGGCAGGGTCTGGGGTAAAGCTTGCGGGGCCCCCCCAAACAAAAAAGCGCTCCGCTGCCTATGCTGAAAGGAATGTGTGGTGCTCAGTGGACAGGATTTTACTTGCAATCGTGTCTTAGCGATGGTAACTCCAAGAGAGTTGCAGGCTAGAATTTCAACCACTCAATCTGGTTTTCCTTTACCAGACCCCTTTTCTTAATCTCCTTTCAAATATTCAATCACAATCTCCCTATTAGGTTGAAGAGAATGGAATCCACTCCCTCCAACTCTTTCCTCCTCTGCCTCTAATACTCCTAACCTGTGGATTTATGATACTGTATTGACTATCAGTACAGTTTCAGTAAGGAACTCTCATTTATTTCCAAACAGAAGTGGCTTGGACTAACTTTTTCTTTCATTCGCCCAGTAGCTGGCTGCCAGTATGTTCTCGATTTTCTCACTTTGTTTGAACCAGCATTCTGCTTGTGGAGTTTCTTCTCACTCTGTGTCTAGCTGCATTCCTTTCCCTGATAGACTTTTAAATCATAACAACCTCCTGGCAACATTCTGCACCTCTACAGAACATATTCTGGAAAATATCAAATGTTCCCCAGATCTCTTTTTTAGAGGAAACAACATAGAGGACTCAGGGGTAAACTGACCCTGACTAATGTATTAAACTGCCCAATCAGATTATAGTGTGACCATATGGCTCCAGAAAAAGGGGACGGATTGAGACATCCGGGTTTTACTTCCATTGAAAGCAACCAAGAAGATAAGATGTCTCAATCTGTGTTCTCCTTATTACTTCCATTGCTTTCAATGGAAGTAAAACCCGGATGTCTCAATCCGTCCCCTTTTTTCTGGAGCCATATGGTCACACTAGATTTACAGTAAGTTCATCAAAGCCCTGGGGGAAAATAGTAAAAATGGTCAATTTTCTAATGCTCAGCTGGTCTCGGAGCTTTACTTTTCCAGTTTCTTTCTATTAACTCTCCACTCACTGGAGCAGACTAAAATACCGCGACCACTTAAAACTCGTTCACCAAGCTTACCTTAACCTGGCCTAACGGATTTAACTCCCACTGCTTCAAATGCGTTCAGGCACCCTTCAAACCGAGCATCAGAACCAAGGGCAGTGTTCAGCGGCAGGCTACGTGTCTCAAAAAACATGGAGGTAAGAGATGGGGCTGCTTTATTTTATCAGGATTTTTTTGTTTGTTTGTTTCTCTACCAAAAGTAGCCCCCATCACGCCCCACACCAATGATTTCCGCCTCCTCCAGAGCTTCGGCACGTGCGCGTTTAAAAAATGCCACCGTTTTAAAAAGCCTCACGCTCCAGCCAATCAGCTGCCTCCGTCCGTCTGCGCCTCGCCTTCGCGTTCTGGTAGGATTTTATGACGTGTTTGCACTCTGTGCACGCGAAACACTTCCAGGTGCCATTGCCTCCTTTGTTCGTCGTGAAACTTCTTTCAAACTTGCTGTGAGGGAGTTCTCAACTAGCTGAAGATGGACCAAACCTTAACCCCCCCCAAAACAAATCTGTAGCCCTGGGTTCAGCTAAAAGAACTCTCGAGAGGTCTTCCTATCACTAGCATAATGCAACTGGTTTATGGAATTTGTGAAAGACCATAATACCCTTTAGAGCAGTGGTCTCAAACTCGTGGCCCGCCAGGTACTATTTTGAGGCCCTCGGTATGTTTATCATAATCACAAAAGTAAAATAAAACAGTTTCTTGATCATACGTTTCTCTAGCTATAAATTACAATATTTTTATTAAGACTTAGCTAAAAGGAAAGATTTATAAACTATAAAGAGTTTTACCGTATACAAAATAGCCATTTCTTTAATAAGGCAGTAACTATTTTTTTCTGAGGCCCTCCAAGTACCTACAAATCCAAAATGTGGCCCTGCAAAGGGTTTGAGTTTGAGACCACTGCTTTAGGGTAAGGCTACTGAAATTTTAGCTCTGGGTTATTATTTTTAATCTCTGGGTCTGAAAAAGATACAGATTTGCTAACGTGCCCTTAAAGAAAGTCAGTACAGGGTCTGTATTTGAGAAAGCTTGGGATGAACAGCAAAAGAGAGGAATGCTGCATGCAGAGATCAAGTACAGTTTAAGGCAGGGGTGCCCACACTTGTTTGACTCGCGAGCTACTCTTAAAATGACCAAGTCAAAATGATCTACCAACAATAAAATTTTAAAAAAACACAACGCACACTGTACGCATAGAATTGTTAATTATCATTCCTATTCTGGGGTTTTTTCAAAGAGGTCAAAGCAGATGACTCTATGCACTGTCACCTCAGTAACAACCATACAAAAATAGACAAATACCCACCCCCCTCCCTTTTTACTAAACCACAATAGCAGTTTTTAGCGCAGGGAGCTGCGCTGAATGCCCAGCGCTGCTCTCGATGCTTATAGGCTCCCTGCGCTAAAAACCACTATTGCGGTTTAGTAAAAGGGGACCATATTGTAAAATATAGACAGCAGATATAAATTCAGACACATTTTGATCACTAAATTTAAAATAAAATCATTTTTCCTACCTTGTCTGGTGATTTCATGAGTCTCTGGTTGCACTTTCTTCTTCTGACTGTGCATCCAATCTTTCAGCCTGTATGCTTCCTCTCCTCCACACCTCATTCCCTCCCCCAACTTTTTTTTCCTCTCTCCCTGACCTTTCTTTCTTTCTCTCTTCATGCTCCCTTTCTTTTTTCTGTTTCTCTTCTTTTCTTCTGTCTCCCTGCCTGCCCCCTTTCTTTCTTTCTCCCTGCCTTTCCCAAGCCACTGCCACTGCCGCTGCCATCGGGGAACAGGACCCAAACCGCCACCAATGGATAACAGACCCCAAAGCCAACGCTGCCCCATGCTCTCCCTGTTTTGGGCCGACCAGCATTCCTCTCCCTGACATCAATTCTGCCGTCGGAGAGGAAGTTCCGCCCAGCCAGGCAGCGATTGGCTGGCCCGAACTTCCTCTCCGAAGGCAGAATTGATGTCAGGGAGAGGAAGACTGATCGGCCCGATAGATCGCCAAGGCAAAGTGAGTCCTGGGTGATCGACTCACTTTGCCTTGGCGAGCTACCCGTTGATCGCGATCGACCTATTGGGCACCCCTGGTTTAAGGCAATGTTCTTCATTGGAAGAGGGGCGGGGCAGTGGCAGCTCCTGGAGAACATAGGGGCAACCCTTGTCATTCTAGCTTTTTTTCTGTTCTCTGCCTCTTTATCAAAGCTCATGATATTCTAATCCATTCTTTAGTCATTTCCAGCTTAGACTATTGCAATTCCCTCTATCAGGAAATCATCCAAAAACAGATCAGGAGATTACAAATTATTCAAAATACAGCTATTAAAATAATATTTAAACCAAAAAAAATTTGACCATGTTTCCCCTCTTCTTAAAAAAGCCCATTGGTTACCCATCACACAGAATTTCATTCAAAACTTTTTTACTAGCATTCAAAGTTCAACTCAATCACTCCCCCATGTTCATTGACAGACTTTTAATCCCTTCCGAATCCTCAAGGTCACTGAGATCATCTCAGTAACATCTTCTGACTATTCCCTCAATCCGCTAACTTTTCTACGACACAACACGCAAATCCATTTACTCGGTAGTTGCGCCAACACTATGAAACGCTCTTCCCCTTACACTAAGGCAAGAAACTAGTTTAACTAAAATAAATCATAAAACTTTTCTCTTCAAAGACGCTTATGAGATTTACAATTGATATTGAAAAAAAAAAAGAAAAGAAAGCAAAGACACTTGCTCCAGTCAACTCCCTTCTCCGATGTTTTTTCCTGTACCTTTCCTTTTTATTTTTAATATTGTATCCTTACCCTTTCTCCCTTCGTTTCATTTTTTTTTTAGTTCAAAAATTTTTTTTTATTGAGTTTAGTATATGAACTACAATAAATGTTAACAAGGCAAGAAACATGCATGCCGTACCAATGCAAAGATTCACAAAATATTATCTATATAATGTAATACAGCAGGCAGAACCATGCCTATCTATAAGGAGGAAAGTAGCAGCACAACATGCAGCCAAAAGTACATGTAAAATCCAAAACACAGAGCACAGAGAGACACCTACAGGAACACTGGGAGTGAGCCATAAAGTAAGAACCAGGTTTAGATGATGATATCCATGTTTCAGCACATGAACTGAATGTCGTCAGCCTGTGTTGCAATAGGAGTTAACTGGACTCCATATTTTAGTATAGGAACTCATGGCCTTGTGTTTTTCCGCTATAACACTTTCATATTTTACTGTAAGGCATAGCATATTCCACCATGTGTTGTAATTCACCTTAGACGTGTTTTTCCAGCAATGTAATATGTTTTTAAGGGCTAGAAATATCAATATGTTGAGCAGTCGTGCATTGTGATCAGGCAGCGCATGCGGGAGGCCATGATGACCTAGTATAATAATGCGCAAACTAAAAGGTTATGACAAGTTTAAAATTTTAGAAAGTTTCCCATACTTTATTACAATAACCTACTAAGTGTGCACAATCATAGGTCATATGCGTTAAGGTGCCCTCCTGCAAATTACAAGACCAACACATAGGAGAAAGACCAGTTGGGATTTTTGCAATCTTAATTGGGGTCCAGTGAGTTCTATGCAACAGAAAGAACATAGATTGAAGAATACTGGCAGATCGAGAACATTTTAAACAAATTTTTCCAGACAGCCTGCCAATTTCATACTCTAATATTAGTCCCAAGTCTCCATTCCATGCATTCATCACCTTCGACAGGGAATAAGTCGAAGACTTTCTCAATAGGATATACCATCTTGAGTCGACTCCTTTTTTATTTTTATTAATTAACGATGTTTGAGAGATCAGTATCGGAGTAGTTCCCAATTTCCTCACATCCGGATAAAGAGAAGTCAAGCAATGTCTCAGCTGTATCCAACAGTATTGTTGATGAGGGGGCAAGTGGTAACGAGTGTGAAGGTCCTCAAAGGACATCCATTGGAAGTTCTTTATTAAATCTTGAAGAGTCCAAATGCCACAATTCTGCCACAACTTCCAATCAAGTGATCTGTCCTGTATCTTGATATGATTGTTATGCCACAGCAAAATACAACGAGATTCATGCCATTTAATTTCAAACAAGTTGTCGGAGGCTTTAAGCACTTTGTGAGTGGAATAGAAAATGGGTTGTTGTTTATCCTTTATCCGTTGAGGGATAGATTGAGTGTAGGCTAGGCGAGTTGGATCATGCATAAATTTTTCCAGTTGTAACCAAATGGGAGAATTAGGATTGGAATCAGAATCCAACCACAACGATCCATGTTGCATGATGAAAGCTTGGTGGTAGTGCAAAAAGTCAGGAAAATTTACTCCCCCCATCTCTTTGGGTTGCTTCAATTTATGTAGCGTTTCATTTTTTTTCTCAATAATTACTTTTTAGTTTTGTTTGTGTATTCCCCCGGATTTTTTATTAATTATTTTTAACACATTAAAGATGTAAACTGCTTTGGAAAGTAAAAGTGGTATATCAAGATATAATAAACTTGAAACATGATAAATAAGGGGAAGTAAATGTGTGAAAGAGCCTCACACTTGAAGGACAAGGCATTTCTCAATAGAAAAAGAGAATTTATTTGGAAATACCCATTTCTTTGAGGATACATACACAATAGAGTCTGTTTAAAACTTTGGTGAGACCTCATTTAGAATATCGTGTACAATTCTGGAGGCCACACCTTCAAAAAGATATAAAAAGAATGAAGTCGGTCAAGAGGAAGGTTACTAAAATGGTATTCTTCATCATAAGGCGTATGATCTTAATCTGTATACGTTGGAGGAAAGGCGGGAGAGGGGAGATATGATAGAGACGTTTAAATACCTAGGTAATGTAAATGTGCATGAGTCGAGTCTCTTTCATTTGAAAGGAAACTCTACAATGAGAGGGCATAGGATGAAGTTAAGAGGTGACAGGCTCCGGAGTAATCTAAGGAAATACTTTTTTACAGAAAGGGTGGTAGATGCATGGAACAGTTTCCCAGAAGAGGTGGTGGAGAGAGAGACTGTGTCTGAATTCAAGAGGGCCTGGGATAGGCACGTGAGATCTCTCGGAGAGAGAAGGAGATGATGATTACTGTGAATGGACAGACTAGATGGGCCATTTGGCCTTTATCTGCCATCATGTTTCTATTTGTTGTGCAATTACTAACTAATGCAACTGCATCAAAAAGGAGTAATATGTTCATTTCTACACACTTCAAAAATCTATCTGCTGTGTTTTGAACACCATGAGACTACCATTGCGGTCATGGAGATCATTCTAGTTCTTGGCTGAGGCCCAGGTGGGAGTAGAGGGGGACCGGTCCCTCTTGGGACCCTTGAACTAGTGACGTAGCTCCCTGAGTAGATCTGGGGTTTAACTTTGGGAACGTGACTTTAGCAAGGTAGGGATCAGATAGAGAATTCTATGGGTTGGTCCACCAGATATCAGGGGACATTGGGAGGGGGGATCGTATGTAGGGGCAATGTCTCAGGGATGGGGTATCAGAGCAAGGGGTGTTGGGGGGAATGTTGCCACACCTCAACTGACAGCAGATACACTAATGGACTGCCAATAGCCTGACCACGCTTACTTCTTCTTTCTGCATTAATTGGGTAGTGTAGTTTTTTTTTAACCGTGGTGGCAGTTGTAATAGTACATTAGATATTAGCACTGGTCTACGCTGATATCTGCTTCATGATAAAACCCATGCTAGCACAGCTTTGTAAAAGGACCTCTATTTAAGAAATCCAAAAGAGCATCTATTTGATGCCTATTTTCTAGAGAGAACATTGGCACCCACTGTATGTACTTTTTATAATATAGATCCAGTTTTGCCGAAAGTCCCGCCAGTGAATCAGTGCAGAATCCTGTGCCTCAGCCAGCAGTAGGATCCAATCCTTTATCTATGCTGAACTTATGTAAAATAACTCCTAGCGATGCCCCGGATGAATTTCTCAGTGCATTTAAGAGGGTAGCCACCGCACCTGGTTGGCCACAAGGACAGTGGACAGTGAGACTTTTACCTTGTCTGGCAGGCAAAACTCTGGCAGTATTCCAAACCCGTAGCCCAGACCTTGCCAATAATTATCAGGCTGTGAAAACACATATTCTTGAGTATTTAGGGTTCACACCAGAGTATTACAGGTAGAAATTTAGAGCCACATTAATGCAGGGAAAGGAAAGACCTAAAGCCCTGGTACGGAGACTCTCAAAGCTAGCTGAGAGGTGGCTCCAACCTTGCCTGGGTGACCCTAGAGCTCTTTTCACAGAGATTGTGAAGGAACAATTCCTGGAGTCAGTCCCTAAGAATCTGAGGGGCTGGGTCAGGAGGCAAGGTTGTAGAAACCTAGCTCAGGTACTGGAGGTAGCTGAAGCGTATTTAGACGCACAGAGTTCGCTAGAGGAAGGGAAAGCTGTCCTCACACCTAACCCTGAAGTAAGTAAGGAACAGTCCCGGGTGGATAAGGCTACAAGATCCCGGACTCAGTCCCACAAAACCACAGGATGGTCCAAACCTAGGGAGACCTCACAGAAGAAGGGTCCCCGTTGCTTTCACTGTGGGAAAAGTGGGCATACCCAGCGATTTTGTAGGGAGAAAAGGGATTTTGTAGTTGCCCAAGGACCAGCCAAGCCTAACCCTAAAGAATAGTTTTTTTTTTTGTTTTTTTTTTAGTTTATTAGGTTTTTATATACCGCCTATCAAGATTATCTAAGCGGTTTTACAATCAGGTACTTAAGCGTTTTCCCTATCTGTCCCGATGTCAGTCTCTGTAGGTGGGAAGAAAGTATTGGCCCTGGTAGATACAGGGGCAGATCAGTCTACGATGGCTACGGGGTATTGGAAACAGGTATTTCCAACAGAAGATATGGATGGAGAAAGAGACACTGTCACCATTAGATGTGTTCATGGGGACAGCGTGAGATACCCGCTTCGGCCTACCACCATTTTGTATGGGGATAAGGTCTATAGGATCACCCTAGCGATAGTACCCGGAGCGCCCTATGACCTTATATTAGGCCGGGATTGGAAGGGGCTGGAGGAGTGTCTAAGGACCAAACAGGGCTTAGTTGGCACTCGCTCTCAGGGCCCAGTGACCCCAGAGGGGGAGGAAGAGTTGGGTAGGGGAGGTGGTTAAGAGTTACCCCCAGAAGCAGAACCGTAGACCCCATACCCAGAAGCGGAGGCAGAAATAACAACAGAGTCAGGTCTTAGGCAGGTGGCCGAGACGAAAGAGATACCCTGGCTCCCTAAGGAGGTAGTGGGAACATTTCTTACCTTCCCCGCTGAACAAAAAGCAGATGCCTCATTGCAGGAAGCATGGCAACAAGCCTCCATGCCTCCACAGGGCCCGGTTACTTTTAAGGTGAAACAGGGGTTGTTGTATCGGCAGAGTCCGGGGGAGACACCTAACACCAAAAGAGAGCAGCTGATGGTTCCCCAGGGATTCGGCAAGACCATATTGCAGACTGCCCATGATCATCCCCTTTCTGGACACAAAAGGGCCGAGGCTACGGGGATACAGGTGTTAACGGAGATTCTTTCGGCCAGGGGTGTCCCAGGATGTATCCAATTTTTGTAGGTCCTGCCCTACCTGCCAAAGGCTATCCTTGATCAAGCTTGCTCGTGCCCCGCTCATTCCTATTCCCAGGGTAGAGGAGCCGTTGGCCTGGCTGGCTATGGATATAGTGGGACCCCTAGAGAGAACTCCACGGGGGTATGGCTTTATCCTTGTGATCATGGATGTGGCCACAAGGTATCCGTGGGCCTTTCCATTGCGAAAGACATCGTCGTCCATCATTATGAAGGAGTTGATAGGACTGTTTTGTACAGTGGGCTTCCCGCGGGAGGTTCTGACAGGCCAAAGGAGTAATTTCCTCTTAAGGGAGATGGAGAGGTTTTGGCAGGGGTTTGGTATTAGGCATATAAAAACTTCTGCCTACCATCCCCAAGCCAACTGGATGGTTGAGTGCTTCAACCAAACCCTAAAGCAGATGTTGAAAAAGGCCCTAGACTAGGATAGGAAAGATTGGGACCTTTTTGTTCCCTTAGCACTGTTTGTAGCAAGGGAGAAGGTCCAAGATTCCCTAGGTGTAAGTACATTTGAAATGTTATATGGCAGGGCTCCCAGGGGGATACTTGATATTGTGAAGGATCAGTGGGGTTCACAGGAAGGTACAGAAGCTAATGTGATATCCTATTTGGCTCAGTTGAGAAGAAGGTTAGCTCAGGTGGTCAAGGTGGGTAAAAGCAATCTGGAATGGGGCCAGAAAAGGCAAAAATTGTATTATGATAAAAAGGCCACTTGAAGGTAGGAGATAGAGTGTTGATTCTGGTACCCTCTGACCAGCATAAATTCCTAGCCAAATGGAAAGGCCCAGCCACTATTGTAGAGAAACTAAACTAGGTTGACTATCGGGTCAAGGACGAAAAGAATAGGGTCCAAACTTACCACATCAACTCTTGAAGCCATAGTGGGACAGGAAGACTTTGGACCTGATGGCAGAACAGAGACAGGATGATGACGGCCCCCAGGTTACAGATTTGACCCAGGAGGAAAGGGTCAATATAAGGATGGAACTGTCAGATCAGCAAGTGGGCCAGTTTGAAGCCCTAGTGCAAGATTTCAGGGATGTGTTTTCCGCAGTACCTGGTCGCACCGAGGTAATCACTCAAGATATAATCACTACCCCGGGGAAAATAGTGAGGGTTAAACCCTATAGGCTTTCTGAAGGGAAAAAGGAATTGGTGCAAGATCTAGTAGAAGAAATGCTGGCCTTGGAGGTAATCGAGTCATCACAGAGTCCTTGGTGCAGCCCCATTATTATAGTTCCCAAAGCTGATGGCACCACCAGGTTTTGCATTGATTTTCGGCAATTCAATGAAGTCTCACAGTTTGATGCCTTCCCTATGTCCAGGGTGGATGACCTATTGGATCGTCTGGGGCAAGCTCAATATCTCTCCACCCTGAACCTAACGAAGGGATATTGGCAGATTCCCCTGTCTCCCAGCGTCAAATCCAAGACAGCCTTCAGTACCTCTCATGGCTTGTACCAGTTCATGCGGATGCCATTTGGGCTTCACGGCACTGCTGCTACATGTCATAAAGGAATCACCCAGGTCCTAAGGGGGCACCACCACTATGCAGAGGCCTGTTTAGACGATATAGTGATATACTCCCCAAGTTGGACGCAGCACCTGGAGCATGTTACAGCTGTCCTAGAAGCCCTGAGGAAAGCAGGTTTTACAATTAACCCAAATAAATGTTACTTGGGGCAGAGGGAAGTAAAATACCTTGGTAATGTGGTTGGGAGATGCCAGGTCAAACCCCTGATAGATAAAGTACAGTGTGTGAAGGACTATCCTTTGCCGGCCACCAAAAAGCAGCTCCGGGGTTTTCTAGGACTCATCAGGTACTATAGAAGATTTATACCTGCATTTGCCATAAGGGCAGCAGTCCTGACTGATATGTTGAGAAAGGACAGTCCGGATACCCTCCGGTGGGAGGATACGGGGAGGCAAGCTGTAGAGGACCTTA